>NW_027526295.1:283790411-284101428 GCF_048455015.1 Haemaphysalis longicornis | reverse complement strand
CCGTAGGAACGAGCGAGAGCCGTAGCTGTCGAGGGGCGATGTGGCCCGTCAGCGTACGTTGACGTTGCCCGTGGCCGGAGACAGAAAGGGGCGCCCGTGTCCCAACGGCCTAAGTGCAGAGGCTGACACATGGCGGCTTTAGTGGGGGCGCGAAGAAAGCCTAGAAGACCGGAGGTGCGGCGTGTGCGTTTGCGACGAAGTTATTATAAACGTAAGAAAGAAAAAGTAAACCACAAAACGATTCTATTTGGAAACAAAAAGATTACCCGTTCAGTCTTAGTACTGTGCGGCCTGGGGCGCTATTATAGAAGGCCCGATTTCCGCCTACTCCCAAGTTTCCTCCTGATTGGGTTATGAAAGTAGTGGTAGTGGAGCTTTCGATACACATCGAGCGAAACTACCGGAATCGCGAGCAGCCCGCCGGGCATGTTCAGCGCGCTGCATTTGGGCCGCTTACGTTGATAAAGTACGGCTTGTGCTATCTTCCGCATGCAGCACCAACTGAAATCCATCTGCAATACTCATTCTCCCGCATGAACTAGATAACCCCACTGCTACTTTGGAATCCCCAGCCTGGGTGTTGGCCACGCCCGGCGGCGTATAAGCGTTTCCTAGTCAGCACAGCCAAGCGACGCATGGCGCCATCTAGGGGCATGTTTGAAGGTATGTCCACGTGCATGTGGCCCTCAATTTAATCGCTCAGAACTGCTTGGTCTCGTAGTGTAGTAGTTCCGCGACTTCATTTTTCTTTTGTGCTAAGTTCTTGTCTCTGCTAGCGGGCATCAAGTGACGACTTCGTGGCTACGACGCAACGCCCACAGTAAGTGGACGCCATGGGTGGGTGTGGCTTCGATTGTTATGCCGCGCCCACGAATGGGCTGGGTGTGTTTGACTGACATTAGAACTCGGAGGAAACTCGGGCATGGTTTAGCACGGCCGCGTGGAACTCGGGACGCCCGTGGTGGCCGCTACTGCGACGTGGTTTATTTTTATGGTCGCCGTAGCAGGCATATTTCTACCCTGACAGGTCTTTTAAACGAAGGAGGAATTCCGAGCTTGTTTTTATCTCTCGAAAGTGATGTGCATTGGTTGTGCAGTCGTTTGGCGACAGACCCGCGTTTGCGATGATTTGGAGGCGGCTTTCGCTCCATGACCGTCGTCTGCTGGTCTGCTGCTTTTTTCTTTATTTAGGGCTCAGTTTAGTTGTAACTTTTCCAAAATATTTTCTTATAATTGTTCTGTGCTCCCTTTTTTGAACAGGTGCGTGCGGTCTAGGCCAACGGCAGATAAAAGCAAGCCACTTTTGGGCGACGCGGATGTTTCAAGGGTCTTTGAGTGGATGGTTAATTGAGCGAACTGCTTCTACATTGCGTACCTTTAATACCGTTGAGTTATCTATCAATCAAGTGAAAGCGCCAGCTTGGAACACGGTCGAGTGTTTCGAGTAACATCGAAACACGAAACGTACAGCCTCGTTCACACCGTTGAAATAATAACGCGGCGTGAAGGACATCATGCAAGAAAACGCGCACCTGTGACCAAAAAGTGCAAAGAAATGTTGTCTTGATTTGCATAATTGCTTTTTCTTGGTGCAGTGATCAGTGATGTTTCACTTTACAACTCCAGTGTTAATGCTGGCTAATACTCACCGATGGTGTGATGCAATAAGAGCCATTGCAAGTCGCTGGGCATAGGAGATAGGGGAGGAAGGAGGGACAGTGGTATGAGTAACTATCCTAATGTTTTAGATGTAAGACCACAAAAAAGTGCCATATACCACCACTGTGGTATAGATCACTTGTTGCTAAGGCGGACTGTTTTCAAACTGTGCTCCATGCGTCACGCTGAGAAGTGGTCACAAAAAAAATGGCTTCACCGCGATTTACGTCTACCCAATTCAGCGAATCCGTGTTCGTTGCTGCTTTGTGCTCGACAAACACGGAAGCTGTTTGGTTCGTCTTTAAATGCACCAAAAAGGCACTAACGTGAACAGAGATGTCAACAGCAATCGGCTATGAACAGAAACAGATGTATACATGTGCCTACGACGCAGGAGGGAAACGGACAACCTTATTTTTATCTACTAGAATAAACTGTAGATCTTCGGTGTTTTATTCGGCTAATAAGCTAGGAAATATGCTCAATCATAAATTACAAACAAACGCGCTTTGTTTCGTTTTCTCGTTGGACTGCGCCAGCCTCGCAGTTCATTCTTTTCCATGGAGTGGTATGGCAGTGAATATTTTAGGCTTAATAGTTTTAGAATGTAAAAAGCAATTGACTCCACATTCGGGTGAATTTCTCCGTGCATGGTGTAACATGAATTGATGAGCTCAATTCAAGCGACATAGACGTGGCTCGATGGTGTACTGGACAGTGCCAGTGCCAGTAATACGGAAACACTATTTATTAGACTCACGAATACATATTCCCTGAGTCAGATGGTATGCCGATTCGTCAAGGCTCGCCAACCACAAAAAAAAAAAAAAGAGAAGAAAAGAACGACGACACATCAGTAGGCACGAGGCACGTAGAGAGATCATCTACTACCCACGATTATACCAGTGTAAACCTTCGCTCCTGGCCTCACCTAATCGACGTTATCGTATATTTGATGGCTTCCAACCTTTCTGGGCACAGACTTCAGATATTTGGCTACATTGGTTACTACTTCAACAGCAGGTTGCAAGAAACCAGCCGGTATATGAAGAAAGAAAGCCAACTACGGCAGACATCGAGGGGTTCGCGAATACTTCTTTTCTTCTGTCTAGATAATCAAGACCTCGAACCCAGCAACGAAAGACAAAAGAGTTCTCAGCGTTCTGAGCGCGTAACGTACTTGACGCTCAGCAAGGAGTGCACCAGAAGCCGGAGTTTTTGAGTGAAGAGGTAGGGAAGTGTTCTACGAGAAAAAGGGCGGAAAAAAGGAAGACCGAAGCTTCACGGAGGCCTTTATACACGCTCGTGGCGGCGCTCGGTCGGTCGCGGGCAAAGCGCATACATGAATGCCGAATGAGAAGGCTGGTCATTTATTCCGCGCCACCTATAATCAGAAGTCGGAGCCCGCGTATCGCGCCTTCACTGCCGTTGTTCCTGCTGCTGCTGCCTCCCGGCGCGAGGAGTTTGCAGGGTCAAAAACATGGGCGCACACCCGGGGCACAAAGTGCTGTCGTTTGGCGGGAAATCTTGCGCTGTTTCAACACCACCCCGACGCCTCCTGCCCACTGCGAAAGAACACACCACCACTCACGCGAACGCCGCCGCCGAGCACATTCGACTTCGCCGCGTTTTCTGCCGCTCGTTTTCCCGTCAGCCACTTTCGTTCACTTTGTTTCCGGGCTTTTTTCCCCGCCCCAGGCTCTGCTCGCTACTTGTCCAATGCGGCACGCTAGGATCAGCTCTTTCACTCTCGCTGTTTTCTTGCCGCGTTTTGTTTTTCACACTGCGGGCACGCGAGCGCAAAGACTTTATGCCCGTGAAAGAGTGGCGGAATTTACTGCCCAAAACTCGCGCCGTACGTCACCATTACTCGTAGCATCCTAGCAGAGTTCACGGCAGTGGAGAAGACTCAGGACCTCAATATATAAATTTATGTGACAGTATGCGTGGGAGTGAAGGGAAATAAACAAACAAAAAGAGGAGACGCTTGTTGGAAACGATACAGCCTGCTCTTACGGGAGGGAAAGGGTATATGCAACAACTTAACGCCGTGCAATGTTCAGCATAACTGCAGCTGTTAAGCATTCTGGCGAGAAGCCCGACATTATTTAGATGAATATCTGTTCACGGAACGCATCTGGGAAAATCTCCACGCGGCCGGTATACCGTGAGTTTATGGCTGGCGGGCACGAATACCCAGGTGGGTGCTAGGTGACCACAGCGGCGACTTATATGAGCCGCGGATTCGGGTTGGCTGCTGCTCAATGACGACGTTCTTTAGCCCACAAGAAATTAGTCCCGGCCGTACATGCAGAAGCGGGTCTTCCAACTGAATGGAACTGCGGTAGGGCTTCAGACAGTCCGAAAGAGAAAAACTACAATAAATCTAGAAAATGATCCCTCAGCTAACACACAGTGCACACGTACGTCAGTCGTTACCATCCGCAGTTATTGTTTTCAAATGATATATCTTTTTTTCAAAAGTTACTGAAGCCGCATTCACGCAGTCCTACATTTTACAATCTCTACCACATACAGAATATCTAGCACAAAATGCACAAATACTAGAGTATTAACCTAGGAAGCCTGAAGGTACTTACAATATCACACGAAATAAAATGAAGGTAGATGCGGTCGTATAAGGAATGTACGCCTAAACATGGCGCTGAAAGAAAGCATGGGACTTACGAAGCGTTTTATTCGGTTTCAAAGCCTCATAAGGGATGTGTACATAGTCATAATAAATATATTTGTAACGCTCGAAGTGACCCCGTCATCGTCATGATCATGAAACAACTAACGTCATGATTAAGACACCTTAGTTTTTTATATTACATTCCTAGAGAGAAGGCATACGTTTATCAGATGAGCTTTTCTCAATTTTGGTTGGAACCTGCATCGATCTACTGAAGCAACTGCAACCTAGGAAAGTTTGAGCAGGGTTTGCACTGATGGCACGAAAGCTTCTGGTTTCTGAAAATGAGTAAAGAGGCTCCGGAAACTCCCACGAGGGAATTGTGGGATAATGTGTAGGCATATCCGTTTGCTATACACTAAGCCCACTTAAAGTCAGCGTCTCTGCTATAAACAATGCACCACCTGGGGGGGGGGGGGGGGACATTTTTTGGCACATTTCGAGCAATGTAAACTATGAAGACCCTGGGGCCTTTTAGTAAACACCCTTTTAAGACCCTATGTGTATTTTCAAAGCGCCATACTACAGGTCTTCTTAAAGTCGGCATCAATGTTGAGCGTGAAGGCATTGCTAGAACGACATTTTTAGGGGCTATGGAAATGGTTTTTTGTGGAACTATAAATCCCCAAGGGCTATTCATTAATGGCATCATCTGATGCAGTGTAACCTCGACGAATTAAGCATTACGGACTGAAAGATGGGTTTACCTGTTGGGACCACATAAAAATACCTACGCATTGAACGGCGCAAACGTCCCAATCACAGAAGACTCGAACAACTTACTCTTACTGAAGAGGCCAAAGCATGGTGCTATTCTTACCTGAAATAAAACAAGAAACAGAGCAGTACGTTAGTAATACACTGGTGACCGATACGTTAAGTCATTGCAATTATTGGCGCAAAGAGGGAAAAGTGCTGAGGCTACGCATCAAATACTGGCAATGTAGGAACGAAATGAGCATTGCACAGGAAGTAAATCTGTTGCTGCCAAGCATTGCTGTAGCAAACCCGTTATTGTCACGCGCATGGTCGACCTGACACAGTGCATTGGATAAAAAAATAAAATTCTGGGGGTTTTACACTTTGAAGGTACGGCTGAGCTATGGGGTGGGCTGTAGGGGCGACGGAATGGTGCCAACCGGGCATCTTTAACGCGCGCCGAAATCCCTGCACACCGGCCGTTTTGCCTACCGCCTCCATCAAAAAACAGCCACCGCGGTTAGGAACGAACCCGCTACCTTGGGAAGAACAGCACGACGCCTCAGCCCCTCGTGTACAGTGGCGGGTATACACGGGGCATTAGATACACAGGCCACCGCTCAAGCCGCTGTTTTGTTTCGGTGGGGGCCTCGCATTCGCAGCCCATCCTTGCATATTCCCGTATTACGAGTTCTAATACTAATGAATAAATGAAGACAAGGATATGGAAACGAAATGGTCCCTTTTCTTACGACTAGAAATGTCCAGGAACAACCTGGCAGAAGTCTGTAGTATTTTACATGACGTGTAATAAGAGGTTTCCCGCAGTTTGTCCTGAAAGCAAACGAAGGAACAAAGAAGCAAACAAGATAAACATTGCAGGTAACAGATTATCTCATTGCCCTTCGTAAATTAAGCGCGATATGGTTTATAGTCTATAGCTTTTTACCTCCTTGTTAGCGCGGAAAAAGCACTTAGCAAGCAAAAGGAAGCCGAACCTGAACAACACTACCCAGAAGTAATGGACTCGGCGAACTGAATCGCACAGATACAGAACGTGGGAAGAAACTAAAGGAGTCGGCCACGTCCGCGCAAGTAAAAAAAAGGGAGAAGGAAATACCGGTAGTCCCTGGTCGATCCCCAAATCGCCCGTTGCGGACCGCCCCCTGGTGGACTGCCGCCCCATTTGGCGCGGAGACGGGCTAGAAACGGCGTGACCGAACGCCATTAGTGACGCCACGGTGCCGTCTTTCTGACCAGACGTGCGCGCGGAGAAGGATAGTCACAAAAGCGACGCCGCCAGGAGCGACGCCTGCGCGCTCGTTTTCTCCGGTGCTCACCCGTTCCCATTCCGGTTATCACGGCCACAGCAAGCGCCGACCCGGCCCCTCTCCCTCACATTCGGCGCGAGAATTCCGGATTCATTGCCTGGCCGCCACTACCATTAAGATGTGGCGTCCCCGATATGAACCGTCTCCGATGCCAAATGTGAAATCATAGAGGGAACAGCATCAGAATGCCGGTGTTGTCAAACACTGCGCGAATAATGACTGCAGACGTAATGCCCGACAGTGCACACTTCCAGTAAAAAGGGAAAGCGCTCTAGTCTTTAAATGACCTTGGAAACGATCGGTCGCAATAAAAGCAACGACACGAGGCTGGTGCTTCCATTAGACGGAGGATAAGGTTGTTTTCAAGCGGCGGCGCATTTTGGGGCCTGGATCAACAGATAACAATAGAGTTGCTCTGCATCGCTGTCTCTACGGGCTACGAAAAACATTCGGCCATGGAATACGCATTTGCAGCCTTGGGAGCAGTACCGGGTATAATAAATATTGGCTTGTGGTAGGAAAAAGATCGCACGAATAGTGCATAGTGATGCTGTAAATAGTCACTAGCGAATTATATCTACGACAAGGTAAGCCCGCACTTCCACCAAAAGATGTTCCGTAGCAGAGAACGGTAGGCTAGTTGCAAGTTGTGCACCTGAATAGTATATTTACAAAATGTTTACAAGCAGAGGCTGCAGTACAGAACCGCAGCTCAGAGGTCCAGGTAGATTCCGCGCTTCACACCCGTGTCGACGCTTCCTCCACTTCTTCGACACTTGGCCGAGATCCTAGTTGGGAATCGCCCACACAAATACGGAGCATACCCCTTCAGAGGAATTGTCCTCTTCACATTGTAGGCTTTGCTCTAATAACGTGGGCCCCGTAGCATATACGTATGATTTATTAGTTTTCAGTTAGCATAACTGACCCGATGAGAGCAATATTACCATTACAGTATGAATGGGCATGGAAAACAGGTCGTAGACTCAGGAGACACAAACACAGCGCTGTCTAATAACCTGTCTGTGTCTCGTATAAGTCTACGCCCTGTTTTTCGCGCTGTTTTTTAACATTTCAGCATGCATTAACCAGCCCACTTGTTCCGCATCCTTCAAATTACAGCAGGCCTGATTTAGACTTGGGCACTCTGCACCGAAATATCAGTCGTAACTAACGTTTACTTACAAAATGCGAAGATAAAAACTACGTGCACCTATACAGCGCGCCAGCTATTCCCTTGATGTAAAAGTCTGTATTTCTTCTGTTAAAAAGTTGCGACGACGTCTAAAAACTCTTTAAGATGTAGTGAACGTGATGAAATCAGTGTCTAATTGCCGAACGTGTTCTCTAATTATCGCCATCATGCGTTTCCCTTTGCGTCCTTTTCTATTCTCTCTGTTACTGTGGCTCGACAAATTTCGAGTTCGAAGAACCAGGCAAAGATGATATGTTTTGGCAACGTAATTTCTTACTCCCCGAACGGATGTTTTTGCTTAAGCATGTTCAAATTGCTCATGTATGCCTCAGGCATACATGTCTCTTACGTTTGTAAGTCCAAGTACCACGACGCCATTTACTACGTGCACGTTCAGTCTCCTATTGTCGTCCATCAGCATTGTTTTTCCGAGAGGGTCTTGCGCATCTTGTTTTTTCTTTGGCAGCTTGTTTCTCGCTTATTCATTAACATTTTTATTTAGCAATGTTTAATGTAATTTAACAAGATATTTAGCAATCGCTATTGACGACTGTACTTCAAGTACGCATCGTCCGTTTTTTACCCGACATCCTTGTGCCATGGATCTCTTTTGAGGCGTCCCACAGCCCTCGACATTATTTCAGTGAAGTGGGTCGAGACTAAGCACTTTTTACAAACCCGTTTGAATCTTTGTATGTATGTATGTATGTATGTATGTATGTATGTATGTATGTATGTATGTATGTATGTATGTATGTATGTATGTATGTATGTATGTATGTATGTATGTATGTATGTATGTATGTATGTATGTATGTATGTATGTATGTATGTATGTATGTATGTATGTATGTATGTATGTGTCAGATGAGGCGGGCTTAAACTTCCCCAATTGCCGGCAATCGCTCCGCCTAATTGTCCCCATTATCTTATCAGAGACTCGGAGACCGACAGCTCGTTACTTTATCCTGTTGACTGCAAAAATCCCAGTAGGGGACAAGACGCACCTCTTTGCACAATAGTCGTCCCTAGGAAAAATAATGTCCTCTTATATAGCATGGGGCTTTGCTATCTCCGGAGGTCACGAAAAAAAAGTTCGTCCTTTTAAGGTTGGTTTTGGAGCAGTTTATATTATAGTGATCACTGTCATTAGGCACACTGCACGAAGGGCACAAAGAGGATTACACAATGTTGATTTTGTGGAAGCAAGCTGTTGTTCAGGCTGATGCTGTTATTACTAGATGCAGCAGACAGGCTTATAGGCTCTTTTCAGACCTTTCGTCACGGCAAATTGATGTACTCATCGCCAAAGCTGCCTAAAATGCTCGCGAGCGGTTTGTTTCTGTATCCGTTTGAAGTCGCACCGCGCTCGCACAATCCTTTCAGATAATAAAGCGTCGCTCTCTAGGCTGTCAGAACGTTCTGTTCCCGCTATACAGATGTGTGACGGGATCCACTGGAATTGCACGTTGAAGCCTTCACGAATGAGCCGCTTGAGCAGAAGTAGGGATCGCTCACAAGGCTTTCCTACAGGTATATATACTCCGCTGCAACAGGTGAGGAACTGACTTTGAATATCGCTCACTATATGTGACTTTTTGCCTTTTAAATGATGAAAGTTTGCGCACAGCAGCTTCTATGGCAACACACTGCCTCCCGGTATATATAAAACCACATGTTTCACATTCGGAGCCCCCAAACTCTTTAAACTGGGTATGAAAAAACCTCTGCGCACACCCCTCTTTTTGTGTCAAGAGAGCCATCGATGTATATGTGCAATAAGTCACCGCATTCACGTTCCCCAGTGACCGTGCTTAACTAACAGGTATACGACACCTCGAGCGAATGTGAGGGGCAGTCCATGCACAAATCGCACTCTCGTGTGACCAAGACGGGTACAAAATAACCCTTTTCCCTGGCCATTGGGGTATAGCACTCTAAGAGTAGTTAGGGTTGCATTGGGATGATATTATACCCTTAATCGTAGATACCGCAGTAACGCTAATCCCCCGCTGGTTCCTCCGAGGAGCAACACTTGCATAGGCAAACGTTAAGAATCCTGGAGACGGAGAGGAATTGACAGCGCCTCATCGAGGATCTTGTTGTTCGCAGATGCTTGAGAGACAGAGAGAGAGAGAGAGAGAGAGAGAGAGAGAGAGAGAGAGAGAGAGAGAGAGAGAGAGAGAGAGAAAGAGAGCTCTTTATTAGAAGAAAGAAAGCAGAGAGGTCTGTAGACATGTATTCGCCAACATGCTACTCTGCGGGGATTGGGTGAAAGGAATGAAGGCCCTAAAGGAAGCAGGGCGAAAGAGAGGGGAAAAAAAGGAAGGGGTAAAAAATAATGTATTATGGAGTATTCCGTGGGTCACGTAAAAGTCCAGGTGGTCTGACAGGATGACGACGCATAGTTCTACATTGTCTCTGCGACGCCGATGGGGTGTAAATAATCAAACAGTGCATCTGACACTTTCACTGGGATGATGGAGATGACCATGGTCCAAGAAGAGCTCTCAATAATAAAAGTCCGTTGTTGAGGCACTCGATCTTCTTGGCGAGGTGGTTCCTTTCCTGGTTGTACGCCGGACACTCTAATAAAATGTGCTCAACAGTTTCTGGCAGACCACAGTTATCACAGTAAGGGTTTGTGGTTTGACCGAGGCGATGTCGGTAGGAGTTCGTAAGTGCTGCGTTGAGGCGCAACCGATGGTAGAGCGTCTCAAGTCGACGTGGGGTTCGCTCTGGGAGCCTCATTCTCAGGTCAGAGGAGCGCCAAGAGGCAGCCTTAGCCCTTTGCTGTGTAAGAATTCCAAGCGCTCATATTGGGTCTCGGAAGGCTATATTACAGGCAGCTCATGAAGCATGCGGATCAAATTCAAGGCTTCGTGCAACTTGACCACACAGCCTGGGTGATTTCCCTACGTCACACCGGCAATTCTACGCAGTACATCTTTTTTGGGCGCCACAGAGGAAACCATAGAGTCTACAGCCATTTGCCAGTGCAGCCTGCGGTCGAGAGCGATTCCTAGAAATCATACATCAGTAGCTTGGCGCTTCAATGGGAATGCCTATACGTCTATCCTGAGATGTACAGACCTGCGTCACGGGCCAGGAAATAGAGTAAACTACGAATTTCCCGCTGATAGCGTCAGCCCTACTGTATTGAGTATGTCTTCAATATTTCGCGCGAGTATATTTCCTATGTCGTTGCTTCTGTTCTTAATCCGTTCGCTCATATCGTGCATGATACCTCAAGTGCCAGGACAGGATGCGCTCTACGGAGTAAAATGAGCTTTCTTAGGTGCAACAACGCCTTTGTTTACTTTAAAAAATATTTCTGTATCCCGCTAAATCTCGGATAGAAGCTCTTGGTTTTCTTTGGCTTGGTTGGAAAACTGCCGCTGCTGTTTACGCCCAGAAAGAATATATCCCTGTTTTGTAGGATGAGGGATGATGTATTTGCTGGGATATTTGCAAAGAATACTAAGACAGGATATAGGCGCCCTGGCGCTCTCAATTCCATTTTTTCCGTTAAGAGGTCATGGTGAAGCAGCTATGACATTCACGATGTTTGTTTTATTTGGTCTGTATAACATGCGGGGATGTCGACTATGTCGTACGCAGGCCGAGCGAATCGATGAACAAACTTATTTTCGTAAAACGGATGCGAAAGGCATAAGAAGACTATGTGAACGGCAGTGCCAGGGGCTTGAAAGTCAAGGAATTGATATGGAACGCGCGAGTGAAAGAAGTGTGAGAAGTGGGAGAAGGATCGTAGTCTACGCCGGACTCTGGATGCTCCGACAGAGAGGCTGGGTAGGGGGTAGGTTTAACGAGTGGGACAGTAGTAGGAGAGGATGTTGGGGAAGCAGACGGCGCTTAAATAGAGATAGCTGGTCATAAAAGCCGAGACGCCCGGCCTTGAAGGAAACGCCAGAGAACGCAACTCACGTGTGCTGCTTTGTTCTGAGGGACTGAAACATGTTGTGGAGTTCATACGATTGTGACAGTGAGGATGTCTGTGAGAGATTGGGGGATTCCTAGTGCCGCCGAGGGTGCTCTCCTAGGAGATAACTTCCTGGGAAAGGCCCTTGGGAGTTGGCGGTCATGGTTGGGTGAGTGATGGCTGTGCGAAAAGATACCACCAGGGAAAATGCGGTGGCCTGGAGCGTGGTTGAAAAGAAGTGAATGGAGATAGCTGTGATGACGCCAGCAAATATTACGATTCAAAATAGCAGTGGGAAACAAACACAATAACCTAAAACGCAGACAGTCTTCACCCTCAGTTTGGCTCATGGGTTAACAAGAAAAAAAGTTTTTAGGCCTATAATTACTATACGTTCTCAGTCTCACAGAACGTCAAAAGCGCAAGAAAGCAAGAACTGATAATACAGAAGCTGTTATGGGCGAACCTATTCATCAAACACTTACGCAACATTTGTGCATTAGCGAATATCAGCTGCGAACTTTCTGTCGGCTAGGTTCAAACAACGACAATAAGAGTTGGAGCCTGATAACCGTTTTGTGATTTCTTAGATTATGTAGTTAGGTGGAGGTGACAGTGACTGCTACTGGCAGTTTTGTAATAATTGTGAGAGATCGAAATACCCGAATGAGCAGCTGTCGTAGGTACCCCTCCCTTCCCGTCAAACATCTCTTCGCTTCTTCCTATCGCTCCCCTAAATTTCCTGACCATTGCACATCATTCCTACCCTTTTCCTGCTTATAATACCCCCTCCCATCGTTCTCTTACCTTCCACTCTATTCCTTTCGGACTTGCCCGCCTCCCTGTCCCCGTGCCACCAGCCCCTTCCCCACCTTTCCCTGCCGCCTTTTTCTTACCTGTTCACCTCGCTGTCTCTATCCAGCTATGCCTCCTCCCGTTTCCCCGCTACACTTCTCTTCTTTCACCAATCACATACCAAATCCCAGTGAGTCAGTCACCCACTGGTAATCAGACGCACCGGTAACACTTCTGACTCATTCAAGAAACAAACATAGGCAGACAGATGGGCAGCCAGATGCACGGACGGAGGGACGGACAAACATTTGCGGTTTTAGTAAGCCCAACCCCATGTTCTATTCCCCGGTAGCTACTTGCCGCGTTAGAAACATGTTCATTGCGTAATCGCTTGAAACAGGCACACGAAATGTCAAACGGTACCGCATAAAGTGTAACTGGGAAAAGGCCTAGATTTTGCAACAACACGAACTGCGGATCGAGTCGTCGCGTGACTTACATTGTCCGAAAGTCCTCGCGTGCTCAGGCCACACTCGCAATAAACAAAACCCGCACAACTAAGATTGTATACCGCCAACAGGAGGATCCGTCCACGCGTAGCGGGATAAAGGACGTTCGCGTGCAAGGTCTACTGATGGGGTTGAGGCCACCAAGATAAGGGGACACGCGTTCACGACGGCGCCGAGAAGACAACGATGGCGGTGAACCGCATATTCTCCGCGCACAGGGAGTAAAGCATAGAAGAAGAACCAGCGAGCAAAAACAGGAGAATGTTAGATGGCCGTGCAGGTCGGGCGACGACATTTCGTCCGGTCACGTCCACCATCTCTAGCACATCCACCAGTGTCACCACTGTTGTCGCCGCAGGCCAGCGGAAGATATGTATTAAAGAACGCGCCCTGCACCACCCTTGCCGGCAACCAGAACACAAGCAGAGAAGTCGCGTGCAGGCCCTGCGGGCCCGAAGTGAATAACCGCCGAAAAATAAGCACGCGTCGCGAAATGAAGGCCGAAAAGAAAAATGCGTAAATCATCCCAGCCGCCTGACCCTGACGCCACAAAATGTACGTGCAAATGCACGACGATGAGCAAACGACGGAAAAAGAAGAGTTTCCTCCTTTTGAGTAGAAGTCCTTGTCCACCAAGCATACAAGAACTCTAGAAGAAGAAGGAAAGCTGACTAAACTGAAAACAGGATGCAATGTAGAAAGCCCAATTGTGGTAGCGCAGAGTTAAAGAAATAAAGAAACAAAGGAACACCCAGAAAAAAGTACACCAAGCGTAGTCCAAAAAACATAACTACCTAAGGGAACAAAGCGGCCGGCACTCAGTTTGGAAGCCTTCAAGGCTATACGTGATGAGTGTGCCGAAACGGCCACCTCGCCCCTTTTCCCGTGTTGTTTATGTATTTCCCCTTTTCTCCTCTTTCCCGGATTCGCCGATGTTTCTCTCGCCATTGTGTGACCGCTCCGTAATGCGGACATGTCACTGTACACGCTCAGTCCACGGCGGCATTTCTGATTTTGTGGCACCAATTAAATCTCCGCGCGTTGGGGAAGAAACGCGACGGCAGCGAACGGACGGGCCGTTGTAAAATGAGCCGAGGCCACCGGATAAGTTCTCGCCTATTTCTCTCTTGCGGCCTCCAGTTTTGTTTCGTGTTTCTGGCATGCCCCGTAAGAATAATGCTTCCGGGTTTGTGACATTTCTAGACATCGATTTTTTTTTCACTTGTCAGCCGCAATATGTACCGGAATTCGACGTTTCGATTACGTCTGCTCCTAGACTTCCTTGCGTGTGTTGGTTTTGAGGTGACCTCTATTAAAAGTGAAGTACAATGGAGGCGGAAGGAAAATCTGAATGATGAATCAACGGAAATAAGTAATTGGGGCAGCGTAAATGAACAAGTAAACGATAAAAAAAGTGTGTCGATAGCAGCAAAAAGCGGAAAGGACGGAAAAGAGCAATAAAAGAATAGGAAGATGTCCTTCGCAGGGTTGTTAAGCCGAACACGAGCAGCTTTAATGGTGGCATGAAATATTACACAAACCGTGCTTCACACCCTTGTGGTGGAATGAACAATCTGCTAGTCAAATTTCTAATTCGCCGTTACGCAAAGCTTCGTCCCTGAAGAAGCCGCGGGGAACATGATTATTATTGAAAGTGACTTCGACGTTCCTACTTAGATCGTGTGTCACACAGCAATCAAATTTACATCTCGAAATGATGTATTTATTTTTCAAGCGCATTGCTTATTGAGTAATGTTGATTGACTAATGCCAGCATTCTAACGCATCGCAAGGAAAAAAACACAAAAGAGCTACATTATGGTACTCTTGGTTGACTTGCCTGGACGCATAAGTACATTTGTTGTGCAGCCACACTTTAGAACTTCCCGACAAGTCAGTTAAACAAGCACTCAATTGATGAAAAAATAACAATAAATAAGACCTACCAGCTGTCCTGCAACTAGCCACTTCATCGATATCATGCTCATTCGGAAATAATGTATTTTATTCCGTAACTGTTCCAGCGTTGTAATAGGCTTTAATTTCTCGGAGCAGCTCAACCATTTTCAATGGCCACAGTTTTGCCCCCAGCTATTCTTCAGGTAGCGTCTAACTTCCGAGTAACTGCACAAAACTTCACAATTTTAACCGGGTCCCGAAGATGTCCCTTGCAAAAATCCTTACATAAAACTTCGACACGTCTGCCACAGAGCTGCTGGCTGCACACACCCTCGCGCGAAATCCAGACACAGTGAATGTAAAGCCGATTCGCCTCATGCACGCTGAGCGGAGTGGCACGTGTGTGTTCCAATAGCAGAAAAGACGTCGGGCTTCTTTCGAAGGCCGGCCGCAGCGTGTGCGTGTGTATGTGCCGTACAGAGATGGGCGACCACGGACGCCTCGCGGATCAAACAGCGCTGCTGGCAGAAGCACCTCTCGCTGGGAAATAACTAAAGCCTCGAGGGGTCGCCCGTCGAGCCCAGACGGCTTCTGGGCTCTCGAGGTGCCGAAGGCACATCTCAATAACGGGCCCCGGGCTTTTTTCTCTGCGTATACTCGCGCGCCCTGCCTTCTTCTCGCTTCTTTCCTCTTCGCTTACCATGGGTCAAGACACAAATATGAATGTTCCGCCGAAACCTCCCTCCGGGAGAAAAACAAAACGATAGAAAAGCAACACTAGGAAGACAATGCGCCCTCCTCCAAAGAAATAGATAGCACCAATGTTGCCCGTTCAAAAAAGTTTTTTGCTTTTTTTAGCGGGCGGTTGAGAGGGCGCCTATTGATGTATGCGCGTTTTTCGAAGCGGTTCAAGGCGCACTTGACTTCGCCCTGTGTCTTGTTAGGAAAAGGTGTCCCATTTACTTGGCGTGTGTAGGCGGCATGTCTTTCCCCACAAAGTGTTCGGCATTCTAAAACAGTGTAGGGGTTAAGCGCTGGCTACGCTGCTTACAAACGCTGTGTTACAAAGGCTAGATGTAAAGAACGCAGTCGCACTTCAATTCTTTTCACAGCCCACACTCTCATACAATTAGGGACTCCCAATTTTCTGCTACCCTGCTGCGTGACAACTTGGTAACATCCGACAGAAAGAAATCAATTGAAGACGCATTGGTAGAAACTTAAAAGAGATCACAAGGACGCGGCTTCGATTTCTGTACCCGGCGGCCGCTTTTCTGATGGAGGCAAAAAGCAAAAACGCTCGTGTGTTCGAGATTTCGGCGCACCTTAAAGATCCCCAGGTGGTCAAATTTTATCCGGAACCCTCCACTACGGCGCGCCTCATTGCCTGTGAAGAGTCGGCGCATTAAACCCTGCAGTCAATCAATCAAGAAACTTAAAAGAATGCGTTGCTGTTACTCGGGATTTCTCGCATGTCTTTCACAAGCTCCATCTGCGGACCATGTCAACACTGTTTCTATCTCTTCTCCTACGCGGTCACTTCTGCTCGCACAGCAGCGACATCGGCAGGGTGTAGCTCCTTCAGTTGTTAAGCGATCTCGCCATTTTCATACCGTCGTTGTCATTCCTCCATCGTTTGCGGTCTACTCGTGCCTGCACTCACTTTGCTCTTCATTTCACGCTGTGCATCAACGTGTCCAAGACCGAGGAACGCGGCTGGCAACAAATGTTCCCGAGCGAATGCGCAGACAGGGGAACGAAAGTAGCGCCTCTACCCCCGCCACCTCGGCTCGACGTCCCCCATGCCCACGCACGGCCGCACACCTGTTTCTGCTGTGCCACAGATGCGACAGATAATTACTACGAAATAGCTATGTCAATTTTAAGCCACAGAAAAACGCGCTGGTTTAAGTTGGTTGACAGGGGTTTATTGTGGAGAAGGGGGGGAATGGGGTCTTTTTCGCCGCATCTCTGCTGCCGTTTGTAGCAATAGATATATAGAAATGGGGGCATTCGGATGACTGACCCCCTTGTATCAACCATGACCACTTCTATCTTGCCCCCTCTCCCTTCTTGTTCGCAGAACGACCCCTCTATTGCTTTTGTCATTCAAGGATACTTTGTGGAGCTTATTTCGCAGGTGCTGTTGAATTTCTTGCATATTGTTCAGGGGAATATCGAAAATTGCATCTTCTGGAGAATTATATTGAAATTTTCAAAATTTTGGCGGCTGAAAGCGCCGAATCCGCAATTGGGCCATGAGGCGCGCCGTGGTGGACGGCTGCGGGAGAATTCAGACCCTCTGAGGATCTTTGACGTGCGCCAAAATCTCTTTATACGGGCGTCTTCATTTTTTCCCTGTATCAGAAAAATGGCCACCATGGCCAATCGAATTCATTTCCTGGGTAATTTGTTTCCAAAAAATATGGATAAAATTGGCGCACAAAGGAAAAGTATAAGAAACTAGTTCATGTTTGTGCTTAAAATGTGTATGAAATGAGCATGGGTATGACACTGCCAAAAAAAATGTATATATGGGGGTAGAAGGCCCGTAGACTAAAACATAAAAATGCTCATAATGGCGGATGAAAGGAACAGTGGTTGATACGTGATGGCGCCTGGAGCCTCAGAGCGTTCTGTGCAGCCAGGCTCCTGTGCGCACGAAAGAGTCTACAGAACCTCCCTGAAATATGAGAGAGTCTGAGGTCTGAGGGCAATCCAAGTCACGTCAGTTTCGAGGGCCGTGATAGCGGCACATAAGGCGTGCGACATATTGAAAAAGAGAAGTGTTAAAAAATTGGCGGCAGCGTATCTGCTCACTTCGCCGCAAATGTCGTCGAAAGACGATAGTCTTCTGTCATCATAGCCGTCTGCATGCCTCTTTCCTCCCACGGTAAATTGACTTGAGTCAAGTCAATTCAATTTTGCCGCGTTCCACTGCTCGCCCGCAATTTATTGGAACCTTCTTTTACTGTAAAGCTTCTTGGAATATCGCCTCAAAAGTGCGCCGCGATGGTTCTTTTTGTATTTTCGGGTCAAAACCTTTTTTTTTTTTCAAGGCGTATTTTTTATTAGCTATCACCAAAATAGAGCCGCCTTGAATTTTGTATGAACGAACACTGTAAATATCACTTATGTATTGATGTTTCGCATCAAATATACCTGTTTCTTTTTTTACTCAACCAAATTGACAAGTACGGGCGCTGACACCAGATTGATTATCTTTTTTTACTCAACCAAATTGACAAGTACGGGCGTTGACACCAGATTGATTATTTTGTAAATTTTCGCCCGTATGAACGTCTTGTACGAAAATTCGTTCAATTTTTTCCCGTGCTGCTGAATCAAGGAACATAGAGGCAGACATACAGACAGACGTAAATTATCGCGTGCAAGTAGCCCAAGAAAGCGTCCTGTCTTTAAAACTTGCTCTAAAATGTCGATTACAGTTCACATGAGAACGGAATTCTGGAGCGGTCTTGCACTGCTGCCGCTTGTTGTAAACAGAGGAATACGTACGATATTTTGCTGAAATATTGAGGGTTTATAAAACGCTCTGTAAGAAATAAACAATAGTTTAGTACTGAGTATGCGTGGTGCGAGCAACGCCAAGCAATGTCAGACGCCAGCGTTTGAGTGTCATCAAGCAAAGTAAGCCTAATTAAAGAACTGAGCTCTTTGTGATTCATTGCAAAGATTAAAGTAGTGACACTACCTCACTATTGGGTAAGCAAGTCTTGAGAAGATACTTTGAATTTTGTCCCAGCTAGATAATACTTTATTCCCGTGTAAATCGCGTGGTGAAAAAACAACAGCGAGAACAATATCCATAGAAACTTGAAACGGTGTTTATGCACCGTGAGATTAACTCCCACAGTCAGTCGTTAACTATACAAGACATTCCGCTTCTTTTGCTTAATTTTGCATTTTCTGTCTGTTTCACATAACGTGAATTGTTATTCTTATTGCCGGTGCAACGGGTGAACTCGCATCCGTTTGTTTCCAATCCCTCGGGGCGATATTCACGATCGAAATGCGCGCCCCCAAACTTTTGTTTTCTAGCGCCCCTATCAGACGTCGTTCTTTCTTTCAGAGAACGCATAAAACCCAGAATGCAGAAACCGGGCGAGCAGCGCTTTATCCGCCATATGTGTTCAGTTGCGCATTTTTTTTACGGAATGCCCCGCAAGAAATTTAATTTCATGAAGGCGAACCCTCGAATCAGGCCCGCGTACTTCACAGAGGAGCAACAAAAGTGTTTCGCCGCTGCCGTTTCTTTTCTTATCCGCGGAAGCTTGAAATGAGCGTGCTGGCATCTCTCGAGGCTTATGAAGCTTTTCTGGTGCGTCGATGCATGCGTGTACAGTGCCTGGAGCCATGCAATAAATTTTTGCTTTTGGACCTGTCTCGGTGTTTCCGCTGCTCCTCTGTCGATGAGTTATTTCCGCGCGTTAAGCCGCAATTCCACGTGGAGGTGCTGTATTGACACCTTAGTTTAAGACGAACTTACGCGTCATCAGCAGAACGGATGGCGAGCGCGAACACAACACATGCGCGGCAAGAAGTGTTGGCTGCGGATTAGGGACGCTTCGGCGCTCGTAATGAGACCCGGCCCCATCAAAGCGAATAAACTGCCGACGAATCAACCCGCGCCTTTGATGAGACAAAACGTGGCTTAGAAACACGGCAGCACAAAACCACGACCAGAAGTGCGTCCCGAGTTGAAGTTCGGGCCACCTTGCGCAGGAAGGGGGTGAACTGGGTCCCTGCGCTCGAATAGCAGAGCCATATCTTCCTCGTCGTTTCCGCACAAGAAAGACAAACTATGAAAAAGAAAGAAGAAAATTTGAAAAAACGCTGGGCAAGCATTGTTCCCTGCGGTTGAGTTGCCTGTATCTCGACGTTGAGTTTTTTTACCAACGTGGCTTTCCTTTCTGTTATTCCTCCTTTTTTGTGGCGTTTGACGACAAAACCTTGCAAAGGGGTTTCGACGGAATCGATCCAGCCTACGACAATGATGATGGAGAGGCCGAGGATCTCATCTCTGTGTTTTTTCTTTTTTGTGGTGGTTGGCTCCATTTTCAGCTCTTTCCTCGTCGCAACACTAAAGCTTCGTAAGCTGCCAGTGAAATCGGAAGTTTTTCGCTTTCTGTGCCCCGAACGACCTCAGCAAATGGAATTTCCTAATAAGCAGATTCTTGCGTTTGCATAGCCCAAACTGAGCGCACTTTTTCACTGCTCCGACGTACGTACTTCGCGATCAACCCACTGCTCTTACAATGGGCTCGTGTAGCCTGCAATAAAAAAATGATGCATTCCTCCATCTAACAACGACGATGGTTGAACGCAAAGCTTTGTCATGAGGGACCCTTTGTATGCAATCTTAGTTTGTACTTTTACTCGCGGATATTTCGGAATGTTTTGGACTTTGACTACTTGAACGTTGACTCGCACTTAATCTGGTATTTTTATGGCAGCGTCTTTGACTTCTACCCTTCGCCGTTTGATTTCGCATGAAGAAAGCTTCGTGTTGAACCTCCATCGCCGTTAGATGGAGGGATGCACGATTTTCTTCTTTAAGAGGCCGTTACGTCCGGGCTAATGCTAGTTTGGTCGCTTTTTTTTTTTTCACGTCCATGCACCCCTTTTCCAAGCCAAATTGCTTTGATCGTGTCGGAATGGCGCAATAGGTTAGACGTCGGCTTAATAACGCGAGGGAACAAATGTAAAATTCTGATCGTGCGAAGCGGTTTTACGTGCGAAGCACTTTCGGGGCTGGTTTGTCGTCGTAACTCGTTCAGAGTCACGGTATCTAGCTGCTGCAGTCACGCGGTTACATGAACCCAAACAGGGGGTTCGAAAAGATCACCGCTTCTCCTGGTAGGGATGGAACCTGGGTCTCTCGCGTTACGAAAGCCGGTGCCAATGATATTGCGCCACAAAGGCACCCGTTTCCTATGTGCACAGTGTAGAGGGTGATCTTTGCGCAGCGCCATTGCCATGGAGGCTGCTGTTGCTAGGATGTAAATAGGTACACAATAATGTAAAATATGAAAAATTATGAATTAACCCATTAATTACTCAAAATTAATAAAAACTCAATCCGGTGTCTCTATGTAGGCATTTTCAGGCGTTGCGGCGCCCCTTCTTGACCAGTTTCGGTTTTAACGCCAGGCTGACACTGAAAATAGTCCAGAGAGGGCGTCACAGCCCCTTTGACGAATCAGTGCTCCTTACCTCCAAAGTCTCACGTTGAGTGGAACTGCTTCAACTTTTGTACGTGCAGAGCACGTCATGGGCTCGCCTAGTCGTCTTAGCTGCAGGAATCAGGCGGCGCAGTGAGATAACGGATCCAAGTAGAGCCTTCTGTCCCGGCGTCATGGGGTCACTCTGAGGCCTCGAAAACCACGTGGTTTAAATAGTCATAACCGTTCGAACCTCGTGAACCGCTGGCGCTTGTCATACATCTCACCGTTACTTAGTTGGGCTGCAGCTGCAGCCCAGCCAAGGCCTGCAGCTGCAGCGCCGTTGGGCTGCAGCGCCGTTATCCGCTCACTGCTACGACCCAATGCAATTCAAATTTCCCGCCTTCTCAGTGCTCGCGCGCCCCTGCCTGAAACTGCGCTAGCGGGAGTTTTGTTCTTTTTGCGCTTGCTTTTCCTCCCGCACGTGCCGGTGTTGCACTGCCACTTTTTTGTAGCGTAAGCTACACTAGCCGAGGTTGAGCGGTTTCGCGTGTGCCGCGAAGGGCCTTTCTGCGCAAGCTCGAGGAGCATTGGATTGGCTTGGATCGGATCGGATCGGATCGGATCGGATCGGATCGGATTGGATTGGATTGGATTTGGATTGGATTGGATTGGATTGGATTGGATTAGATTAAATTGGATTATGTTGGATTGAAATCCAATCCAATTGGAGTGCGGGTGTGTAGAGAATTAGGTCTGCTCATTCGCCGGTCTGCGCATTCCAGAGGAGTGACGTCATAGCCGCGGCAGATACACTTGCGCCGGCGCGTGCCTAGCTCTGCGCCCCCGTTGCGCAGTAGTCAAGTCTGACGCTGCGCCGGATCCGCATGATAGCCGTTTCCCGTGGCTCCTGGAGAGCCGTGCTTTGCAGGCTCGAGGAGCCGTGACTGGACAGGACTGGACTGGACTGGACTGGACTGGACTAGACCGGACTGGACTGGATTGAATTGGATGGGATTGGATTAGATTGGAAATCGTTTTAGCAGCAGTAAGCATGATAATCAGCTAATCCTAGACAATCAGGAAACCTAAGAAAAACCAGCTGAGCCTTAGCTCACGCTACGTATATCCTGGGATAGCCGAGCTAAGCCACTGCTAATTTTTTCGCTTACTATCGTCAAAACCAACACAAGGAGCGTTCCTAACTAAATGAACGCGGGCGCTGCCAGTTAATTACGCACATTTACCCTCCAATGTACTTACAGTTTTCTTTGCGCTAAACAACGGGGAGATGTATGACAAGTACCAGCGGTTCACGAGTTTCGAACGGTTATGACTATATAAACCGCTTGGCTTTCGAAGCCTCTGGGTTACGCCGCGACGACAGCCGCTACGACGGAACGACGTGTGGCTTTACTGGGGTCCAACGTGCGAGCTATGACGATGAGGCGGGCCCATAACGTGCTCTGCACTTAAGATGAAGCGGCTCAAAAGTATTGTCGTATTGCATGACGTGGGCTTTGGGTAAGCACAACAGGCGCAAGTTGGCGGTGGCTCGCTTAATCGCCATTAATCTCCAAGTCGCCTTTGCGTATGCAGTGAGCTGTTGAGTAACCACGTGAATTCCTCACAGCAATCTTTGTTCGTTTCAGTTCATTACAGAACGAAGCCGGTCGTCCAATATAATTCAACGATTTCAAGTCTTGGTACGATCTGATGTTTAGTGGGGCTGCGTGTTAGCCTTACATTAGGCTTCATTTAATAGACGGTTGTGCTGTTATTAACTAGGTAGCTGGTGAAAAAAAACAGACTCCCTAAAAACTCCTTTTGTGCTGTCCCTAATGATCAGGTATTGCTAACGAGCCGATTGTGTGACGTATGTACGAACTGATTTAAGCGGACACGAACAGACGGGTTGTTTGTACTGAGATAAGCACTAAGTACATTTCTCTCTGCAGGCATAAATACATTAAATTAGCCTTATTTTACACTCCTTCCAGCGAAGCGCCACATTAGCGTTCTGAAGTTTATGGAGGACCTTGTTTAGCGACATCCCTCCACCCCTACGCGACTGAAAACGAGCTGCAAGACATCGTTGGAATCCGAAAACATATATAGATGGACATACTGGTACCGGATAGCTCCACACGAGGCTTCCGTCCCACGCCGGCAACGCCACCATAGCGTCTACGAAACATAACACCAGTTCATATGAAAAACACAATAAAATTTCGGCGCGCTTTATAGGGAGCAAAAATTATTCCGTAGACGCCAAATTGGCGAGCCTCGTATCCCAGGCGTATACCTTCCACGCGCAAAGCTCCCTCAATTGGATTTTTAAAACCAAAGTCGTCGGCTATGCAGGAAGGGGGAGACGGAAAAGTTTTGTCATTTCACGACGCATTTCATACGGGTAACAAGTTGGGTTGCTTATACCACTCAAAGTAGAAAATACGCCGTATCTGTATTGCTCATCATGCCACATATCAGGGGTTCCCGGCGAAACGTGCACCAGACTTTTACGTGCCGGCCGCTACATCGTTTCGGATACAAAGAAAAGTAGCGGAGCCGTAACAAAAGTGCACAAAGTAAACTAGAGGGAAGAGACGGCATCCCAATCGGTCCACGCGGAAATAAATAGCACGGGCCCATTCAAAAACGTGCCTGGAATCACAGGTGCGCACACTTCCCAGGCAGACCGGGAAACTGGGCCCCACAAAACGAATCCCCAGAAAAAAGAAACAAGATTCCAGCTAAGATACGGTCGGTGCCCGACCACAAACGGACACGAAAAGGCCGTCGGACAGAAGACGAAAAAAAGGGACGAAGAGAAATGAGAGGGCTACCAACGTATACGAGGACGGATCCCGGGAACTTTCTCTCTGTTTGAGCAGTCGTTGGGTGAACGAATTCCGAGCTGCATTCCAATGCATACCAACATCCGGGGGTGCACTGATGGCAGTAAGACCACGGCGACGTTTGCGGGTCATGGAAAAGAAGGGGCAGATTGGGGCAGGCGGATGAGGATAGGGAGGAGGAAGGAACAGAGGGGGAAGCCGCTGTGTGGGAAGAGAGACGTTAGGAGAGTTGTTTGTCACCGGCAAAGACTAACCTTATGCAGCTGCCGTCCTATTCCGGTTCTCGTTTATTCGCCCTCCCCCTTCGCCGTTCCTTTGCACAGACCCCCGCCTGATTTACACTCCGTTACCTATTTGTTACCCTTCTCAGCACTCTCCGCCCGGAGGAGTCCGTCCGCACTGCCTCGATTGTGTCTCGCGTGTTCGCGGGGCTGTTTGTTTGATTCGGTGCCCGCCCCGCCGTCGTCACTGTGTTTTTATTCGGCGCCATCACCGGTTCTCCGCGGCGGCCGCGCCGCTGTCCCAGTTCGGCATCGGCTGCGGCTCGGCAAACCAGCCGCTGGACGTGCGTCGAATTCTCGACTGAAGGAGGAGGTTCGCCTCGCGCTAGGGAGGAGTTTGACAATCCCCTCTGCTCCACTGAGTCGGTCGCTTGGCAGCGGACTTTATTGTTCCTCGGCTTTCACCACGCTCCGCACATACATTTCGGAACAGCGGCAGGCCTACGTGAAAGAAGGAGAAGGGGGAAAGCTACCCCCTTTTCTTTTTTGCCCCTGAACGCCTTTTCTTGTCTCGGTGAGACAATCTAGTGGAAGGTCCCAGTGCTCCCTCCCGCACCCGGGGAAAGGTTAAATCACTGCTACCTAGTTAAGAGGAAGGAGTGTGCATTTTAGTGGGCTCTCTTCGCCTTTCGGTATTTTTACGCCGAAACTTTACGCGATATTTTAGTACGTGAAGTGTACGTCAGGTGTGAGCCGTGTCCTATACTCATCAAAGATATCACCAAATGCCGGCACTTCTCAGGCATCAATTATCTACCAAAGCTCAACCAGTTGGTACAAAAAATTGGCGATCACACCGTAGAGATAAACTGAAATGTACCGTTCTTGTTTTCGTCGCTCCGGCCAGGTATTTTACCACGGCCCAGTGACTGGCTTAGTAGTGCCCCAACCGAATTCAGAGAGGGGGGGGGGATACAAAGAACGTTGTTAGGGTCGTTCAAATGAATTTTGGCAGGGTCCGTTCGACTTTACACATGCATATGAGGGTACTTAAGTTAACCTCCAGGCATAGTATAACTCACGCAATGGCAATAATCCCGTAATTAATATATTGCCCTTGTTGATACGCAGATAGGCCTCAGTTCCTTGCTGCCTTGGGATGCTTGGGCTACAAAACACTCACTAATGTTTGGCGTACCAACTCTTGCCGTGAAAAGAAACTAAGCCGTTGAGTAGTCTCTGAATAATAAGCCGTCGTATTTGTCAGATTACGCTGACACAATTCAAAAATAAACATTTTTTTTTCAATAGCAACACATTTTTCAATTAAAAGAGCTTTTCAAGGTTAGTAAATGACTGAACTGAAATCATCATGGCATTTGCATATGTACACCAAGTTTTCAGTTGCCGCCTATTTACACCTAGTAACCACTTCGCCCCCTTCCCCTCTCACTTAGTTCTTATTCAAGACAAACGAAGGTTAAAAAAGTAACTGCCACACGCCCAACGGAAGCAAATCCCCGGATAATGTAGGCACAAAGTAGCTACCAATTGGGAGGCGTTCTCACCAGAATGGTCCTCCCGTTTTTCCTTAATGCGCCCTCGTCTGCGCCATGAGAGTGCCTCAAGTCGCCGCACACCGATGAATTAGAGCCGAGGAAATGGTTGCTGACTTCGCCCCGGCGGTATATAAAGTTACCTACATTGCAAAAGAGCTATCAACCTATCGCGAATGCGTAGCATGAGAAGACCTGATCGAAAATCAATGAACGCGCCTCTTCGGAAGCCCCGAAACGTTGATCCTTGTCGTTGCCTGAGCGTCGGTTACCGCCCTTCTTAAGGAGCTATTTGTGCCTCAGTTTAGCGCAGAATAATGCATTATTTTTATATGCAGCGCATAGCTCTGTGGATGTTGACAGTACTATATCGGCGTGTCGATTTTTTTACGTTGCTTCCTGGAAGATGGTTCTAAATTTTATACGCCCGCATATGTAAAAAAAGCACTTGAAAACAAGCCGTACTAAGAGGCTTAGTGTTATTTCCTCACTACTAGCACCGGTGTACATGCCAAGAAAGAGAAGAGGAGTGGGAGGGTTGAACTTTTTTTTAGCTTGTGTGGAGACTTCCTTGGGTCAGACAGTCCTGCAACCTAGCCGCCGTCCGAGCACGGGCGGTCAGGGTTCAAGGACCACGGGGCCTTGAGTAGTCAGGCTTGATGTGTGGGAGCTGGTGTGGCTATGCGCTTTGGCATTGCCAGTCTGTGTGGTATAATGTGGCCGTTGTTGCATAGAACGTGCAAGTACCGGTGGTATGACATGTGTAGAGGGCGATGAAGGCGTGTGCATGTGAGGAAATGTGTGTTTGCAGTCGGTGCCGTGTTATTTGTCTTTCCTTTTTTCTTTTTGATAAAGTGAGAAAGGTTTGAGGGTACGGGAAGGTCTTTTTTGCGAAACGGTAGTTAGTTAAGATTGGGGTTGTTATAGGTTAGCTCTTTCAGCTCCGTGTCTTCGTCAAGCGTCCAAGCGGTATCGGCGCGCTGTCCGTTTCCCTCTAAACACGCGTGGTTCCGATTCCATACAAAGTGATAGCCGGCATGGGGTAAAGTTTGAATAGGAGGGTGAGAGCTTAGTTGAATATTGCAGAATTCCTCCTGAAACTCGATGAGAATTAGGACATGCTCTGTACCAGCAGTGATTGTTAGGCCTATGGCTGTCCTTTTGGCTGTAGCAGTCTTGGTCGTGTCGACACGCCGCGGTGGCTCAGTGGCTAAGGCGTTGAGTTGCTGAGCCTAAGGACGCGGTTTCGATTCCGAGCCGTGGCGGCCGCTTTCTCATGGAGGCGAAAAGCGAAAACGCCCATGTGTTCGAGATACCTGGCAGGTTGTCAAAATTAATCCGGAGCCCTCCACTACGGCGAGCCTCATCGCCCCGGTGTAGTCTCGGCGCATTAAATACCGTAATCAATCGACGAAGGCTAGTCTCATTGCTGAAACGTTGGCAACAATCGTGGTTTCTACCTTGTTCGAAGTTTTCTTTTCTTGTGTTCTCTACCATCTTCAAAGTTTTATTGTCTCTCTCTCTCTCTCTCTCTCTCTCTCTATATATATATATATATATATATATATATATATATATATATATATATATATATATATATATATATATATATATTGTCACGGGTTGGGCATGTACCTTCTGAAAGGAATATGGACACCGAGGGATTGGGCCCAGCCCGGACAGCTGGTGCGGTGGACGGTTCATCGACGAGGAGGAAGAGGACGAACCATCTGGCTCTCTGGCTGCACCTACTTGAGACTGTGTGCTACTGTGTTCCCCACCGTGTGGCATATTTAATTACCCCTGAAATATACCATTTTCCCCGTAACATCTTTTGGTGGAGGTGCGGGGTAACGTCTCATCGCCACGGATCTCCGAAGCGGGCGTCGCATCGGCTCAACCGTGATGACTGCCAACACCTCGGGTACCGGGGGCACCGCCGCAGCCCCGTTCGTAGTCATGGCGCAGCCCCGTGAGCCTGGAAAATTCTCCGGTACAGATGACACCGACGTTGAACACTGGATCAAACTTGTCGAACGAGTAAGTGCCTTCAACCGCTGGGACCCAACTATAATGCTCGCAAATGTTCCTTTCATCCTGAAGGGAGCAGCACTCACATGGTATGAAACGAACGGAGCAGACCTTACTAGTTGGGACGCCGTCAAAGCAGAGCTCTGTGAGGTATTTGGAAAGAAAGAGTGCCGCCAGCTTGCTGCGAAAAAAGAACTCGCGACTCGCGCTCATTCGTCGACCGAGCAGTATGTGGCCTATATACAGGATGTTCTGTCCCTGTGCCAGCGCGCAGACGACGGAATGAATGAAGAAGAAAAAGTCGGCCACGTACTGAAAGGGATCGCTGATGATGCATTCAATCTGCTGGTTTGCAAGGATTGCAACACGGTCGACGCGATAATTAAGGAATGCCGGCGCTTTGAACTAGCCAAAAGCCGTCGTATCACGGCCCAGTTCGCACGGCTTTCGAATACCGCGGCTACTTCAACCTGCGAAGCAGCATTTTTGCCATCGCCTCCACCCCCGGTGACACGCAGCATGGATACTGGGCCTTCTGAAAATGTGGTGACCCGGACGTGCTCTTCGGCCGCGAACCAGCATTGCCACTGGACACATTATTGCCATCAACTGTACACACATCCGACTATGCCCGCACCGCCATAGCTCGCGCTGATCACGCCCGCCAAGTTGCTCGTATCCGCCCCTCCTCATCTCAACAGTCTCAGAAAACACATTATGACAGCCGGCACCAAGATCGCCACTTTGCACCGGGGTCACTAGTACTTCTCGGGTCACCCTCACGCCGTGTGGCACTTTGCGAAAAACTCTTGTCCCGGTATTCTGGGCCTTATCGTGTAATCCGTGAGGTTACCCCCGTAACATACGAAATCGCCCCAGTTAAACTTGACTCTTCGCGCCACATCCTTACGGACGTCGTGCATGTCTCCCGTCTCAAGCCCTATCGCCAAACTTCCGCACCAGGCTCATGAGCACCGAGACGGTGCTTCTACCGGCGGGGGTTATGTCACGGGTTGGGCATGTACCCTCTGAAAGGAATATGGACACCGAGGGATTGGGCCCAGCCCGGACAGCTGGTGCGGTGGACGGTTCACCGACGAGGAGGAAGAGGACGAACCATCTGGCTCTCTGGCTGCACCTACTTGAGACTGTGTGCTACTGTGTTCCCCACCGTGTGGCATATTTAATTACCCCTGGAATATACCATTTTCCCCGTAACAATATATATATATATATATATATATATATATATATATATATATATATATATATATATATATATATATATATATATATATATATATATATATATATATATATATATATATATATATATATATATATATATATATATATATATATATATATATATATATATATATATATATATATATATATATATATATATATATATACCTCCCCTTTGCTTTTTTCTTGACTGCCAACCCTTACTTTGTGTTTATTTCACGGAGCCCCTCATTTCCCATTTTCTGATTCGCTACATGCTTACCGAGGGCCTCTGTTCTGGCAGTCTTGGTGCCAAAGGGAGCTTAAGAGGGTTCAACGCTGGTCGACCACTCTCGACATGTCGTAGACAGTCGAGTCACGGCCCGGGGGTTAAAAAGAAGGTCCCCTTCACCCCGAGTAGTCCGAGTGGCGCTGGCTACCACCCCCAAGTGCAGGAAACAAAAATACCTTAACATAAATACCCGAGAAAGTGCTGGGGAAACAGCCCCGCCGGTAGCGTAGTGGTTATCGCACCAGACCGGTATTCTGGAGGTCGCGGGTTCGGATCCCACCCGGTGGGCATTTTTTCACCACTTTCTTTTCGACTCAAAAAATTCTTCATCTCTTTCTATGACCCACCACAACCTCCCCTTTGCTTTCCGAGGTTTTCTTAACTGCCAACCCTTACTTTGTGTTTATTTCACGGAGCCCCTCATTTCCCATTTTCTGATTCGCTATATATATATATATATATATATATATATATATATATATATATATATATATATATATATATATATATATATTCTACTTTACTCGACGATAGTTTCAAACTCAAGAATCTCTTTGTTTTCACTGGCTGTGACGGGTACTCGCTGTGCACGGACACTTCCGTATGAAGCAAGTTGGGGCCAGATGCTATCAGCTAATCCACTTGCCCGCATTTCTTGAGCGAGCAGTGGAAGCAAAGAAGAAAGCGGAGCTGCGCGGATTGAGACCCGAGTGAATTCGGGTCACTTGCAGAGAAGGGGAGACAGGGCGCTAGACGCAGACCGTACGAACTTTCGAAAAAAAGACGCCGTGAAAAAAAAAGGAGAGAGAGACAGGACGAAGTGATCCGAAAGCAAAAAGACAATGGAGGCCGCAGGGAGAAGAATGACGCAGACGGTTTCTCAATCTCCAGGGAAAACGACAAATTAGGACCCTCCAGAGGTTGAGAAAGCGCATCAGCAAAGTGCGGATAAGACGGATCAACTTAGTGACAAAGTTGTGCTGTACGTGATAAGGGGAGAAGGGGACGCTGGGGCCGGAAAGGAGGCCAGAGCTGACTTTGTCACAGCTTCCGCCGCTGATGCTGGTTTCGAACCTCCGGCTACTGCGGGCAGGTGCCACTGCACGGTGAAACAAAAGAAAAAAAAAGAGAGGGACCCAAATGGACCGCCGCCTTGTCGCAAGAAATGTAACATAGAGGAAGAGGAGCTTTGGCGGCCCTGATTGCGCTACTCCTTTCAAACGCAACAAAAGGAGACGGGCGCGAAGAACAGTTAAGTTCACTGCCTGCTCTTACTGCTGCGTTTCTGTCTTGCATCACACATTCCTCCCGGCTTAGTCGATACCGTCCTTGTCCAGCCTAATTGCGAGTCCCACCGACAACACTGTCAAACAGCGCAGTCATTCGATTATCGTCTAATGCGCAGCATTCTTCGGATAATAACACGGGGTTTTCGGGGGTTTGGATCGACGTTTTTGTCGCTGTTCGTGTTCCGCCTTTTCGTATGCGGACTTTCCTGCAACTAACAACCATTCGCATTGGCGCAGTATATGTGCCTGTAAGCAACGTTAACATTTACGTAAGTCTCGCCGCATTGTAAAACACTGCAACCACAATGACGAGACTGAACGCGTAGTGTACATAGGCAACACGTTTCAATACCTCTAGCCTTGGTGGCTCAGCTCATACACTTCACCATTGCTTAGACCTCAGGAATTCTTGGAAACACGTAGCTTAGTACATTTAAACATAGCAAAACCTCGCAGTGTTTTTGTTCTCCGTTAAAAAAAAACATAAATTGAATGCAATAGAAATAGGCAAGGATAGTAGCGCCATTACCAACAGAGCTTAATTAAAAACAAAAAGAAAACTCGTTATTCACGTGCTCGAAGGCGTCGCCTCCATGGTTTCGTCGGCGTAGATTGGCCAGAGTTTCGTGTAACTGCCACGTCATTCGTTTCAGTTCACGAACCTTTCGCACATTGGTGGGATAGGAGGCGCCAGCCATAGCGTCATTCCGGCAAGCGATGTCTAGGAGGAGAAGGTGAGCGTGTAGAGACGGGAGAGGCGCGCGGAAAAACTGAAACCGGCGGGAACTTTTTTCGTTACAGTTTTAGTTTTTTTTTAAGGTTTACTGGTTATAATCTAGTTAATATAGATATGAGGCTCCCTTGGTCACAAGACACAATCGAGATTCTCCGCAGCAGACGGGAACGGAAGACACCTCGAAACACAGGCGAGCACGTAAGCGGGCGAATTATACCGTAAACAAACGCTATATAAACCTCTAAAGAATGCAATGCACTATTTCACAATTTCCCAATCGAAGGAACGGGAAAATTTGTATGGATAGGTTGTCTATACGCTTCAAGGTAACGATGCAACCAGGAGCCGTTGGAAACACAGGAAGTGATTGTGCCCCTAGGAAAGCAATGCTCTCGGTCTGTCCGAACAGACACTACCTCATAGGCGGTAGCTTGATTAAGCGATGATGTAGGAAAATTCGGCGGGAAAGCAAGGGTGGACCGAGATGGTTAGGAGCATTCTGAAGTCTACGGAAGAAGCCTTTATGCGACACTACACATAATTCGACTGGTAATGATGTTGGTGGGATACGGACGATCAATATCCCGGGCTGTGGCACATATAGCGTCTATTCAACACCTACGTGTTCCAGATTTTTATAGGGCATCGTCATGGGCGGTTATATAGAGTGTAAACAACAAAGTACTCGCCTGCCATGATATTCAGTTTAGGCCAGGTTACAGTGGCCTGTCGTGTATCGGAAATTCACCAGTAGTGTTTCATTTCATAGGTTCAGAACGTGCACTTCTGTTCAATCAATACTGACTAGATAAACAAAAAAAACTGTGAAAAGCACTTCTTACGAGGCGACGGACTCTTTATTTTGCCGCAATCGATCCCCTCTCAAAGCATTACACTATTTTAAAGCATGCGGCTTCGATGTTGCAAATACATCGTCAAAGCGATAACCGATTTATTAGGAGGAGGAGGAAAAACTTTATTAATGTATAAAACAGAGTTAAAGAGAGGAAGAGGCGGTTAGGCCTCTGTGGGTGGTATTCCTCAGTCCGGGATCCCATTGGTCGATGCCGCCGCCCGTGCCCGCTGGACGAGAACCCGCTGAGACTCTAGGTCCGAGCAGCCGGACAGGGCCGCCTCCCAGCCCTCCCTCGTTGGCTTCACTTTGACCTCTAACCCTCGATTATACTGGCAGGCCCATACCATATGATACGTGTCTGCCCACTCACCGCAGAAGTTACACGAACCCGAGAAGGACGGGTTGATGTGTTTGAGCATTGCGGGGCTGTAGAATGAGCTCGTCTGCAGCCTCAGTTCTATCCAGGCCCTTGGCGGGCACCGGGAACGGCCGCCTGCCGAGGCGCAGGTATGTAGTGACCTCAGAGAATGTGGTTACCGGGTAAGGTACGAGTGTACGGTCAGAGCCTGGGAAGTCAGAGGAACTCCGGGGGAGAGACGCTCGGGCGGCTGTGTGCGCAGCCTCGTTCCCCTCTACTCCCTGGTGGCCAGGTACCCATACAAGTTGTTTTATGGTGTCGGATATTTCTGGATTAGCGTTTGTGAGAATTTTTCTCGCTAGGAGCTATCCTTGACCGAGCCGTCCTACGCATGTGCGTTGTGAACTTTAGGCAACGCTTTAGCCTGCATTCTATCTGTATGCAACGCTTTCTATACTCATTTCGACAACCAGACAATTTTCCCGTAAAACTAGAAGGATATGCCAAGAACGGAAATTTATGCTGTGATTGATTGCGGGGTTTAACGCGCCGAAGCTACACTTGGGATATGAGGCGCGCTGTAGTGGAGGGCTCCGGATTAATTTTGACCACCTGGGATCTTTAACGTGCACCGAAATCTCAACACACCGGCGTTTCCGTTTTTCGTCTGCATCAGAAAAGCGGCCGCGGCCGGGAATCCACCCCGCGTTCTTGGGATCAGCAGCATAACGGCTTAGCCACTGAGCCACTGCAGCGGGTTAAATTTATGCAGTGGTCGGGAAGCTAAGCGAGGGTTGCATTCTCCAGTTGCGGAAAGATTGTTACGCTTTGTTACGCCTTTGTGTGACAAGTAAAAGGACAGAAGCTCAGTTTGATAGGGGAAGAAAACTTGCGGCCGCGAAAACTTCCACCAAAGCTATAGGTCTGCGACATATTGTGTTTTGGGTTTCTGTATGTAATATTATTTCCTGTATTTTTCCAGGCGTATCGGTAGCTCCAGTCTTGGATTCGTGGCTTTGTATGCCTTGCTGAATTTGTCACTAGCTTCTTTCTCCATATTACTGTGGCTTCACTAGACTTCGTACGATGCCTTCCTTTTATGTAAGCCCCCCGCGACATCCCGTAAAGACTCATATACAGCTGTTACCAGCATTCTCCGATTTAATCAAAGACAAACCCACGTATTTGTCATATCCGCCACCGCCGGTGCCATTCAGCTTATACGGCCGGCTGTTCAAAAGATGACGCGATCTCCGATGGGTAGATGCACGTGCGACTACTTTATCTGAACAATCTGAAACGCTAGCACGCACGCAAAGCCAAATATTGTTCTTGCAGAAAGCGTCGCATAAAACGCGCCGTTAGTGAAACCATTCATTTTAAAGACCCAGTGCTAGAAGGAAAATGCAGGAGGCGCTTTTAGCGCCGCGGCTCTCGCTGCGATTGGGAGCCTCGATGCTCATTTGTTTCTGCGAATGGGCGCCATTTAGGCGCGAAGCGGCTCTTTTATGAATGCCGGCCAAGGGAAGCGGCTTTCGCTCGTTAAAATTACGCGTCCGACCGTTTGGGTGGACGGGAGAATGTGAGCGGTGCCGTTTGAAGCAACGTCGCCGCTTTCTTACCCGGCGCGTGCCTTTTGCGATGTCTATACCTCGTCCCCTCCGAGCCGAAACACGCTCGGTAAAAGTGCTGCATAACTATATCGCGAACATGGGCGCCAACTCGAACCCCCGCAACGGGGAGGTATGTTTGAAGACCGTCCGTTCGTCATCTTCTTTCTCCTGTTTTTCTATTCGCATTGGATGCCGCTCACGTGTACTCCTTCTGCGCGATTTGCATGACTGCGTCGTTTTGTTTCGGACGCGTTTCGTATAAAATCTGATGCACCCTGTAATTTCTCGGTGCAGTGAAGGCGAAATGCCCGCCCATGGCCGTTGCGAATTTCACGTGTCGGACAGCGCGACTGGAGGCAGCGCCGATGACGTTCAGCTGGGCGGTACGAATGCTCAAGGATGAGCTTTTAGTGGAAGAAAAAAAAGCTGGGAACTGACGAGAAGCGAACGTAAAACGGTGAATGCAACACGGTCAGCGAATCAAAGCGGCGTCAGAAAAAAAAGTAAGAATTGAAAAATTGCGTTTTGACGTTCCTATATTTCAGCTTACAGTCTCCCTGCCGCAGCTGCTGAAAAGAGTAGGCCCTGAGCTGCATTCGAGCTCATGACGGCAGGTTAGGCCATCGCACTTGATCGAGCGGAGCAGAAGAGGTGTAGCGACTGTGTACGCTAGGTTCCCTCGAGAAATAATTCCAGATGAATGCGGAGCTTTCCCTTAGCTTAGAGGGGAGTAGATCAAACGATTCTGCTGTGAATCTATGTATAGTTTGAATACGCATCCCTAATTTCCAGCAAAGAAAGAGCGTTTCTTTTTACGTCTAAGTGGTCTCTCCAGGGCAGAGACCAAGCATGGCAGGGGGCGGCAGAAAGTTAGATGGGCAGATGAGATCAAGGAGTTTCCGGGGATAACTTGGTCGCAGTTAGCACAGGACCGGGATAAGTGGAGATCAATGGGCGAGGCCTTTGCCCTGCAGTGGGAGTGGAACAGTTGTTGTTGTTGTTGTTGTTGATGGTGATGATTGTGATTATGATGATGCCGATGATGATGACGATGACGACGACGATGATGATGATGGTGGTGGTGGTGGTGGCGATGATGATGAAGTGGACTCTGAGTGACATTGCATTTCAGGATTATTATTGACGCAGCGATGCGGTTTGAGCACAGCAGCGGCCTGTGTAGCCGATGTAAACAGATGCATTTGCATTCCTATGAGTTTCTCACAGTCCGTCAGTACAGCACAGCGAGGGAAGGATGGGGGCGAATGGAGACTGTGCTCGCGAATGCGCCAAGAATACGATAGCAGCAACAAAGAAAAAGGACGCGGTTTTGAACTCTTAAAAAATGTCCGGGAATGCTTCCATATACCGCGCCAAATATATTACTGTGACAGCGCCGGAGCCTTTCGAAATGTAAATACATTCAGCAGTATCGGAGTGGGTTTTGAGTAACATTAGTGTCCCGTTGGTATCCTAGAAATGCCAGAGTATTCCACTGATTAGATATGTTCACCTGCTTCTGCTTTGGTATGAGTTAAAAAATAAAACGTTTTAGATGCGGAGCATATTATAGTCTGGGCATGTCCCGCGTCGGCGTCCGCACTCACACTGCGCATGCGCAACTCTCCCCTTCCATCTCTCCCACAGCTGCGCGATACTCCCGCCACTTCTTCTCTCGTACCAGTTGCGTGCACTTCGCTTTCGCTTCTCCCGCGTTCTCGCTTCTGCTTTCGCGGCGCATCTCTCCTCGTCTCGTCTCCTCTCCTTCAACCTTTAATGTAAATCGGGTAGCGCACTGCGCGCGTTCAGTTCAGCGCTTGCTGCGGTTGACTCCACTTCACTCCGTTCTTCCGATGAAGTGTGATGGAAGCAACAGACCGGTCAGTTAGTGGGTCCCCGAAATTCGACTACGAACACAACGGAAACACAACGGAACCCCGAGATGCTCCGCATCTACTCAGCGTTACCTTCGGGAAGATGGGGCTAATTTTTTCCTTTGATGCCGCGTTACAAAAAAAAAAAAAAAAGAGCGAATCCTTGTTTCACTTTACGTTTATGTTCTCCATAAACTCATCCCAGCTTTTGTATGCTCTCCAGTACGAATCGTATGAATGAAACCCGGTTTTTTTGCCTGCCATTTCACCCGCCGCAGTGGCTCAGTGGCTAAGGCGCTGCGTTGCTGAGCACGAAATCGCGGGTTCGATTCCCGGCCGCGGCGGGCGGTTTTATGACGCAGGAAAAAAGCAAAAAAGCCCGTGTGTACGAGACTTCAGCGCACGTTTAAGAACCCCAGGCGGTCAAAATTAATCCGGAGCCCTTCACTACGGCGCGCCTCAGCACCTGCGTTGCGTCGGCGCGTTAAACCCTTCAATCAATCAATCAATCAATCAATCAATCAATCAATCAATCAATCAATCAATCAATCAATCAATCAATCAATCAATCAATCAATCAATCAATCACTTGCCATTTCTTGCAACTAAGATGTCTGTCACCTTAAATTACGCTCTTTGAAAGTTGCGTACAACGTAAAAGGATGAGACTGAAGGTAGAGGAACACGTAGAACACAGGCCGGCGACGACTTTCAACCGTTTGTTGTTTCGTGTTTCAACAAGCCGTGTATGTACACAGAGGAAAACTAAGGAGCGAAACACATGCGCTCGCTTCAAAACCGTTGCAGTTGTAAGCAATGCATGCAAAAATGGTGAGGCTGCTTGCACTTGAAGGCAAAAACCTTAGGCGACCCATTCTGGGAAGAACCGTCATGGTTGCTGTTGTTTTCCGATCAAGGAAATGGTTGCCGCTGTAAAGAATAAATAAAAAGCGCATGTGTAATCCGACGGAATTCAAAGTCGGGTCTCCGGAGTAGCGGTCTAATGCGCTCCAACTGAGCTATCTTCGTTTTTTATCATCGATGATTTTTAGCCCGGGGGGTTGGGTCGGCGAATGTGCGCAGAAAAACCTGGTCGAGCGGAGACGTCAACGCGCGCGCCAGCACCACCGGAGTTTCGCCTCGCGCGCTCGGGCGGGACTCGTGTAGCAACCTGTCGGAGGCGAGATACGGCTTTGGAGACGCGGCGCGGGGTGGCTCGCTTAATCGCTTGTTTCGACCAGGGATGCAGTTTGGACGGTGCCAAGAGAAGAATCATTGCCAAAATGAAAGAACGTAAAAGACCGATAAGTGATAACGTAAACTTGTTCATGAGCGTCACAAACGCCAGTTCAAACAAGCCAAACGGTGCCCTCCGAAAGAGTTAAAAAATTTTGCAACAAACGCTCGTCCCGCTGACACCCCGCTACTCTTGGAGCTTTTTTGCTAAACTGGTGGGCACGCGTACATTGTACATAATAACCGAGTGTTCATCGCTCTTTGGGGGAAGCGGGGGGAAGGGGGGTGGAATGGGCGCTAACGACGACACCACGCAGAAAAATTTACTGAGTCTTGAAGCATAACCACGCAGAAAATTTCGCCGACTTTCGAAGCAGAACCACGGGTAAGCGTAGCCGAACAAAGAATAAGCTAAGTGGGGTCGCCAGCTACGCGGTTCGCCCCGTCTTCACGCCCCTAGTGCGAAGATGCCTCTTTCTTTGTTACTGAGCTAGCCCCGCAGAAGCTTTTTTTCTTTATTGTATCTCCGCATATTGCTGGCAGTGGAGCAAATGTTGTTGTGGTTTTTGTTGCTCCTGTTACGCAAGAATGATGCGAGGCAGACCTGGGCCATGGCTGCCCTTAGCGGGGATGACAGATTTAATAGCACGGTCTACACAATGATGGCGATTGAGTGGCGCATGCCCATCTGGAGATTCAACATCCTCCCGCGCCCGCAACGTTCGTATCTGGCCTTAAACAAACTCCGTCCCCCACACCGAACCTTCTAGCTGTTCAACAGCTTCAGCAGCTGGCGCTGTGTATCGAACACGTTCCTGTGATGCAGTTTCAGGTAGCGCTGCTTCACTGCGTTCGCCTCGTGACGATACTCCCGCAGTGAGTCCCGCACTCCATCCAAAATCTTGAGCGGCAGGTGGGCTTCTCATAGCAGTATGCACGGAGGCGCCGCTTTGCCATGTCTGGGATACCTCTGAGCTGCGATACAAGTTAAACGTGCGTATCCGCTACACGCCGTCTTCAAGTAAGGAGAGCTTTTCTTCTTTGGCGCCTTTGGAAACTACGTTTTGCACTGCCACGCCACGCTCTGCTGCTTCGTTTGGCGACGGGAGCCAAACGGTAGCGAGGTATGTGACTGGCTGCTCGACCTTCAGCTTATCTCTGAGCTTGCCCTGACCCTCGCTGTGTATGGCGACACCTTTTTCTGTGGCGGCTCAGCAGCTGGGAACAAGGAATGCTTCTTCTTTCGGCGTGCACAAACGCGTGGCTATGGCTGTGTTGCTCCACGGGACGCTGAATTTCATCAGGTCGAAACGGGTCTTATTCCCCACTCCCACCCGCGAGAAAATAGTTGTTGGGTTGAACAATTAGTCCGCAATCGTAGTATATTGGTTTTCCTTGCATAAGTTTATTTCTTCGAAAGCTTCCCTGAAATGTACTCGCCTCTTTTGCTTCCAGCGGTGAAGCCACCGCCTCGCCGCTTTCATCACAACAGCCGAGTGCCGCCAATGTGAAGCCTTCGTCAACAAAACTGTGCTCCAAGCTCCACGAAACGTTTCCTGTCCCGTATGTTCTTGAAATTGTACTGACGGAGTTGTTTCGTAATTCTCAGGTTCTCGCTGTGGGACAATATGCTACCCCCGCACGTGTAGCGTAGTGAAGAGAATAAAGCTCTCCCGCCCCGCGCCTCGCGCCATGCCCTTGACGTCATGCGCGTGGTGCCGGGCAAGCATTCCTTCCAACATGGTGTCAGAAGCGGGGTGTGCTGACCGCTGCTCTCCGCCGGAACGACACGTCAGCACACCCAACCAACCCTCGTTCTGAAGCCGCTTCTGCCCGTCTATGGGCCTTCCCTCTACTACAGACCTGCCTGCGACCTTCGCGAGCAACTCATCTTAGATGGCCAACAAGAACGGCAGCGCTACCTCGTTCCAGATCACGGCACCTGAGCCGTCCACCTTCTCACCGTCGGACTTGGACCCCGATACTGACGTATGGATCGTGGACCTTAAAAAATTTGGCACGGTCAAAGAGCATGCGGAGAAGCCGAGGTCCTACTGGGTCTACACGGATAATGGATCTGTTCGCCGCAACAGAACTCACCTGGTTGCAATGCCTCAGCATTCCAACGAGTTGCAGCAACAAGAGACAGTCCCGCGGAACCCATTATGCACAAGCAGTGACCATACTCACAGCAAGAGTGGCCGGTGCATAATTCCATCATCGCGGTTGGAAGCGTGACCTTTTTAGAGAGGGGAGGATGTGGGACAATATGCTACACCCGCACGTGTAGCATAGTGAAGAGAATAAAGCTCTCCCGCCCCGCGCCTCGCGCCATGCCCTTGTCGTCATGCGCGTGGTGCCGGGCAAGCATTTCTTCCAACACTCGTTGCTGCGGTAGCTCTGGTACAGCGAGTCGAGCGTTGTTTCCAAATCAGTCTTGCGCCTTCCTTGGATTTTTTGTTCTGTAATTGCTGTTTCAGATTCTGGCGAGCTTGTTTTTGTGCAAGGTGTCAGCTCATTATGCGTTACTACTGTTTCTTGAGAAGGCTTCGGTCTTTCGTTACATTGCCTTGAAATGGTTAGCAACAGTGGTTCAGTCTTCCTAACCTTAGAAAGGCAGAACAAACCAGACTAGTACCTGTGAGCAGCATCACGCTCTAACTTGACGATTGGTGATAGCCAGATTTTAGGAAGCTGCGGTAAGGCTTCCTCATTCATAGAGCCTTGAACGAAATATACCTGAAAGTGTACGGTGGTGGCTCTATGCTTTCTTTCACGTCATTTACCTGGCAATTTTTGTCCTCTGGTTGGGCGGAAGCAGCTGAGCGGTCCTTGTCTGTGGCAGGCGTACCCTCGTGTTCCACACCCCCTTCCTCCATTGAGACGCTCGACGCTACCTCGGAGGTGGCTCCCACGTTGAAAATATCTGAAACGTTCGGGTGGCTGTGGTCCGTCGTCCCGACACGGTACCGAAACCCCTTGCACCCACGTGGCTCACCGTTGAACGTTGAAACCTGCAACGTCGGCAGGACAGCTGCCGAGGTTGGTGGGTGTGAGCCGCAGTGAGGAGAGTGGTCTGCATGGGTAGCTGGGCGAACACCATAGTACATGACGGTCAAGGGTCGAGGGCAATTTGGCTTGCCTGCAGTGCCGTTGGTAGTTACTCTATTGCTGGGCCCCTTCCGAAAGTTCAAGGCCGAGCGTAGGTGGTTTAGGACACTACATTAGCTTCCTCGATACGCCAAGGCGTCGAAATAATCCCGCTAAACTTCATCAGGGCCAAGAAGCTCGATGATATTCTTTTCTGTCTCAAACAGTGCCGCGTCATTGCTCTCGGGCAGATCAATGGCCTCTTGAAGTCCATGCGGATGCGGCGAGGCGGCTTCCAGAAGATCCGTCGCTGCCTTGAGCAGTCTGGTACCAGCGCCGCTAAGGATACGTTGCTACCGGCGCAGCTTATCAATCGCACACATTCGGTCGGTCGTCACTAGGCGGTCAGGGCCAGCCATGCTGACCTCCGGCTGAAGGCGGGGCAGAGCAGCGTAAACAGCAGTCAAAGGATTGGGGTTCTACGAACCTCAATCCGGCGGGGACGTCGGTGGTCTCCTTCGCCGCACGTGTTCGTTCTCCCGGGATTAATGGCACCAAAATGTTAACGGAAGAAAGACGCAAGGCAGCATCACAGCAAGCCGGCCTAGTTGGAAACGATTCATGATTGGACTTGCGCGAAACAAACGGGGACGAGGAAGGAACGACAAGGACGAGCGCACTCCTTGACGACGGCGCTCGTCCTTGTCGTTTCTTCCTCGTCCCCGTTTGTTTTGCGCAAGTCCAATCATGAAACGCAAAGCAGACCTGGGCCATGGCTGCCCCTAGAGGGAATGAAAGATTTATTGACATGGTCTACACGATGATGGTGATTGAGTGGCGCATACCCATCGGGGGATTCAACAGTTCCTTTCATTCTAACACATACCCGCTGGGGGTATTGGCCAGGAACATTTCCTATAACAACCGGGTTTGTGGTTCTATTTGGATTGTGCGTATGTTAGGGGAGTATTTTCAGGCGAAGCTTGTATTGGCTGACTTACACCATCAATGGTGGCGCACGGCGAAACGCGTTGCGGCAAAGCCAAATTTATCAGTGGGAACTAATAATAATACTGTTGCGGTTGCTGCTGTCGTTGTTGTTATTGATAATGATGATGATGATAATGATTCTCTTGAAAGGTTTATCACGTACCTACTCAAGGAGATTGGCAATCAATAAGGTCTTGACTGTACCCCTGTTGAAGCACATAGATCGAATTTACGTGTTCTTTGGACGCAGCCTTCACCCTCACTTTGCGGCTGCCACGGGCACGTGCGCACAAAGTGCCGCGCTATGTCACACCCCAGTAGAAGCCAACCATCATCGGCGCTCGCATCACGCCACATCGCAGGTACAGTCAGTCCCTGTCGTCGGACAGTTCACCTTCTAGCGCGGCATGGGTAGGCGGCACGTGATTCGCTTCGCGGAAAAGCGGGCAGCCATTGAGGAACGCCAGCGTTCCCAATAACCGCACAATAATGCTCTACAAGGATGTATAATAAATAAAGTTTAGTGAAAGAAAGGGCTTCGTTTTAGTCGATCAATGAATTTGTGTTTTCATTTCGGTCATTGCTATTTGATTTTGGCACAAGTGTTTTTGTCTTCCTTTTTTCGGTCTCGCGTTTCAACTTTGGTCGTTTTCATTTTGACAGCTGTAAAGCTTCGCGGGCTCTCATTTCCGGGGGGAAGAGGTTCGTCATTTCTGGATGCGAAAGCATCTTATGGTCTCGGCATGTCCCGCGTCGGCGTCCGCACTCACACTGCGCATGCGCAACTCTCCCCCTTACACCCACAGCTGCATGATCCTACACTATATCAAAAATAGAAACAGTTAGCGGCACCCTGTTTCGATCCCACGACTCTCTGGCCGCAACGGGAGGTACGCGGTGCTCTTCCCACTACGCTACAAATCCGGGACAGGAGCAAGTGCTACGAACGCGCCTTATGTCCTTGACTCATTCAAACTACGTCAAGAAGCTACTCATACAACGAAGGCACGCGAAGCTGAACGTCAACGGAAACGACGAACTAAAAACTTTAGAGGGGGATGCTGAATTTCACGGGGCTTGGAGCTCAACCAGCCCCGTCCGCAGCGCCTCTGATGCTGATTGTGGCAGGATGCCCCTAGGGATTGGCCAACCAAAGAATCCATCACGAGATAGGTTCGCGTTCAACCACCACCGTCATCTTCCCGTAGGGGAACAGCCGAAGAAGAAGAAGAACGAGAAGACAAAGCTGCGAAGAGGAGGGCGTGTACATTGCTCTCAGCCGGCGCACCAATGTCAACAACCTTTACCTCACCAACGCTGACGGAGACTACCGATTCTACCACAGTAACAACATCGACAAGAACATGAGGGACCAGTTTCGGCGCCTCGAGAACCACCGCCTACTCACCGTAACACAACAGTACTTGCGTGCCTTTGCCACCGGTGTGGACCCGGACGCGGAATTCCCTCTGGCGCTAGTAAAAACCAGATCACTCAACATAACGACAACACAATGGAACCACACGGAACCGCCACGATGCTTCGCATCCTCATCGGGGTTCCCCACGGGAAGATGGAGTAATTTTTTTAGGGGCGAAGCTCCTAAAGCCATGGGTCTGTCCATCCCTTGTGTCTCGTGGTACATGACAGCCGCATGCTTTCGGAGATGTCGCAAAGTGGGCCGCGTTGCACGCGCAAGAACCGGCTGCAACCGGCAGCGCCAACTCGGCACCGGGAGCGCGAGCTTGTCTGTGTTCGCCAACGGAGGCGCGAGCGCACGTGCACTGCGAGGGGGAGATCACGCAAGAGATCACGCCACGAACGCAGGCAGTCGTTCTCGGAGATCGAACGAGACGCAAGGACCTTTGCTCGTTTCCTCTCGTCTTGTTCGGGCACAAGTTCGCCCTAAATAAAAGTTCTTTCTTCAAATACGCACTCAGATGTATCCATATGAACCTTACCACGATCCGAGGAACGTGTATAGACTTAGTGTTTGCAAACTTCCGATTGCAGCCAGTACAAGAACCTCTCTCGCTTCATTTCATAGATCATAAAGCCGTCGTAATGAAGGGACCTCGCAATCCAGTCATGACAACGACGAAATGAAAAGAACAAACGAAGAAACGAAACAACAGACGAACAAGAACAAAATAAAAGAGCAAAATAAAAGTTGATTTGTACAATGTACGCACACAGTCTTACGTCTTTCTTAATGATGTAATGGGCGAACTTTCACGGGAGAGTTACGGTTACCGATGATCTCCCCCTCTCGAGCTTCGCCCCACTTATCATCATTCATTCCGTGGATATGGCGTGATTTTTTTTTGTACTTGAGAAATAAAACGGGAAATAATGTTTTCGGGACCCTTCTAATTAAGCGATTCAGCCTGAAAATATAATTTTTTACGTGTTTCTGTTGACGGAGTTCGCTATCTCTCTGCTCGAGTCCGCTCAACTCCGCTGTAGGGTAACCAGCATTTTTTGCCTCCGTGGATGATGCACAAAGAAGAAGAAGCGCCTGAACTTTTAATTAGTTACCCCTCCGGCTGCCTAACTTTACTACATCTTTACACGCAGAATTTCTCGCAATAGTCGTGGCCCTTCGTAAGCTTGGTTCCTCGAAACGACAGCCAATAATTCTCACGGATTCATTTTCTGTTTGTTCTGCCCTTACGTCTTCAACTTCATCCCCCCTACGTCGAGTTCTTGCTTTTTTATTGCCTTCCTCCCTGCGTGAACTTCGTTTGGTCTGAATACCTGGACATGCAGGTATCTGGTTTAATGAATCGGCGGATGCTCTGGCAGGAATGGCATAGGGCGGTCCAGTAGTGGAGGTTCTGCCGCCCATTTCCCTCATAACTTCGGCTCGCTTCCGTAGGCTGCGCTTACTTCAAAGTCTGCCTGATTCTGCTTACGAAGACTCGGAGCTCGAGCACCTCCGGTACTCAAGGAAGTGCAGCATAAGCCAGTCGCGAGCTTGTGAAGTCAGCCTCACTAGCTTTCGCTGTCGCGTGTCAAATTTAAATTATTACTTGCACCGCGCTAATCCGGCCCCGCCGCCGTTATGCGCCTTTTGAGAAGAACCAGAAACAATCGACCATTTCTTCTTCTCCTGCCGATGGTTCTCCTTAGAAAATACATGCAGCCGGCTATACCTCCCGCTGTCTACTACAGTTATTTTGTCATTTGGGGCGAAGGAACTGGGATTCTGCCACGGGGATCTTTGCAGTGCGTTGCACTCATTCATCCTGGAATCAGGCCGTCTACCGTGCTAGGCATCATTTAGCCCTACTGGATTCCCTTGTCAAGAATATGCGCGCCCAGCTCACTGCTTCGTGTGTACCACTTTCTTCGTGTTTCTTACTTCCAATTTTCATTAAATGGTGTTCGTTTTTACCTTTTTTTCTTTCTTTCTCTAATAACCTTACTTTTATTTCTCTAGACATCTACTGCTAATCCATTCTAATATTTAAATATTTTTCTGTCCCTACAAAAATTACATAATTTCTTTCGGTGAGGCGCCCATTTTCTGGCCAATCCCCCTGAGTGGGTACGCGCCATTTCACTGGAACCACCACCACCACCACCCCTCGTCCGATCAACGCCACATTGGCATTGGCGGTTCGCTTGCCTCTTTTTTTGTCAACAAAGAGGGATCTGGAACCATTTCCCGTCGGTGAGCTAAGGCACGCGGTGTCGCACCACTTCCGTTTTCAGCGCAAAACCACCGGCGCGATCACTTCAATAAACTTGCAGAATTCTCAAAAATTCCACGAAACGCACTAAGGATAAGCCTCCTAATCTCTCCAGCCAATCCCGTGATTGCGCTCGAGTTCAGCAATCCCCGAGCCTGCTTTTCGTGATTGCAAAAGCTGATCCTGCCGTGCGCAGAAAGGCAGCTGGAATGCATTGTGAATTGTTGTTTTCCTCCCTGTGCCCTTTAAAGTTTGTGCGCATTGTTTAAATCTCCCGCTTTCTTATCCGTGTTGCTTTTTGTCTGCTTTGTTGTTGCTGCTGTTCGCGCTCCGCGTAATACTGGCGACTGGCGAAGGAGCAAAGTCTGTTTCGAGGACCGCAAGCAATCGCGGAGGCGGTTTGAGGCGGCCATTTTTCGACGGTTTCATTCCTACGGCGCAATCTCAGATGCCGACCAGTCGAGACAGTGGAAACGGCACAGTGTCAGCAAAAAATCACGCCGGAAGAAAACAAACTTTCAAAGGGCCCAGTAATAACAACAGAGAGAGCGGGGCGAGGAACGAGAGAGGTAGCGGATAAGCCTAAATGTATACACTGCTGTTCTTTATTTTTTTAAAGAAAAACAGCGACCGCCGAGACAAGAGAAATCCGAGCGCAGTGGCAAGCCAGGCAGGTTCTCTATCGCGCCAGCCATCCCCGCCTTGTGGGAAAGCGGGCCGGAAGGAGAAGACCGCTTTGACGAGAGACCGGAAGGTTATTAGAGCCGGGTATATCGTTTTCATGCTACGATGGTTTCTCCCGCCGGTTTTCTTGCGCCGGAGCAATTGCTAGCAGTGGGCCACGGCGAGCCCCGGCGCTCCGAGCGCCATCGCTCCGGCAGTTTCTGCTCCTGCGTCCATAAGGCCGACGCTTCACTCACGCACGCACGCACACGGAGAATCATCAACGTGGGTCTCGCCGATGTACGCCCTTTGTTGTTCCGTATCAACGGCCAACCGAGCCTGTATCTGCCTTCATCCGGCAAAACGTTGATTCGGCAATCCTTTCTTCTGCCTCCGTTCCTTCTTCATTTCTGGACGCGCTGAAAGCGTTGAGCCTTCCTTGCTTGCTGTCCTTATTACGCGGTGCTTTTGCCACGTTTCTGCAGGACAACGCGTTTGTTGCGAATGACAGCGTTTCTCGTTCGCTCGGCTCTTTTCAGCAACACCGCTTCATTGGGTGCAAGCGAGCTGTACTCCTAATAATCGGCGGCCTGTTCTCCCACCTTTCGAACTTCTGCTTTTGTTATTTCCTCTCGCTTGATTTAAGATTTGTGTCTACAGGAAGCATCAACTGCCGTAAAAAACCTTTAGTATTAACTATTTCGGTAATTATGTACCTTGGTTAATGAAACCATATTTTTGTATACCTGTGAACGTGATCTAGACCGCACCTATTTCGACATTTTCAGTGGTAGGATGGTGCCGGAGTGACATGAGGCAATAGTCGCGTAAGTGCAAGCTGCCGGACAACGGCTAAAATTAAATGCAAAGGTACCAAAGCTACGGCAACGCTTATCAAACTGCACGTCCATCGGCCGCACCCTTGGGTCCCAACGTAGCCATTTTGGGAGAGCACCTAAATCAACGGAAGCGGCGGTAACTTTTTAAACAGGCCATCCGTGACATCGCTGATGGAGAAACCTATGAAAGCAAGGGGAACAGTTAGAGGGCGTGTTAGGAAGTGTCTTTTAGGAAACCCGCAAATGCATGCTGCCTGGTATGCGTCATTACGACGTCATGACACCCTTGGGAAGGTCACACTGTAAAACCATCTTGTTCTCTTGCCCGTTCGGCATGAACTTCTCTCACAATATGGCAGAGACACTTCATAGAATTTAATTTTCGTGGATGTGAAGCCCTGTAATGCCATGCACGGAAAAGATAAGTTAGAGCAGCTGTTACTGGCAGGAATCACCATGAAGGCAAATTATTTAGATTCAATAGTGCATGGCTCTCGGCTGAATACACATGCTTCCCCTCCCGAAACCGACTCCATGTACATGCGAAAAGATGTGAAAATACCGAAGAAGCCGTGCATTATTGGCATCGGCAGCCGGAAACAAATCATATCATTTCGAATTCATTGACGGAATTTCGAGTTCATTGCCGTGTCTTCGACACTAACATCGATGTTTCAAGTGTTATTCAAGCGAACATAGTACGCGTTTAGATTATGAGGCCGTCTTGACTCTTGGTACCATGAAGAACTAGCAGCGTAGTTGAATTAGAGGAAAAGAAATTACAGACTGAACTAGAAAATCGTAATGTGGTAAAGTTGGTTCCACACACCGGGAAAAATAACGGGAGTAAAAACACAGACAAAAGAGACAAGGCACCACTTACGAACCATTTTTTTAGAAACCAGTTCTTATAGACTAACAACCCATGATGTTAAGCTCCGATCCCTTTTCATGAATGTCAGCCTGTCTCTCTGATATGGCTATGCGTACAGTTTTTTTTTTTTCGAAAATAAAGTTGTGTTGGAAGTACCGCCTTATTTTTCGTGCTTGTTTCCTATTTGTTCTAACCTTTTTGTGTCTTTATCTTTAGAAGGGTCCAGACTAGTGTTCAATTCCTAACTAGCAGCCACTCTTAGGTTTTGGTAAGTATTCAATGCGGGAGAAGACGTAATCTTTGTGGAAGACATGTACATCGTTAGTTCTCACCTGTCAAACGGGCCGTATCCCTCTCTGTCCTTCACCATAGTGTTGTAATTTCGGAACACAGTCATGTTATTTAAGGAGCATGCTTTATGCAGCTTAGAGTTATTGCGCAGTCATTTCGTAACTTTACGTCTACGTACAGGCAGCTGTAAAAAGAACGCTTCCCTGCCAATCCTGAAAAACACCATAGGTGAAACATGCGGCGTTTTTGATGCTGCTAGTGAAGCTGCAACCTGAATGCGTTGCAGCTTTTTATTTGCAGGTGTATTTATTGATTATCCACCACTGCCGAGCCCCATATTGCTTAACTGCGACCGCCTAGGTCTCTATGTCTGCCTTTCGTTGATAGCGCAGCGGCGATCTCTATATTTATCCCTCATTTCAGCATGCCAGTTTACGCCCTACTGTCCTCGTCAGTGCCACCCTTAAAATTCTCGCAATTCCGTCCCCAAGCGCACAGAGAACTGTAGCTAACTCCGACGAACTGAGCTGCCCCGCCAACGGTCGCTCCCGGCAATAGCGTCGCGGCAAAAGAAAGACATCGGCAACAGCAAACGCGCAGATAATAGCGGAGTAAAAAGCACGGACGGAGGCCGTCGGCAGATAAGGAGGGAGAGAGTGACGCAACTCGCGCGTGCGCCAATGACCGTTCCACGGCCGACGGCGCGTTGCCTTTTGCGACATAACGGGACGCTCTCCTGTTCGATGAGCGCGCCGGGGCGACACGCCCGGGGTAACCCCGAGGACGTATTTATTACCCCGATGGAGTAGATGCCCGCTGAGGGAGGTTTTAATCAGCTGCATGGCCGCAGACGACTACCGAGCACTCCTCGCGGCACCACGCGAGGGCAGCAGCCTCTAATTTTCTCGCTCCGGCGGTTGCTTACTTAAGCACAGGGCAACTCTGCCTCCACCCGCTACTGTGTTGCAACTTTTCCGTCTTGCTGCGGCTAGTGTATATTATTAATTAGAAAGACAAATCAAGAGAGTTACCAACTTCAGAGACAAGGACGAAACTCTGCGGATTTCCTTGCTACTGTAACTATTATTTCTTTGCCCAATGCTTCTGTTGGTTCTTTCCTCCTTATTGCGACGTCGACGACCTATTACTGAAGGCCGGTGCCACCCGACTGCCGACTGGTCGAAGGTGAAGCTTGTGCAGCTTTATATCCCCTTTCCCCTGTCGGTGTGTTTTTCCCTTTCTCAAGCGTTATGTTTGTAGTGTGAGTAGTTTGACCATGCCTAAGTAATCTGACGATGCCTGGGATACTAAGCAGGCAACAGGGGAGAACTCCGAACTTCGATTGAGGATTACCATTGGTTGTTATTCAGCTTTGCTTAATTATCAGCACTAGGTGCAATACTTGTGTTTTATCCTTATCCCACTCACTCAACTCTAGCGTACCCGCCGCGGTGGCTCAGTGGCTAAGGCGTTGCGCTGCTGAGCACGAGGTCGCGGGTTCGATTCCCGGCCGCGGCGGCCGCTTTTCTGATGGAGGCGAAAAGCAAAAACGCCCGTGTGTACGAGATTTCGGCGCACGTTAAAGATCCCCAGGTGGTCGAAATTAATCCGGAGCCCTCCACTACGGCGCGCCTCATCGCCTGCGTTGCGTCGGCGCGTTAAACCCTACAATCAATCAATCAATCAATCAACTCTAGCGTGTTGGTAGTCTGACTGCTTGAGTGCTACAATCGCCTGCAATTGGGAGATGTTTAGCAAACAGCTGCCCTCTCCTCGACTAAACAACGGGAAGCGCGAACTGAGACTTTCGTGTTGCTCAAGAAGCACTCCAAAATCGCCGTGTCTCTTTCCTGAATTCACGTTTCAGAGGCGCTTTCAACCGACCTCAGCAGGGGTGATTACTGGCCTTTCAGGCTGCAGACGCGGCGAACACTGATCGTGACGACCGGTCTCCCGAGGACGGCCGAACCTCATGTCCGTGTGTGGCCAATATCGGCGAAAGCAATCATTTGTACGCCATTTGAAAGCAATCCTGCTGTATGTGAATGTGCGCCTAAATTCCTGGGTTCGTTTTCGTCTGATTTGGCTTTTGCACTATAAAAATTTGTCACTTCTCCTCAAACCTTTAAATATCGAATGTAAAATTTCTGGCTCACATAGCAAAAGGGGTATTTCAATATTATTTATTTATTTATTTATTTATTTATTTATTTATTTATTTATTTATTTATTTATTTATTTATTTATTTCAACGGCAATGCAGAGCCATTTCCTACGTTACAGTTACTGAGCACAGCATCCCACTGTGAGCTATTCCAAAAGACCTCTGCGCTCGAAATACAAAAGAAAAACAAAAGAAAAGAAATCCGTTGCACCGAATAAAGTAAGAAAACGGCAAGACCATGAGATGATCCGGCTCTCTGGAAATGAAGTCTGAAAACAAATCCTCCGCTGATTGAAAACCTCAATGCAGGGCGTTGCTAATATCGTTATTTTAACTACTAATGATTCTCTTCGTTTCTTAGGGGAATCGAATCCGGTGAAGAATAGAAACACATAGGTATCGGAGAGGAAAAGTTTTTCAAAATGGGTGAGCAATTTTACCTATATATACTAAAATACCCACAAAATTCTGGCAAAACAGCAGAAAAAAGAGCGAAGAATGAGAAGAAGTGATCCTTCTGTCGCGTTTAACTTGCTTCGCCTAATGACTGCTTTTTCACGATGGTTGCCATGGGATACGTGCGCGTCTACCACTGAATGCAGATAATTGCGCTCGGTTTCTCAACCATAGCAACCATCTCGGTTCTCAACTCAAATGCTTATTGACTCCATTTATTTTTCAAAGTTTTTTTCAGGTTTTTACAAGGGGTAAACGACGTAGTGGAAACCCGAGACAATCAAATTCCGCAGAAATTCAAAGAATTGTCTACTAAAGCGCAGCATTCTAGTGCCTTTTGTAATGAGTGTGAGTTCTTTACAGGCAATTTTTTTTTGTTTTTTTAAATCTTGTCCTACCAATTATCTCCATTTACGCTATTATAATGATTATTGTGGAAATGCAGGGCGTTACACGGTTCGCCATTTTCCGTATTTTTTTACATTTTTTCTTATTTTTTAGTTTTTCAAAATTTATTTCAATCAATCATCTTTGCTTACGCTAGAATAAGGATAGAATGATTACATTTGAAACCTTTGCGAAATCTACACTATTTTGAAAATGTAGGGCGTTACACGGTTCTCCATTTATCGTATTTTTTTATATTTTTCATATTGTCTGGTATTTAAAAATTTATTTCGACCAATTATCTTATTTTTTTTCCAATATACCGAATACATTTGAAACGTTCGCAAAATCTTTATTATTGTAGAAAAGCAGGGCGTAACATGGTTCGCAATTTTCCGTAATTTTTTTATATTTTCTTATTTTTTTGTGCTTCAAAATTTATTTCGGCCGATTATCTTATTTACGCCAATAAAACGATTGCAGGTGGAACTTCCGCAAAGTCCGCAATATTGTTGAAAAGCAGCGCGTTTTACGGTGTGCCATCTGTTGGAACTTTTTCCACCAAAGACAAAGAAGTGATCGCACGTGTTGGTAGAAGAGAACGATGAAGAATGACGGCGGCGGTCGGACGTGTTCTGTACGTGATCTGTTGTAAATACAGTTCTTTTCCCTTAAAGGGACACTGAAGTGATATGTAAACATTGCGGGATTACTAGCGCAAATTGTACTCCGGAGTCCCCAGGCCATGTTTCGACCACTCTAGGCGCGTTTACGCGATTTTATTTAGTAGAAAAACTAATTCGAAAACGCTGTCCTCCTCTCTTTACGCTCGCCCATTTTCTGTGGCGTTTTCGTGTGACGTCAGGAGGGGATGAGCTGGCAATTGGCTGCGCCACGGCTGCGCTACTGCACGGCTCCCCGGCCGACAGAGTCAGTCGGCCCAGCGTTTCGTCCGCCGGCCGCCGGCGGGTCGTCGCAATCAAGGAGGTTAAAAAAAAATTGCTTGGTCGCAATTCGTTCGCTTAGTTGAAACGAAGCGAGGAGACGTTTGTGAATGGAAGAATGTGCCTTTCTTTACTTGGTTTGTTTGTACACTGTATCTAGCTCCAAGTCAAGGTCGCTTCACACAAGCGCTGCACATGCGACGCTTCGCTGACTGGTACGCCAGTAGGAAAATATAAGGCCTCTTGAAGGCGGGAGAAGAGTCAGCGAAGTCAATATAGGTACTAAGCAAATAAAATCAACTGATATTTTTACCGTACAGCGTAAAACTAGGGCGCGGGAAGCACTTTTTTGCGCTGGGCGAACAAGCACAGCGGTCAGCAGCACGACTACGCATCTGCGAACGCTTTTCCGTCTACGAAATGCAATTGCTAGACGTGAGCTACTCTGGAAACTCGGGCGACGCTTACTGCACGATCGCAGTACAACAAATAGTCACCTAAGCGGCTTGAAATGCCAAAACTAAATAAAAGTGTAAACCGGTTGTACAATATATACCCTATATTAGCATGGCCTTCGCGTCCCGCTCCGTAGCCTAGCAGTCTGAGGCGCTAGGAATTCATTGCTAATGTTTTGCGAGTCACGAGTTCGAATCTCCGCGGGTACGTGCTTTTTTTTTTTTGTAAGTTAACTTTTTTGTTTTCCGCCGATGTTTTCTATATTGAGTTCACCTTTTTTGGGGCCGCAACGTTCATGGCTACACGAACTAGTTCACAAAACGCGCGCAGGCTGGCACTGGCGCGCTAGCGAGTTCTCGTTGGCGTGCTGTTGCCATAAGCACCGACTGCTTGCAGGCAGTGGGCACAGACCAGAATGAACAGACCCTTGGCCTGGTGCGAACACGCTTTTTACGATACAGGCATGAGGGAGGCAAGCTCCAAATATGGGGGAAAAGCGCATGACATTTGGGCGTCTGCGGGTACGCGGAGGGCGTTCATGCACTGCGTAGGTCTCGGCTAGTGAATGCTACGACTACAAGCCGTCCTGGGAGGCTTATCTTGTGCATTTTACAGCCGGCAACATGGCAGAAGCGCGGTACGATGATAACTGAGATATTGAGAATGCCCATCCAACAAAGCCATTGGTTATGTTTTAGAGAACCGAAACCGAAACCGAAACTTGTGTGATTGCTAACCTTGGGCATCGTCCAATCACGGCGCCCCTCCTCTCAACGTCACAGCCTTAGTTGGTGCGGCCGCCGCAAACCGCGCATGGTAGTTTTTCTTCTTTCGCGCTTTGTAAAATAATTACCGATTTGTCAACCGGATAAACGATGAAAAGTGTGCTAATTTGAGCCAGTCTACGCAGTGCAAGCAAAAACGGGAGCTTGACAAATTCACTTCAGTGTCCCTTTAACGAAGGCGTTGTAGTCGCGACAAAGTGGTGCCGAAATCCCTCGGGATCAACGAACCATGGTATGTACCTCAACGGTTGCGACCAATGCCTGAAAAGAACTAATACCGACTTGATCATGACCGAACCACGAACAGAGCCTACCGAAGATCAGGTATACCGGACACGACGCTTTCGACGCTATACAATAACGACGCTGATCTCCCAAGCGAAGGCTGCCATTTTGAACGCGGACACAACACGTGAAGAAATTTCCGCCATTACCGACCGCCTTGACTATGACTTCGACCAACTAAGGAATATCGACCGAAACATCGAAGCATTTCTGGCTGATGCCCACGCTGAGCAAGAGTTTATGGACACCTTTGAGTTCCGGGACTACATTGTAGCATGGCAATCCATACTGAAGCAAGCGACCCAGTTCCCACGAGGTGATCTCGATGTAGTGTGCCGCAGGTATGAACGAGTCCCATCTCACCTTAACGTCCTTGCTACAGAACAACAAAACATCTGTTGGCACGGTGACGCTTCTCGGGATGACGAGCCTCTTAAAACCTCAAACAGCCTTGTCACGTCCCCATGGAACGGTATCGAAGGCTTGAGCAACGACACTGATGTCCATTAAGTTACACCGACAGCTACCACCGTCAAACCTGAGCAGGAAGAGTCAGATATGCGTGCGAAGAAGGACCCACATCCCAATGTTGTGCCGGACCTCCTGACACTGACCTACGCTGAAACAGTCAGTAGCAAGCGAGATTGGAAGGATTCAACATTCAAGTTAACTTCTCGCCTTGCTGAGAACAAGAATGATAAAGTGGCCTGCACGGAGAATATTCACTGGTCCAATCAAGATTCGGAAACAAGCGACAACCGAGCCAGAACTATAGCCATCGCTTCTATTGAAAAATCCCCAGGACAGCTGTGGCGTCCTGACGTGAAGGTATACGCATCAAAAGAAACCGTAACTAACGGAACGTGGGTGAAGCAAATAGTGAAAGACCCGACAAGACAGCAGGACGACATTCGCTCCGTAACAAGGTTTGCCTATAAGCTCTCTCGGTACCGATACACAAACGTGGAACAAACGATTCGGGCCACTCATGGTGTGCTTGGAAGACATCGGGGTTATCGCTACGACCATGACAGCTTTCACTCTCAAAGAAAGGAGAACGGCATCGGCAACCGAATGAAAGCGTCTCCTGCTCTTCGGCATACCTGGAAATACAGGCGCAAGAACCGTCAGCGGGGCTACCGTTTGCTTGGAACGACTGGAAACGGACCATACAGGAAACCACAGCGCTGGTGGAAGTACAGACGCAAAGACGGGGGCTAGGACTATCCCCTACGCATCACTTTTTTTTTTCGCCGCGGGGGGAGGTTGTTGGAACTTTTTCCACCAAAGACAAAGAAGTGATCGCACGTGTTGGTAGAAGAGAACGATGAAGAATGACGGCGGCGGTCGGACGTGTTCTGTACGTGATCTGTTGTAAATACAGTTCTTTTCCCTTAACGAAGGCGTTGTAGTCGCGACACCATCTTCGTTATTTTTTTATATATTTCATTTTTTAGTTAATCAAGATTTGGGTCTACAAGTTATCTATATTGACGCTATTATAGTGATTACATGTTAAACTTTCGCGAATTCCGCATTATTGTGGAAATGAAGGGCGTTACGTGATTCACCATTTTCCGTAATTTCTGTAAACTTTTCCTGTTTTTTTCTTTGGTTTTTCGAAATTTCGTTATACCAATTATCTCTATTGAGGCTATTATAACGATTAGAGGTGGAACACTTGTGAAATCTGCTTTATTAGGGCAATGCAGGGCGTTACACGTTTCCCCCTTCTTGGTATTTTTATATAGTTTTGTTCAAGCGTGTTTTGTTTAAGCGTGATTCAAGCGTGTGGATGCCGTTATCAGACATTAGCTGGGTTGGGGAATCAGTCCGTGAGTATTTGGACTAGATAAATCGAATTGCCTTTGTCTGCGTTCAAGTTTATTAATGTTAACTTTTGTGTGCGGGTCCCATATGACACTGGCGTATTCCTGTTTAGGTCTTATATATGATAAATAGCACATGAGTTTTACTTTTTAGGGAGAATTGCGCAGTTTATGCCTTAAGAAACCAAGTTTTTGAAGAGCGGCTGAACATAAGTTTTCAATGTGCAAGTTCAAGACAGAGTGTTAGTAATCGTTAGTCCTAAGTATTTGTAGCTAGTCACCTTTTTTACAGAATCACTTCTTATTTGTATGCATGTATTAATGGGCGTTCCTTATGGGTAAGCTGCATATTGACACATTTATCAGTATTTAGCATCATTCCCCACATACCACACCATTTTGAAATATTAGCAAGGTTATTATGAAGTTTCGTTTGATTACCACGACAGTTAGTTTCCCTGAATAGAACACAGTCGTCAGCAAACAGTCTAATTTGCTCACCAGAATCAATAACATTCACGATGTCATTAATGTAGACAAGGAACAGTATTGGACCCAAGACACTTCCTTGGGGTCAACCAGATGTAACATGAAGAGATGCTGATCATTTATGGCAACATATTGTTCCCGGTTAATAAATTAACCCGCGATCCAATTTACCAAAGCGGCGGGAAGGCCAATGCGTTGAAGTTTTAGTACTAGTTTATCATGTGGAACCCTATCCAAAGCCTTACAAAAATGTAGGAATATTGCGTCAATTTGACCACTGTTATAAAGTTTAAGGCAAAAGTGGGAATGACCGTAACTACTTGCGTAACTGTGGAATATCCCTTTCTTAAGCCATGTTGTTTATCAGATAGGATTGAGTGTTCATTTAAAAAGTGGAAAGGTTGGTTTGCTATTACATTTTTCATTAGCTTGCAGCATGAAGACGTTATAGAAATGGGACGATAAGTGACATGCGGTCACCTTTTTTTAAATACGGATTTTACGCGGGCGGCCTTTCAGTCCGGTGGTAGTTTGGACGACAACAAAGAGCAGCGAAAAATGAGCGCAAGAAATTTTGCAATATGTTCAGCGTATCATTGGAGAAAGACGTTAGGTATACCATCGGGACCACAAGACGCTTTTGTTTTTAGTTTTAACAGCATAGACAGCGGAGCAGGATAAGATATAAAAACAGCGTCATGTGGATCAAGAACTTGATTAACGTGTTCACAAAAACCGGTGCAAAAAAAACGTTTTGAAAGTACAAATTAAAATTGTCAGCAATATTTTCTGGTCTGTCAGAACTGAACCATCAATTTTTATCTCTATGATAGGTTTCCTTTTTTCACCAAGAAACTTCCAAAATTTCTTTGAGTCAGTCCTTACAAATTCAGGCAGAACTACTTTAAAATAACGGTATTTCGACTTACGAACGGCCTGGGCTAGTCTGGCCTTGACGTCGTTCATAACACCAGAATGCGCATGATTCTTCTGTAAATTTTTAAATTTTCTATTAAGGTGGATTATGTTGCGTGTCATCCAAGGTGTTTGTTTATTAATCTTCTTTCGCTTATTTGGGATGAATTTATCAATGCAGCGAAGGCAAATGGCTTTAAACTGTTCCCATATAGCGCAGACATCATTATTTCCAAACGCAGCAAATCATGTTTTCATGTAGTCTGAAGTCTGCCACGTACCAAGAAATTCAAGTGATACCGAAGAAACATCACCGTGGCAAATGTAAAATGAAGATGCAGGGCATGATTTCTGATAGTGGATGGCTCAGAATTGGTGTTGACTTTGGAATAATTAGCGGGCACCAAGTGCACGTTTTCTTACTTCGCCTTCAGATCAAGCATGGCCTGCAGCGGCTGTAAATTAAAGCGGTGACGTCATGGTAGCGAGTATGGAGCCTAAACTGCTGAGTCAGCGTGGTGATTGTTAATTCAGACGAGTGCAAACGTTCCACCAGAATAGGTAAATAACACGTTGCGAGCCCGAATGCTCATTAAGAACACACTTTTCTAAGCGGTGGTATGAACCTGCTTTTTGTTTCGGAAAACATGCAAGGTTGGTCTTTTGGGGTTTAATTTATTCAGGGCACATTCTGACAGCCTTTGCAACGCTTATGGCTGCTTATGAGTAGTAGGTATGACCGTGGTGCCACTGTAAGAAAATTAATTTAGGTTTCGAGATGGCCTGTGACGTACTTCCCATTTCCCAAGTTCATTTCTTTCGCAAAACCGACCAGCCAGTTTTCAGTTAACGGTCGAACTATACAGAACACAGTTTGAACTCAGCTCAGAAAATATAAACAAAACTGTCATGTGTGTGTCGTCAAATGTGTCATTGGAGCTGCTAGCTTCAGCTTTACTTCCTGTCACACCGCGACCATAAGCAGGCAATGCAGCGTTTTCGTCAACAAAGGTACTGACGCTGCATCGCGACGTCTGCCTGGTTGCTCTGTGCCACAGGTCTATAAAAAGCGGCGTATTCCTCGAGTTATTACATACAATAGAATTACAGGGCAAATCACCGTAGTCGTATGGTAGATACGGACCATACAGGAGCCATAGGAAAAATAGTTCTGAGGAGCAGTGGGAAATTGTGTATATCAACTTACGTAACGTTGTTTTTTTTTTTTGTTTCAAAGCGACAGAAAACAACGTTGGTTTTGTCACGTCTGCAAATTAATAGAAGTTACGTCGTGATAGATTTCCATAGAGATTTTGTCCGCAAAGACAGCAGTTATCCTGAAATGCAATATTTGGAACATTTCCATCATTTTAAATAGAAGTGCCCTGGCATCATTGCCACTGGCACCGCTAGCATCTTCTAAAATACCAATAATAGTAAAGTGATGCCCTAGAGGGAACGCTGCGCGTGCGATAAGTGGGCGCGGGGCACTTGCCGAAACTGCGAATAAAGGCTGAAGTGAGCTTTGTGTAACCAGCAGGAGCTGCTTACGGCAAATGTCAGCTGACGGGGCGCTTTGAAAGAAAGGCTTCATTACAGCTAAGTGCACGAAAGGTTCGGCTCAAATACTGCTGATCCCGAAAGCGGCGGGCTGAGTGCCCTCGCCAACAAAAGCCAAGCGGCTCCTCGAAAGCGGTGGCCGCGGGAAGCCGAGGAAGGAAGCTCGGGGGCGAGTTTGTAGATTTCATGGCCCACCGCTTCTTCCTCGTGCGCGGCAATTCATTCTGTTATACAGATAAGCAGTCTCCAGGGAAGATAGAGAGAGAGAGAGAGGAAAAAAGAAAGACTGGGCGTGTGGTAAGAAGCGCAGGAACAGGCACTGCGAAGATAAAACGCTCCCGCGGATGGCACGTCTTTCCAGCATCTCCGATCCCCAACCACCGTTGAGGTACGTGAGCGGGAAGGAAGGCGGGTGATTGAATAAAAAAAAAAGAGGCAGAATGACAGATCACGCGCAAAGAACTAAAGAGAAAATCGGGACGCCGAAGCTATGTGTGAAAGACAGTTGCGAATAGGCACAAAGCGCTCGTCTCACGAACAAAGCTTCCGCAACTGGGGAGGGAAGTGGAGTACGAAAAAATTTGGCTCCGAGGGGGCTCCCCAAGAAAGGCAGCAGTGGGCGGTGCGCGAAAAGACGGAGGTGATATGGGAAGCGGCGAAGGAGCCCCGTGGACAAAGAGTTTCGGAAGGCCGTCGGATGTGTTCCCTGCTTCGCTGGCTTGAATTAATGAATGCTGTACGCGCCCAAGCCGTACTTCAGCCCTCCGCGCAGCAGTCTCGAGCAGTGGGCCCCGCGGAGGAGGCGCGTGCAATCGTCGCAAGACATTTGGACGGGTCATTACGCGACGGTATCGTGTCCGGTCGTTGTACGCGCTTTTTCTTTCCCCCTCTTCCGCGTTTCCCCAGCGTGTAAATAATAACAACGACAATGACAAGAGGAATGTCTTTATTTGCGCAGCGAGAGAAACTTGAGTGAGAAAAAAAATTCCCCGCATTTCCCCGAGGGGAAGAATGTGAAAGTGCGAATGCACGAGTTGAATTTGCGCGGTTCGGTAATGTTCGCGAAAGAGAGATCACACACACACACACACAAATACAAAGAAAGAAAGATGCATTTATTCACAGACACCTATTTGTGTTGTCGTTGTACTTGATTGCTAGAGCGGATCTCAGCTTTGAAATTTCGTGTCAGTACTCCTTTAAGCAGGTGCATTAGCCCTTTTCACGCCCGATTCCTGGCCAATCCCCCACGTGGGTATGTGCCATGTCAGCGGCCAGGCAGCGCGCGCCCATCTCCCCCGTTGCTAAGGAAGACGAGGAGCGCGCGCACCCGCAGCTGTTGCTATGCGGTCTACGGCGGCGGACGATTCAGGCTCGCTTAAGAAGTGCATTCGCACTTAAAAAATGAAATGTTCTTTTGTCGCTACGTTCCCTCCAGGATCTCTGCGAGCAAATTCTGCATCGGAAGTGAGCGAAAGAGATTTTATCGATGTAGCCTGACAGGAATGAATAAGTAAAGACAGTTATCTCTTGACAACGCATTCACAGTTTCAGAGTTTCTCTGAGGTCTTGTTTCATTGCACGCATTAATTGAAGACCTGCATGCACACTGTAAAGGCTAGTGCATCGCGTATGCTACACTGTGTTGGTCTTATCTGGTTCGGTTGTCCTGATTATGCACGCTTATTTTGTTCGCATGGGCACGCGTAATGAAGCGAAGCTTTATGGATCTCACTGATGCGGCTGTAAAGAGAAAATGCCCCGCAGGAAGGCGAACTTTCTGTGACGATAATAAATGATCGTGGGTGATTTGAAAAAAAAAAAAAAAAAACGCTCGTGGCACCCGTAATCGGACTGCGGTTCTTTGCGTTATGAACCCGGCGTCTATCATATTGCTCTATTTCACATGGTCCAAGAGGTTTGGGAAGCTCAGACGACAACCAAAGAATCGCTCACGAGAAAGCTTCTCGTTCAACCGTCGCCGTCGTCAGGCGGAGGAGTGCATGATTCTTCTTATTCTTCTTTACCGCCTCGCATGACATTGAATGAGTTTTCTAGATTGGTTTACAGAAAAAGAAATGTCGCTGCAAAATAATTCCTTGAAAGTCAATTGCCAAACATACTTTGGGGAAGGGGGCCCATTTTTTAGAGCAACTTTGTTTAAGCCAATTCAATCTCATAGCATCCGAACACAAAACCCTGCTGGCACAATGACGCCTGTGCAGATATGGGCAAAATACGTTCCCCCACTTCGCCTTCTATCAAACTTTTTATTTCGACCATACAAGTGATTTATGTAATGTGAAAGCAAAAAGTGACATTTCACTTCACCGGAAGAGGTCCCTAGCTTCAGGAAGCAAAAACGGATAACCACACTTTGCCATTGATAACTCAAGAGCATGGCATGTAATTAAGAAATCAAATATCAGGCATTGAATTGTGCAAAATGGCTGCGCGTGCATGGCGTTTACATTGCTTTCACACCTACCGCGGGTGTTCAGTGGCTAAAGCTTTGTGCTGCAGAATCCAAGGACGCGGGTAAGATCCCGGCCACGCTGGCTGCTTTTCAGATGAAGGCGAAAAGCGAAAACACCTATTTGTCGACATTTTGCCGCACGTTAAGATCCCCAGCTGGTAACCTTATTCCGGAGCCCTCCATGTTGGCGCGCCTTTCAGCACAGCCGTAGCCTCGCTGCGTTAAGCCACAACAATTTATTTTGTTAGTATACTCCCACGCCCATTTCTGTGTGTAAAAGAACGCTTAAAGCAAAAATATTTATTTCTAGAGCATAAATACAATTTAGAGGCAATGAAGAAACAGAGAAAGAGGGAGAAAGGCAGTGAAAACGACGCATACAAATAACAAAAAACCGTGAGCCATTCCACTCTGTGAATGTGGATCACCAGTGAAGATATTAAGTACACGACATACAGGTCACGCATATTTTAGGCTGAAAGTACATAGAGCAAATTTTATTTCTCTTGAACGTTGACGGCGGTCATTCCTAAGGAAGAGCCATGCAGCTACAGCCATTTTCTGCTCAGTGTTCGCGATAAAGTTGGCTGTGCAAGGCGTTTTTGCACACGCAGGACCGACATTCACCGCACCCTAGCCTACGTCCGTCCCGAAATCGGACCACTTCATGCAGTATGTTAAATAGCATTACTAAAGAAAAGCCACCTCGATGATTTTGGGGCGTGTGTCGTGCTCCAACCTAAGTGCCCAACTGCTTTCGCGAGGGAAACGAGCATCCCGGTGTGCCCTCCAACTATACGGTCACCTTCGGAACCAGGGTTCACTGGAAAAAAAATGGCGCAGCTTGCGTTAGTGGTGCAAGGCTAGAGAAACAGTACAGTTGACGGCGCCTCTTCCTTCGTCCGAGGCCCGGATGTTGCACCTGAAATTGATTTCCGAACTGCCGCTGACAGTTCTCCATGACGGGCAGGCCCGGATCGTTTTCGCCGCAGGCTTCCACATCTCTCCCAAAGTGGACTCTGATGCTAGCATGAGCTAGACACACGGTAACCGCCTTCGCAAATTCGGCGTCCGTACCGCGAACTCGCCGCCTGTGCTCTCCACTTTAGGCGGGAACGCACTTAAATCGGCACGGAGAACAGTACTCGAGAGATAACTCCATGAACTATGAACAGAGTATTCTTGAAGGTCGAGCTCGCCGACGCCGGACGATTCTAACGAGGCGGACGCTCGTGCGCGCTTGGTAGTATTTTTTGTATTTTTTGCGAGGTCGTCACGGGGCGCAAGCTCACGTGCGCTCGGTCTTGGCAGTTTGTTCAGGTAACGCTCGACGGCGGAACTAAAAGCTTTAACAGATATGCTGTTAAAATGACGGTACGCATTAGCGGGAATTTCGTTTTGCTAGTCCTTGCGTTATAGAACAACTCGCGGGATTGTTTTTTCCGCTCAACACCACTGTCTCTCAGGCAAAGCACGCTTTACCGACGCCAAAACGTTGCCGGCCAACAAAAGTCAAAAGGGAAAAGAAACCTATTTTGAAGAGCATAATCTTTCTTGGTCTACCTAAGCTCGCAAACATTGTCTGTCTGTATGTAGAGGCTCAAAAGTTTACGTTCCCGGACATCGTGTGCTACTTTCCGAAACTCGCACTATTAAACCTGCCACAGCCAATCTTTAAATTTGTCTTTAAGCGCTTCTTTAAATTTGTATTTATGTCAGAAGCACGCTCTACTGAACTTGTCGCTGCTCGTGGACACCATATAATAGCAAAGCATATTTTCAGTGTCCTCAAAGTATTAATTTGCTTTATTGTTACCAGCGTGTATTTAAAAACATCTTTCGAACAAACCGTTGCAAACCATTCTAAACCGTTCGCGATTTCCAAATCCAAACCCTCCGTGATTTCGCCGCTGCAATGGACACGCGAGAGCAGATAGATCTTGTATTTATAGATTTTGGGAGGCCTTGATTACAATACCCTTTCAGAAATTAATTAAATAAATAAGAATGATAATGTTCTTCTGAGATAGATTAAAGCCAATTTGATAAATTTCACGCAATTTTTAAGAGTGGATGACTTGTGTCAGGTACACAAGAGGTACTTTCGGGTGTTACCCCAACCTTTCGTTTTAAAACGATTGATATTCCTAGATTATAGTAATGAATTTGCTTCTGCTGTGGAACACACAAATAAATTTAAGTTTCTTGCTGATGATTGTTTAAGTTGCATTCAGCAACTAACCAGGACAATAAGCTTAAGTTTAATTCATGCCTGAAGAATTTAAGTAAGAGTGCAAGAAGGTGGTGTTGAAATTTATTTTAGACCATGGTTTACGTACATCATAAGTGAAAGAGTTCATTTCTCATTGCGTGCTTTGCTGGCAACGATTTCTTTACCGCATACTTGTCTACTTAAATATATGCGCGGGTCACAATTTCTCAGACATTCAGCAGACATTACCATATTACCGGAGTATTTTTGGCTATCTACCAAGAGTTACGCTCTTAAAAGTAAATAAAAACGAATTTGTTATATGGAAAGTGAAACTAACTGCCTAAATAACGTTTATCACACCGGCGCTCGGATATGCTTCTGCAGTTTGGAACCTGAGTTCATAGCTTCTAAAAAATCAATTGTAAAAAATTCAAAGATCACCAATTATTTATGTGTTCAAAATACCCAAAACTGGCCTAGCGCTTTTAGAAACTCGCAAACGCAAGTTAATTTTTCAGGAGGTGCAAAATTGCAGGGTAATTGAAAATTTTGAACGCCTTTCGGTGCATTGAGAGTATTGAAATAAATAAATAAATAAATAAATAAATAAATAAATAAATAAATAAATAAATAAATAAATAAATAAATAAATAAATAAATAAATAAATAAATAAAAATAAATAAATAAATAAATAAATAAATAAATAAATAAATAAATAAATAAATAAATAAATAACTTATGTACGATCCCATCGATCCCATGGAAGGCAAAGCGCTCGGGCTAACCATAGCTCTGTTGTTCAACCTTTCAAAGCAAGGACTGTTGTCATTCGTTATTTATTATTTCCTAATCAAATTGAATTGTGAAACACACTTCCAAATGGTTTTGTTAAAAAACTTATGTTACTGAATTTGAATGCACATTCGAATAATCTATTCAGCAACTGTCCGCCCAATCTTTTTATTGCACGAGTATACAGCGTACACAAGTCATGCATATGTTGGCGTGAAATTAGTAAGTTATCAACGTACTTGCTAAAAAGTAAACCTCTATGTATGCATTAGTTCTTTGTATTAGGTATATATGGATTGTACGCAGAATAATTCATTTTGAGTGGCAGTGTATGTGATAACTGGTTTATCGTTATTTTTTTAACTTTCCTGTAAGGAGAACTTTGAGGGTTGACAGTATTCATAAAAAGATAAACAAATAGCAAAAGACAGCAAGGCCCTCCTATTATCAGCCACGGAGCATATAACGACCATTTTTATCCTAGTAATCATCGTAAAACACGAATACCAGTCTGCTTTCGTACGATATGTTCCATAATGATAATACAAGAGTGCAAGCTTCAGAAAACGCTCACCCAAGCACACATCTTAATTTTTTACTGCAAACGCTCTTGTAATGCTTAAAACATTCAACATCCCCGGCTTCATATTGTGCACTTCGCCCTATTCTTTCGTAGTGGCGGGCTGTAATTCCTCTTATAGCGCCCTCCTTCTCTCGCTTTCTAAACAAAGAAACAAAGCGGTCGGGTCCCCATTGTTTGCTCGGGAAAGAGTTGTCGGAAGGAACACCAAATGTCTGTCTGCATAGAAGAGCATCACAGATAGCTGGCTCCTCTTGCAGCAATTTGGTGTGCACAAGGTGATTAGAGGCAGTGTTTGGGAGGCGGGAGAATACCCCTGTGCAAATTTTGATAGCACGCTCCATTTGAACCGCGATGAGTCATAACACAAGCGGGCAGTTTGCATCCATGTGAAACAATCCTCTGACTCACAGGAAGCGTTCTTCAGGAAAAGTGGTTCATGATACAGCCTAAAGCCATGTAGCATCACTCCCAGCTTTCCGGAAAGCGACTTAGATGTGCGAAAAAAAGTTAGAAGGTCACGCGGTGTTAATGCGCTGCGCGCATGACCCGCGCGGCTGACGTGGCCCACGCCACTGCTGCTGGGGGCTACGCCATTGCTGTCGGCGTTCTGAGCAGCTACGGTCACTTGCCGGTTTGTCTGTTTTCTGAAATGTTCCTATTCGGCTCAGTGGTCCAAGGATACCTTGGAAAACCTTGAATATCGCGGGAACTAAACCAGAATATGAAGATTGTTTGTGATTTACGCGCCTAAACTTTAAGTGGGCTATGATGCGCGCAGTAGTACAAGCCTACGGATTAATACAATTAAATCCGATGGAGAGCGCCTACGTATGCCGCAAACACGCCTCCATTTTTGTATTCGCCTCCACCATAAAAATATTATGAAATTTGTTCTGGTCGTATCATGCATATTCGTTTGATCAAGCGGTACTAGGCAAAACACACTGCAAGTGTCTTTACTTGATTGATTGATTGATTGATTGATTGATTGGTTGATTGATTGATTGATTGATTGATTGATTGATTCGAATACCTGACACCCTAGAAGGAATATTGTTTAAATTTCGGGCATTTTTCACAAAACGAGAGAAAACCTTCTCCACCTCTTTACCAGCACCCCCGCGATATTACGCTCAAAGATAGGTACAAGCCCGGCACTTCCTGCGCTATGCAAAACGCTAATTAAACGTGTTCATATGCCGCGTTCCCCCTCTCGAGAGACCTAAAAGATACCAAACCGCTTTTATTTACGAAAATAATGCGCACAATTGACTTAAGAGAACACTTTACAATAAAAAAATCACTGCTCTCGGAAAAAAAAATATTCGCATGACTGGAGCTCGAACCCGGAGAGATCGAGAGAGAGAAAAAGAGGGAGAGAAACTTTTATTCTGTTGAGCCTCTTGCGGGAGGCCGAGCAGCCTAGGCGTTAGAGTCTCAGCGGTGGCCCTCAGCCAGTGCCTACGTTGCCGGGCTCCCCAACCTCAGCGACCGGTGTAAGACCAGCCACGTTTAACAAAACAAGCCTGTAGGATACGACTAGTACCAGTTCATTTTTACGAAATTGAAGTCCTTACCTCGAGGTGTCCCAAAAGAATGGGGGCGCATGAGCCGCAGACTGAATTCAAACGGGGCAACGTCCGCAGCTACACCCACACCCCTGACCGGTAAGACATGGCCAGTAGCACTACCATGGGCCACGTTACCGACGCGGCTGATGCGGACAGCAGGAGCACGTGGCATTCCCTATTTTTTCCGTCTTTTTTTGTTCATTGAAACTTCGGTCGGGCGGAACCCACCGGATCTGAGCAGTTAAAACCGCCCAAACGTAGCTGTTGGAACCACTTGAACCAGCCGCACGAGGTGGTGCCATTGTCTTCGTTTCGTTTGGGTGGTGTTGCTGTATTCGGAGTGACTCCAGCCGATTTTTGAGTATGATGTGTTGTTATTGCGCGTCTCTTCTACGCCATTATCCTCCAGGGTTTTTCTATTCCTTGTTTTGTAACAGTGAATTCGACACAAATTTAATTAAAACAATTTTATCGGTTATCTATTTGTTTTATACCCTAAATATGCCCAAAATTTAATCTGTGCGAAATAATATTGACATGTAGAGCCGCGCAAACGATACTAGTAGCATGCAAAGGTATCTTCTGTTACATATTACTGTTTAGAATATTTGATCTCGCAAAAATGATTCAAGTTTTGCAAAGAGAGCTGACAGAGGTTTTAAGAAAACGCGATGCCGAAAAAACAACTCCGGGAGAACGACTCCGAAAAACCGACGCGAAATGTCTGACGGAGTTATGAAAAATACACATCATAAGTAATACTCCTGACAAGCATAATAAGTGAGCGGACGGCACCTGCTGCTTAAAAAAACATGCAAATTCAAAACAGAGATGCCGTTAGTATCTGTGAAATATTTAAACGTGTGGGCAAAGAAGAAAACCGGAATTTTTCTTGCAAACTCAACACCGCACAGAATTTTGGAAGAATTTGATGCCTGGATGAGGGTCTACCAGCTGCCAGTTCGAGTTTCTACCGGCACCGAGCCGCACCCAAGTTGTGCATTCATACGAACTCCAGCATTGGAACATACACCTCTATACTCGGTGGCTCCCTTCAACATTCGTTGCCTTCACCTGTTTTGAAAGGCGTTCATCACCCGAACTACCCTCTGGGCTGGTTCAGCAGGTTCAAGGAAGGCGATGTATTTTCAAGCGGCCGAATTCGCAGAGCTAGTGCAAGCCTGGCAACGCCCAACACAGCGACGTTTTGGAACATAAAGTTACTAGCTGAGCATTCTCTGGGTTACATCTGCAAAAATGATTAAACACCTGTTTTATCCTCAAAAGCTAGGCCAATCGTCAGCCCTTGCATTTGAGCTTGTGTCTGGGAACACGTGCGGAGAAGAGAAAATCGCAGTGGTATTTTGGAGTAATCTGAGGGGCGCTCGCAAATGCAAGCCGGTTGTCGCGTCGAAGGTGGTGCTTGACTAGGGCCTTAGCCAGAAATGTTTTTCGTGGGGCAGCTTATGGGTTAAGGAAGGAAAATTTTTGCCGAATGGAACACTAACCCCTGTATTCTGAATCACTCCTCCACTCCAGGCGTTTCCTCCACTCAAGGTCTCAACGTATTTCATAAACGTGTTGAGGCCGATCCTCCGAGAAAATTCTCCATTTCGAGCGACCCTTGAGATCACAGTTTCGAAGGAGGAGCGAAAGACATCTGGAGGCGAGGTTATTGCAAATTTCTATTCAAGACATGAAAGTACGCCTCAAAAATATAGCTTCATATCGTTTTTATCTTCTGTTAAATAATTATATAGGTATTTTAAGAAATATTACGTTTTTTGATTGAGCGGAGCACAAAAAATGACATGAGCTAGGGGGACACAACTAGAGATAGCTATTTCTTGGTCTGGCCACACTGCACACATAGTTCGGTAGCAGACAATAAATCTGTTTTATTTTTGTGTATGATGCTCCCCGTAACTCGTCATGTTTCCCGTTCTTTCTGATCTTATCGACTACTGTGAGTTTCAGCGCGCCCATTACTGATGACAGCCAGAATGACGTTATCAGCGGAAGGGCTGGAGGTGTACGGCGGTTGGTTTTCATGCGTAACGAGCGCATATCATCGGCCGGAATTGCCGACACAGTGAGCGCTTACTTCTTTGTTCTTTGCTGCTCACGCCACTATCCTTAGCTAAAAGCCGGTATAATGTTCAAATTACAAAGTATTCCGCGTGCAATTTGGATGACACCACGGTAAACCCCATAGAAACGTCCCCGTTCGACAGCCCACAAGCGCGAGGTAGCAGACGAGCACGAAGCGACGGGCACTTGGAGGGGGCGGAGCCTCGCAGCGCGGGCGGCTGAAAGAAAACAGAAAAAATTGCGCCCACCTCCCCGCGAGGGGAACCCTGTGTAGATGGGACGCATCGTGGGGTTCACTTGGTGTTTCCGTTGGATTGATCCAGAAATCGCGTGAAACGTGTCGGTAACGCGTATGATTATTATGTTTTATGATTATTATTATGTTTTATTGGCCAATCTTGGTCAATCTCTCTAAGTGGTATGCTTGGGGCTTCGCTGTCGCAACGACCTTTACTCCATCATTGTTGCTGTAAGTGGGAGCTTCTTTTCTTTCATTGCAAGTGTTAATCATTGCCCCATCATGCGTTGTATCAGTTGCATCTTGACGTAGTTTGAATGAGTCAAGGATATAAGGCGCGTTCGTAGCATTTGATTCTGTTTCGGTTTTGTGGCGCAGTGGAAAGAGCACCATGTACCTCGCGTTTCCACCCACAGGGTCGTGGGATAGAAAAACCGGGCGCCGCTAACGATTATTCTTTTTTATAGTGTAGGGGGAGGGGTGTGGACGGACAACAACGCCGTATGAAGGGACAAGGCGAGTGAATGAGATGCAGTCGCATCTAAAAGTAAACTGCGCTTTGGAGCAGACGAGACGCTCGCTCGCTGCGCTACGGCGATCGCCTTCTTCATACGCAGTGTAAGCAGATTACGGTAGCCGGGTCATAGGTGAGTGTGACAGCTTCATTACAAGGTGGTGACTTGCGGTACATGACCGCAACAACCTTGTCATTGAGAGGATAAAGACAAGCCCGCACAGATATCTCGGAGATCATCCGCCGTCGCGGAAAACATCACGACACTTCGAATTACGAGCTTCAAACAGCGCCTGACGACACGCCTTGTCGGCGGCGACACGTTGACGAAGGCACCCATCACCAACTGAAATGTCCGGGCGCCATAACGTCGCAACGTAACCAGCAGCCGAAACGCAGGTAGCAATGGGTGGCCGCGGTTAATGGTGTTTGGCTTGAAGAGTAGTCACCTCGGCAGCTCCAGCACTGATCGATTGGGTAAAGCGGCACCGTGATACGAAGTCGCCCTCGCTGAAATGCTAGAGGGTATTCAGCCGGTATCTTATGCGCTAACATGCCAAATTCACGGCGCGGAAATCCCCTAAACCTTCATTTAATGCCTCGTCAATGTGGGGTACATGCTCCGCGAACTCCGCGAACTCCGCGAAAGAGGCGAGCGGGCACAGCCGGCTCGAACCGAGAGGAGCGTGGGCGGCCATCTTGAAAATAGTACTGGAGGGCTGCTTCAAGGTAGCACAGACGACACCTTAGAGTGGCTCCTCCGAATGGCCGAGCGGCTCCTCCGTTGGAGTAGACACTCGAGTAGAGGTTAGTTTATGAAACCGAAACTCGATTTGAAGGGTTTTTTCGAGCGGAGGCTCGATTGGAGGAGGGACTCAGAATGCGGGGGTTAGTCTCGCTTACGCACTGTCTCAGAAAGATATCAGGAGAAGTTCGAACCCCCCCCCCTACCCCCCCCCCCCCCCCCCCCCCCCCCCCCCCCCCCCACCCCACTCTTGCTACGTCCCTGTTTTGACCGCATTGTTTTGAAAATACCTTTCACCCGAAAACTTATTGCTCACATACTTGCAAAAGCATGTGATCCATTATGTGAGCAATAATTTGCGAGCAATGATGTGGGCGATTATGTGAGCACGGAGTTTTGCATTGCGGTATGTACATCCGCAGATGCCATTTCCCACTCCAATTGACCGCTCGAACACGTCATTCGTGAAATTTGCACACTAAGCCACTTCTATAGGTCATTCTGAGAGCATTGTGGTGAAGCCGCCCTGCGGGGGCTTCTTGGAGTGCACATGTCAACGTCGGGAAAGCCTTGGGCGTATGCACACCAAAACACAAGCGCATAACCGAGCCCCGCAGCGTTCTTTTATATCAAAATACGCACTGACTTGTTTGTTACAAAAATAAGCTAAAAAAGTGAGAAAGAAATTCTCAGCGCCACCACGTCAAGTGTGTACCAGGATGTGAAGTCACTACCGCAGCAACTGCCCGCGGCTTTGTCGGCGTGGGCTGTGAGTGACAGACCGACTGGTGCCAGTTTTGTATAACAGTCACGCCGTCTCTTCAAAGTGCCCGAACACTTCGCCGGTTCGTGTAATATTTACTGTTTATTTTCTTGTCGCGCATTCTGTAGGATCCCCGCGGCGCAGAAGACCCATCAGGAAATAAAGCAGCCTGAGGCCGATTCAACTATGACTGCTCCGCACGCCTCGGACCCAATTTCTAACCACGAAGAGAGGAGCTGTCCCATTACTTGACCATGCGTTATGCCAATCTCTTGGTGTCAGTGTAGAAAACCTCACATGAAAATTTCAGCTGCAAGTCATACCCTCCAAAGTACAACATTTCGATGCAGGAATTATTTGTGATGTTAGGGCACGTTACAGAAGCGAACTATGACACATTTACATCCTTTGGTGGGAGGTAATGAAGAGCAGACTGTTCATTCGTGGGGGCTCGAGCCTTTGAAAGCGGAGGGCTTCAGACAGGAAACCATTGTGGGACACAGGGCCACACGACGAGATGATCGCCGTGGCTTGGAAGCAGCGACCACCTGCTTTCAACAAGAAGGACACACGTAACATGCGCTGCTGGTTTTTTGAAACCCCGGGATGCTCTTTCATTTAGTAAGGGCTGCGACAACGCCTCGCTGCATTCGAGCAATCCATCGCATTCTTACGAGCTTTGGGAGAGGGCTCTGACCACCTCAGACTACACTGATCAGCACCTGTTCTTGTTGAGGTCTCGTGAGAGTGGAAGAGTTCAAGGGGTCTTGGACTGAGGACTCCTTCGCATTGCCTTTCGCAATAAACATTTTTACTCGCGCTCACTTTCTCTCTCTCTCCCTATCTCTTGATCCCTTAACTATGACGTATTTTTGTGCATTAGATATTAAAAGTAGCGCCAGAATCGTCGAGGCAAACCCTCGTTAGCTTCTTTTTAAACTTAAAAAACAATAGTTGTGTTCTTGATAAGCGTAATAATTTATGTTTTTACCACAATTTGTTATTTCGGATAAATCCCAATATGGGAAATCTACTGGGAAACGGGCGCGTCCATATTAATGAGGCATGACCGTAATTAATCGCTCGCGCAGAGACACCTGCCACGTGGGTCGTTAGTCTTGTTTGATAAAACACGGCCGCCAGTACACCCTATGATCGTGGTTGGAAAGCGAATACAAACATGTGTAATACAAAACATGTCCGACCGGGATGTTGCACAAAACAGCGCAAGAGAAAAAAAAAACGATTATTTGTAATTTGCGATTCAGCATACTTCTTAGTCAGGCGGCTCAATAAAATCTGAAAGGAACATTTTCTCCTAGCGGACAAACGTCGGTCTGTCCATTTCAAGATGGCTTTTGTGATGCTCCTCAAATGGTCTGGGAGCGGCGGCTTCTTGTTATTGGTACTGAAACTGCGGCTGATTGACATCCATGACACCAACTGGCAAAAACGTTTTTCATGGTTGTTTCGACAAGATCAACGTAATAAAATTAGTTTCGGGATGGTTTCAACAAAACACAATTTAAAGCCTTTTTTGTAACAGTACTCTTCCTGCAGAAACCCATGTATCGACATCAGACAAAAATTTCTATTTGTTTACAACTCTACGGTCAACTAATTACGGCAGGTTGTTGAAAAAGTGCGCATTGCGTGGAATGGAATGGATGACTTTATTACAGGAGGAGGCCAATAGGCCCTGGTGTGGGACACGGGGAAAAGGGGAGGGGAAGATTGTTCATATAAAGTCTGCACTGCACTGTGAGCGTTCACTTAGCACGATATGCACAGGTGAAGTTGTGACGAGGGCACTCTAATACGACCATGATTGGGGTATCCAAAAGAAGCCGTGCTAGCGGCAAACGGTAGTATCTTTTATTCCAAGATATCTGCATAGATTATCCCAGGGCACCAACCCTATAACGCCCTGCGTGTGCACGAAAATGCTTAACTGGCGAAGAAAACAACAAGATGACGGGCGAGGAGAGTGGCTGCACGGACAAGCGCTGACTCACAACTCAGAAATTTGCATTCCCTTCGCAAGCGTCCTCTTGACGGTGCGAATCCGCTGAACAACCCAAGCACTTCCGGGCAGCATGGAATCCCGCACCGAAGCGGAGAAGGTGCGCCCTGGGCACTCGGCAAGCGCAATTAGCGTCACGAGAGTACAGGAATGCAAAGTTAAACAAGGAGAAGGGCTCAAGCTACTTGAAATGTAACTGATTACATTTCTGAATAATTCAAATAATTAATTCAACGTTATGAGAGTGTAAATAGACGTTGCTGGTCGGTAGAAATGAGAGAAATTTGCAGAAGGAAAAGTGGAAGAGTGCATTCTTTCTGCTCTGCGTGGGTGTCGGTGGAACACCGAGAAATTCCGAATGCATATATAAATACCTTGCCTTGACTGCAGCTTTTTTGGTGTGCTACGTCACCTGATGAGTTCTAGACAGTTATTTTATTTCAAGTTAGCACGAAAATAAGGAAACGACAGAAAAAGCTGCATTTTACCGCTTGACAAAGCTACCACATCCACATTACAGGGTCAGCGGTTAGGTAGTTGCCATAACACATGAAAAATCCCGGGTCATCTCCACTAACCTGAAACCTTGTGTATAAGTGTATTCTTGTGCATTGGCGTTTTTGCCAGCGGAGATAAAACCCTTGGTGGGGTGGGGTACAGGTATACTGCTTTGCTGTGAAAGTGTCTTGTCTTTGAAGCACGAAGCTCTATAGAGCGAGGTGTAAACGTGTGCCACGGTGTTTTTTTAGTACGCGTTACCAAGCACTCCAGAGAGAAGCGTAAAAGAGTGTCCCGGTGCTTGTAAGTGCAGAGAACTTTAGGGGCTCGCCTTGTCGTCGTAGCTCACTCACTGAACCCAAGTAGAGCCACACGGCGTTCCGTCGTCGCGGCGTAACCCAGAGGCTTAGAAAGCTAAGCGGTTTGTATAATCATAAGCATTCCAAACTCGTGAATTGCTGGCGCTTGTCATACAGCTAACCGTTGTTTAGCGCTAAGAACACTGTAGGCACACGTCTGTAGGTAAAATATATGTAATTAACCCGCTGCGCCCGGGTTCGTTAAGTTCAAACGTCGTTCATTTAGTCCCGCGTTCACGGTCTTTGGGTGTTGGTTTTTACAATAGTAAGCGAAAAGAAGTTGTAGGGCAACGCCCACACGTGCGGGTGGAAAAGCAAGCACAAAAAATTGACTCGCGATTACGATACTCCCTAATGCGATATTTGGTCGCAGCAGCAGTACGCTGAGGCAGCACTCACTCGTGGGTTCTCTCGGCGGCAGAGATTTCATTTCATTTATTTCCACCCTAAAGGCCCGAAGGCATTACATAAGGGGGGGGGGGCGTAAAAGGTATGAATTTATGCTCACCCATGAACACAAACAGCAGGAAAAAAAAGAAAGTGGCACAAAAGAAAGAAAAGGAAAAACAAAGTGAAAGTGTTGCAATAGACATAAAGGCAAAATGCAGGGCTCCAAAATGTAATCTACAAGGGCATATGTTAGCTCCATTTACTCAGATTGTGACATGTGACTGTTAAGTTCATTTCGGAAGGTTTGGCGGTTGCCGCACGTGGCAATGTTATCAGGCAGGTTGTTCCATAGGGTAATTCCATTTGGGAAAAAGGAGTTGTTCATGGCTGAGGTGCGGCCGCTGATTGGTGCTATAGGGTGGCTGTGGTTAATGCGGGATGAAGTTCTGTGTGATGGTTGTAAGAGGGCGTGCCGTGATTGTGGGCGATAGAAGAAAGCGTGGATCAGGCTGAGCCGACAAACAATGCGACATGATTCAAGAGATGGCAGCTTCAATGATTCTTTTAGTGCGGTCACGCTGATATCGTTAGAATACTGGGAGCAAATGAAACGGGCGGCGCGGTTTTGGATTCGTTCTAGATCGTTAGTAAGATATGATTTCCAGGAGTGCCCAACTGAACAAGCATACTCAAGTTTCGGTCTCACAAAAGTTTGGTAAGCTAACATTTTAATATCTGGTGAGGCTAATTTCAGGTTACGGCGCAAGTATCCTAGTGTGCGGGAGGCTTCGGAACAGATAGTATGATGAGCCTCTGCGTAGGCGGCACGAAGTGCGTGTCAGGAAGGGACCACGAAGTGCGTCTTAAGCGAGCGCACATCATAGTCACGCTCACGCCCACTTCATATTTTCGCCAAGTGTCACGCCGTCGAGCGCCTCACGCGGGCACAGCATACTGCCCCCTCCTCTCCCCCACCGCACACTTTCGGAAAGCACTGGCTCGCGCCGAAACGGCGAACCGACCTCTCCTCCCAATTTCGGGACACTCTCCTCCTTTGCTCCTTTAATCGTTCGCGTTTTCTTTCACTCCTCGGTCCAGCCATTGTTTGCTCGGTCACGACCACGGCGACGCGGCTCAGCCCACGAGTGAGCGACAAAAGGCTGCGCTCTAAAAGAATAGAACTCCCGCTGGCGCAGTCTCAGGCAGGGGGTGTGGAGGCGGGAAATTTGAAATGCGTTGGGTGGTAGCAGTGAGCGGATAACGGGCCATTATGACGAATCACGGCTCTGCACTTCCGACAGCCTTCACATTGACTGGAACGGCTTTAATTTTTAGTACGCGTTACGTTCTAGTGCGAGACGTAAACGAGTTTCCCGGTGTTTAATACCATGACTACATTAAACGAACGACGGTTACGACGACGACGACGACGACAGGAGACGAGAACAGCCCCCCCCCCCCCCCCCCCCACCGCCCCTATGGGGCTTCGCCCCACAAAAAGCCGTGCTCTGAAAGATAAGCATATAAAGAGACATCGGTGGAAAAGCGAAACAAGAAATCACAGTCCTTTTTACTTTATTATATCAACAAGCTACCTGTGTGTTGTTTGTGTATAAAAATATATATAGCGTTTCTTCGACCTATACATGCTTTTTGATTGTTTTGATATTATGTACATTGCTGCGTAGCCATATCACTCAGGAAGATGCCAAGATTCGATTTTACTTGTTATTTTTGCCACTGCAAAGTGTGAACACATGTAAAACATTTGTAAACGGCCACCATAAGAACGGAAGGCTAGAAGTACTAAGATTTCAAAGGCCCAGCATTTTAATTTTGTTGTTGGTGTTTTTATTGGGGGAAAAGTTTAAAAGTATACAAGTATTACAGGCACGGGCGATCCACAATTGGGGATGAGCCCAGCCACGTAATTGGTGAGCCTAGCCGGGCGCTGCCATACATCTAGCAACAGCAGCCATGCAGAAGCCGGGCAGAGGACGCCGCAGCCCTCCGCGCACGGAGCAGTCGATACGTCGCGGGCTGCGTCCCCTCGCGCGCCTTCTCCAGGCGCAGCAATACAATCAACGTCGGCGCCTGGGACGTGGCGGCCACAAATCTTTCTCTCGCCAGTCCGGAGATGGGGAAACTTGTGTCCTCCCTGGAAGAGGCTGGGGGACAGGAGTGCGCGCCTCGCTTGCGCGCTTTGTTTTGTCCTGACATCCTGAGGTACAGGACCCGGGATTAGGGCGAGGTTAGATCTCTATTAGGCGATGATTCGCCCCCGTCCACACACAAAATAAGCGCGACAACAACAACAACCCCAGCGGCGCTGACGAGCAGGGAAATAGAAGAGAGTCAATAAAACTCCACACAAAAGACGGTGCAATCGATAAACGATAGCGGCGGAACGGGATGGAACGAGGGGATAAAAGGGAACGAGTGGGACGGAGCGACAGAGGGACCCGGTGGAGCGGTCTTCGTTTAGTTTTCGGCTCTCCCAGCCGAAGGGAAGGGGGAGTGAGTGTCTGCTGTGCGTGTCTGGGCTTAGGTCCTTCGCCTCCAAGAAGCCATGTAAGTCGCCGGGAGCTTTTCTCAAGGGAGGATAGAAGACGCAGGCACATTTCTTGTACTGTTTAGATTTCGTCAATCTTTCTTCCTCAGTTGGAGGGAGGCTTCGATGCAGGCTCTTCACTTGCGCCACTTCCTGATTTCGCTCAAAACAAGACGGGGCTGACATTCAAAAGCGGAGAAGAATAAGTCTGTAGACGTTCGTTTCACTTCCCGACGCTCCGTCTCCCTGCTAGCCAGCGCTAATGTCACAAAAGGAAAAAAAAATGAATTTTGAAAATGTTTTGCCCACATCACCTGCGCCCGTCTCCTGCCATATTTACCAAGAACAGCCAGCTGGCCCTGGGGTGTCGCAACTCCGCTTAAAATATTTTAGTGGGTCAGAACGAAGTAAGAGCCTGTTCTATGCAGGGCTCGAGTTTCGAATCGCGCCGCGCCGCGTCTTTCCTTTTCCAGCACTTACCGAGGCGTGTATAGTCCAGAACCGACATCTCCGACAGCGGGCATACATATTCACGCGGTCGTCCAATCCTTCGAAACGGCGGGGGCTCTCAGCGGGAGAGCTGTCGTCCACGACTGCCACTTTCGATTCCGCGAAAATGTGCTAGACACGCACCTCCTTTCATCTTTTACGCAGCTTGTAGAGACAGCCGCCACTGTAACCAGCTGGCAGGTGTCTTGTCGCGTTAAATCGCACACGCTTTGAAAGCCATGCCAGTCTGGAGAGTGGTAAGACCCTACCTCGGTCCTGCTTTCCTTTTCACTTCCTTCGGTGTGGCCTTGTTCGAAAAGATTAGGCCTTCAGAACTGGGGACTGCCTTCACTGTGAACCATACCTGAAACATTCGGCACGTTCCTCCGAGAAGAAAAAGCCTTATTTTGAAACATGCTTATTCTTTCTTTTTTTAGTTTTGCAAGCGTGAAGCACTGACCCACCACCTAAAACGCTCCAAATAGAACAATCTTGGAAGTGTTGTCTATGTGTATCTGAATAAACATAGCCTTTGTCCATCTCTTGATATGAGAATTCAGAAAGCACCCTTGTTTTTTTCTTTAGTAGGAACTGCAAATAAGAAGCCTCTACGCATTCATTCTTCTCAAGTGCATTGCTTGTTTTGCGCGTACTCACATTTTTGATTGGTATCCTGCGAGGTGCTTCCTGTTGATACTAGTGACGTTGCGTCTGCGTCACGAAATGTGTGACGAATTGCGTCTGCGTGACGTCGGCATAAGGACACTCGCATTTGTCTCCTGCTTCGCTCCGGCTCGCTGTCCTTGTTGTATCTTTGCGCTCGGTTGTCGCTTGATAATCGCCTGAGACAAATTTTGCGTGCACACAACGTCTTATTTCAAAACTACCTCACATCACATAAACACGCTCAAGGCATTATTATAAGAACGGTTGTTTGTTTGTTACCACTCAGGGGGAAGCATTGCCGGCCCCACAACATCCTTTGCGAAGCGCGCACAGTTCTAGCTTCTTATTGGTACGAATAATACAGGCGTTGGCTTGCCTATCAGCAACCAGGAGAGCACGCCAGCTGGTAATAACCGACAACTAAGAACGTTCATGACCTGTACACATTCCCTGCCCTACTTTTGTAGGTTGTTTTGGCTATTCCAGAAGGTGTTACGATTCACAGCAACCATTTGCAAGCACCATGTAGAAGTATTTTATTACTTTGCGGAGTGCTCTAAAATATTCTATCGTCACATTACGTTGCCATGGCATGTGAGTATGCCAGCACGCATCACCTAAGGTCGCGAAATACGTAGGCTGAATTCAGTAATTTTTAGTTGTTCACTAAGCAATCGTGGTTTCAACCTCACCCGATATTTGTTCAATCTCCAAAATCGGTTAGCTTGATCACAGAAACTGTTGCCCGCACACGTGGAGCGTAACAAATGACGCGGCGCGAGTCCCTAAGCTGAAGTGGGGAGTCAGGGGGCTCCACTCATACATTTCGTCGCTAATAACCTCTAATCCGCGCAGATTTACATGAAAACTACTTGATTAGTGCACGCAATCAAATAACCTCACCACTCTTGACAAGTCCCATCTGAAAGCCCCTAAGAAACTGGGCTTCGCGTGTGTGTGTAGAAGAAACTTCTCGAGGAATCAGAAGAAGTATATTAGAAAGTGTTTGACTCACGATGAAAAACTAAAGTGTTTTACTGACGTTTCGACTGCAGGAGTAACGATGAACGATAACGATTCAGAACGGGGAATGAGGGGCTCGTTGAATGAAGACAGAAATAAGGGTAGGCAGTCGAGAAAGCCAAGGTTAGCAAAGGGGAAATTGTGGTAGAGGTCATTTTATACTTCTTGGAACCCCCCCCCCCTCCTACACACACACACACACACACACACACACACACACACACACACACACACACACACATATATATATATATATATATATATATATATATATATATATATATATATATCGCACCAGACCGGTATTCTGGAGGTCGTGGGTTCGGATCCCACCCGGCGGGCATTTTTTCACCACTTTCTTTTCGACTCAAAAAATTCTTCATCTCTTTTACGATCCACCACAACCTCCCCTTTGCTTTCTGAGGTTTTCTTGACTGCCAACCCTTATTTTCTGTCTTATTTCACGGAGCCCCTCATTTCCCATTTTCTGATTCGCTATATATATATATATATCACAGTTGCAGTCCTTATTGCCAGTGCTGTTTGGCGTTTCAACAGTGTTTTACAGTGCCGAATGAGGTATGATTGCCTTTTTTTTTAATGCAGGAATAAATAATTGAAAATTCAAGTCGAGAAAAAATGCGCCGTTTTTTTCGGAAGCGGGAATCGAACCCACAACCTCCGCATAACGCGTGCGGTGCTCTACCATTGAGCTAGTTCCGCGGCGACTCCCCTCTTGACTATACCGCGGGGTTTTGTATTTACGACTGCTCAGAGCCCGGTCAACTAGCGGCGCCCCTCGACCACCGCGGGAAGACGTAGAACGTCTTTTCCCAGCGGCCGCACGCAAGACGTGGTCGGAAGTCGGGGATAGCCAAAGGCATTTCAGACTGCTGAAGCCAGAACCCTCGTAATGCATTTTGTATAACAGAGACGTACGGGACGAGGGATTCCGTAAGGACACATATCAAAGTTGCAGTCCTTATTGCCAGTGCTGTTTGGCGTTTCAACAGTGTTTTAAAGTGCCGAATGAGGTATGATTGCCTTTTTTTTTTTAATGCAGGAATAAATAATTGGAAATTCAAGTCGAGAAAAAATGCGCCGTTTTTTCCGGAAGCGGGAATCGAACCCACAACCTCCGCATAACGCGTGCGGTGCTCTACCATTGAGCTAGTTCCGCGGCGACTCCCCTCTCGACTATACCGCGGGGTTTTATATTTACGACTGCTCAGAGCCCGGTCAACTAGCGCCGCCCTTCGACCACCGCGGGAAGACGTAGAACGTCTTTTCCCAGCGGCCGCTGGCGGCCACAAATATATATATATATATATATATATATATATATTGAGAGACAGAGCTCCGAGATGCTGAAGGACCACTTTTAATTAGGCTCCCGAGCACAGGCCACCGAAAGACGGAACTGTCCGGGGATGATGATGGTCATACACAGATGACAATGGCGATGGGTTTGGATGGGTAGAAGGGACAGAGGGATTGACCCGCCGTGTTCCACACTGGATATAACAATGTCATGTCGCTTCCACGCATAAATATCACAACAGTACACCCCCAATGCCCACAATATATATATATACCTATAAAAAAAAGTGCCCGACTGACTGACTGACTGACTCATCAACGCCCAGCCAACACTGTTAGACCTAGAGACTTGAAATTTCACGAGTTCATTTGCGTCATTGAGTAGGTGCTCACTAAGGCGGGTTTTTCAGAAATTGCCCTCCGAACCGAAGAAAAGGGCGAAATTGTGGTTTTGCGAATTCGTGATTTTCTCAGTCACCCATTCATATATCGAAGCGCTTTTTGCTGATATAAGTAGCCCTTAAGAATACCTAAGAAGTAGTTTTTGGATTTCGCCCTAACCTACACCAGCGAGGTGATTCCGCATTCCGGATCTAAAACGGTGTTTATTTATTTATTTATTCATAGAAACCTTACAGGCCCTACTGGAGGGCATGGAGTAAGGGGGGCGTGTGAAAACGTAACGTTTTCACACGCCCTATAACGTTCCTAAAGATTCTCAAATAAATCTTTCACCGATTTAGTAATCCAAGTTATTTTTGCGAGAATACGTTACTCATACAAATGCACAGGACCGTTTTTAAGGAATTCGCTCTGCGACGCCGCTTAAAGGGTCAAATTGTTTTTTACAAATGGCATGGCTAACAAGCCAAAAAGGCCCGACAGGTTATGTACACGTCTAGCCAAACTGCTCTTTCAAACGGCTACAGATTGCAAGGGCACGTTCTGATTACGGTGTTGGAGGTCAATATTTCTTAAACTTTTGAAAATTTCACCATGAAGAGAGTGAAAAGCGGTAAAATTGTTTTTCACATATTAATTTTTTTACCGCCCGCCATCGGAGATATCGAACCGGTTTCTGTTGAGATAGGCAACTTACTCACTTATCTCAACACTATTATACAACATTTTTCAATGACACCCTCCCAATAGACGCAAGCGGGATTTCGGGAAAACACTGTGTTTTTACACTTTCACAAATAATCATCCAGCCGTTGATATCTCCCATTCGTTTTTTCTTGAAAATGCTGCCCATTTAATTGCTCGAAAACCACTTTCAGGATTTTGTACTAAGATGCGGATTAGAAGGCCAGCGAGATATTTTAATCTGCATCCTTTTGGACGTAAAATTCAGTTGAGTTTTCCCGCGTTCGCTTAGCGGTCGCCATCTGTGGACACCTTCGGCAACTACGCGTCTCCCTTAGGAGCAGGTGTCATCTATACCTATAAAAAGAAGTGCCCGACTGACTGACTGACTGACTCATCAACGCCCAGCCAAAACGTTTAGATCTAGAGACTTGAAATTTCACGAGTTTATTTGCGTCATTGAGTAGGTGCTCACTAAGGCGGGTTTTTCAGAAATTGCCGTCCTAAGCGAAGAAAAGGGCGAAATTGTGATTTGGTGAATTCGTGACTTTCTCGGTCACCCATTCACATATCGAAGCGCTTTTTGCTGATATAACTAGCCCTTAAGAATACCTAAAAAGTAGTTTTTGGATTTCTCCCTAACCTACACCAGCGAGGTGATTCCGCATTTCGGAAGTAAAACGGTGTTCCCAAAGATTCTCAAATAAGCCTTTCACCGATTCAGTAATCCAACTGATTCTTGCTAGAATATGTTACTCATACAAATGCACAGAAACTTTTTTGAGGATTTCGCTCTGCGACGCCGCTAAAAGGGTCCAATTGTTTTTTACAAATGACACGGCTGATGAGCCAAAAAGGCTTGACAGGTTATGTACACGTCTAGCCAAACTGCTCTTTCAAACGGCTACAGATTGCAAGGGCACATTCTGATTACGGTGTTGGCGGTCAATATTTCTTAAAATTTTAAAAATTACACCATGGAGAGAGTGAAAAGCGGTCAAATAGTTTCTCAGATATTAATTTTTTTACCGCCCGCCATCTGAGATATCGAACTGGTTTTTGTTGAGATAGGCAACTTACTCACGTATATCAACACTGTTACACAACATTTTTCAATGACACCCTCCCAATAGAGGCAAGCGGAATTTCGGGAAAACACTGTTTTTACACTTTCCCAATTAACCACCCAGCCACTTGATATCTCTCATTCGTTTTTTCTTGAAAATGCTGCACATTTATTTGCCCAAAATCCACTTTCAGGATTTTGTCCTAACACGCGGATAAGAAGGCCAGCGAGATTTTTTAATCTGCATCCTTTTGGACATAAAATACAGTTGAATTTTCCCGCGTTCGTTTAGCGGTCGCCATCTGTTGACACCTTCAGCAACTACGCGTCTCCTGTAGGAGCAGGTGTCATCTATACCTATAAAAAGAAGTGCCCGACTGACTGACTGACTGACTCATCAACGCCCAGCCAAAACTGTTAGACCTAGAGACTTACTCCCACTTCGCTGGTTCAATAAAACCTTTTTCACTCACTGACTCATTCGCTCAAACGCGCCATCTTGGTGCAATTTGTTTAGCGAGAGTTGGAGTAAAACACGAGTACCACTCGTTTCACATTACCACGACGCGCCTGCAGTACGAGCCTATGTACTGACAGCAGGCAGGCGCTCCCGAGTGTGTACCACTTCCCAATGAAGTAGCCTAATATGGCGACTAACAAATACCAATTGCTGTGCTTAATATAACGGCCCACCCGGGCACCGCCGGGTACTACCGCTAGTACGCTAGTATATATATATATATATATATATATATATATATATATATATATATATATATATATATATATATATATATATATATTATTTGCTGAAACGTAGGCCACAATCGTGTGCTTTTACCTTGTTCGAAGTTTTTCTTCTCTTGTGTTCTCTACCATCTTCAAAGTTCTACTACTCCCTATATATACATACATACATATATATATATATATATATATATATATATATATATATATATATATATATATATAAATATAATATATATATATATATATATATATATATATATATATATATATATATATATATATATATATATATATATATATATATATATATATATATATATATATATATATATATATATATATGCGTGTGTGTGTGTGTGTGTGCGCGTGGCATGCCCACACACACACACACGCACACACACAGAGCGGTGTTCCTATTCGTAGGTTCGTAGGCCCTCCCGGGACACAGTTATTTTCCCCGCAGCACGGGCGACTACTGAATGCGCGCTTGTTGAACCGGAACGCATCCTGTCTCGCTAGAGAGAATGTGACCTACTTTCTCAAAACGTGTCAGGTTTTGAAGCAGCCGGTGTTGTATTGCTGATAACATAGAGTTTCATACTAACATAGAGGAGAAGAGGGCGCTGCAATCACGTGCTGTCATGAGAAGTCCATTCTTATTTAGCCTGACTTGTGACTTGTAGTCCTGCGGCTGGCGATTGGCCGGTATCTTTGCTCACCGGCTTATCACGTGTGGCTTACTAGAAGGAAGCCGCTCCAAATACGGTTCTGTCTTATTTACTCACCTGTGATGCAATACGTTGCTCTTTTTGGGCTGCTTTCATAAATGAAATTGAGATGAGCGCCCCGGCGGGGCAGGGTAACTAATTTAACATCCCACCAGTAGCCAAAAGCGATACAGCAAGCGAGACAACCGAATTGAGTCGAAAACAGATTTCTTCAATACAGGCATATTACAGAACTTTGCTTGTGATTGGGATGCCCACACCACGCTAACGGTAAAGGTTCGCTCTTTGTTCATTGGCGTGGCCTCTGGGCGTAAAAAAATAGTGGACACGCAACAGCTGGATAAATTTTTGCAGACTTTTCTCTACCGCGTGAAACTAGTTTTGACAATAAAGAGCGCGCCATTATGATCACTTTAACGGTTTTAAGCGATGCAGCTTTCAATCAGTCAGTCAGTCAATCAATCAATCAATCAATCAATCAATCAATCAATCAATCAATCAATCAATCAATCAATCAATCAATCAATCAATCAATCAATCAATCAATCAATCAATCAATCAATCAATCAATCACTCAATCAATCAATCAATCAATCAATCAATCAATCAATCAATCAAGCAATCCATCAATCAATCAATCAATGAATCAATACATCAACGAATCAGTAAACCAGTCAATCATTAAATAGATTAATCAATTAATTAATGATTCAATCAGTCAGTCAGTCAATAAATCAGTTAAAGAATCAATCATTCGATTAGTCAATCAATTAATTGATCAACCAATCAATCAATCATTCAATCAATCTAGAAATCTATCAATCAAGACAACGAACAATCAATCAATTAGTGAATCAATCAACGAATGAATGAATGAATGAATGAATCAATTAGTCAGTCAATCAATCAATCAATCAATCAATTAATCAATCAATCAATCAATCAATCAATCAGTCAATGAACCTTTATATCAGTTTTACAGAAAAACTCTGGGTGGCAAGAAAAAAACAGTTTGCCACCCTTTGACTTGCCTCGCCACGTTTACATGTCAAAATAATTACACCATCTTCCCGTAGAGGAACCCTGAGTAGCATGCAAAGCAGCCATGGGGTCGATTCAAGTGCCCATTAGTTTTCAGTTCGTCGTTTCCGTTAGGTTGAGGTACGTAGCTACCGTTATATTGAGTTTGGTTTCCATGGCAGCTACCACACTTTTCACTTACCGGAACTACGAAATGAGAAATTGCGTTGAGCCCATGGCTTTTTCACATACTACTCAGTGTTCCCCTACGGGAAGATGGTGTAATTTTATTAGATGCGACGGGGCTATGTCCCTCCCTTGTCGTTGTTACGCCGTCCACACCCCCGTTGCGCATGCTCGGCTTGCTGAACGCCCGGTGGTGTCTTACCCTTTAATGGCTCCTGGAGCGACAGTGTTACCGGTGTCTTCCTGGGCGGCCCGAGATGAGCCGAGCATGCGCAGTGGGGGTGTGGACGGCGCCACAACAAGGGAGGGACATAGCCCCGACCATGAGTTGCTGGAGCGGCAGTGTTGCCGGTGTCTTCCTGGGCCGGCGGATGGATGGACGACGGATGACGGAACCGAGAGCAAGAGATGCTTTGCATCTAAAACAGTGACACAACTCGAAAAAAAAAAAACAGCGCTGCGCTGATGGTGCTTGGTTACCAGAAAAATGTATCTTTGTAAAGAAAAGTATCAATGGAGAATGCCTTTTTGTATTCTCAGCAGAAGCGCCATGGTAACGCAGTTTTTATGCTTGACATTTTGTAAACCTCCATGACGTGACCCCAAATTAAAAACAAAGGGAGATAATGACAACTATGGCCAGTATAATAGCAACATAAACGTAATATTCATAATGTGCTATAACAACTCTAATAACGCCATTGAATTTAAGCATGGTTTAATATGCATGCATGCGCCCGATCTAAGTTATCAAAGACGTAATTGTACAACGGTTCGCATTCTTTTTCTTGTGCGGTGTTGAAATTTAACTAACTTTCGGTGTTGCTTTCTCGTTCTTGCAATGCGGGCTCTAACTGAAATGGTGTCTGTATCACCAATCTCCCTCACCCACTCCTTAATCTATGCTTTCGTTTGAAAATGCAGCCCTTTCTGTTCTGTCCTTCTTCATGTAACTCTTTAGGACAGCAAAGATTACCATGTACCAAAGCATAGCTCTCGTCTTCTCAGCAGCAAAAGACGGCAAGGCCTAATATAACAAAGTAGATGTATCGATTCGTTTAGCATCGAGTGCGAAGGGGGCATTCGCTGCCATCCTTCGCTATATCACTTCGGAAGCGCCTGCAAGGAAGGAAGTCACAAGAAAAGTAGCGGCAAGGGTTTGGTCTACGTTCAGTTCCCACCGAACTATGTTTTTTTTCGCAGTTGAAAGCCCAAGAGAGAGGCTCTCTGAACCACAAAATATGGAATGAAGCGCTCATGAGCAATAAGCCACTTCGAAAGACGGGTTACACGATTCAATCCGGATTGTCCCGTTCACCGGGCAAGGCTGAATCACTTCTCGGAGAACGCGCACTCCCTCAGCGCCCAGTTTTAATAACAGCTAAGGGTGAGCGGAACCGCGTGCTCTCAGCTCTTGACTTCTTTCTATTATTATTATCATCGGGCTCGCACTAGCTGATAACTGGCTGACGAATGAAAACAGCAACAAAACTGCGACGCCGACGACAAAACGGCTCCCTACCCACTGGTGCATCCCGGGCGGCGGGGAGGGCGGGCTGAGCGAAGACCAGCGGTGCACTGGCGCCCCTTTTTGACGGGGAAACAGCGTCCCGTAATAGGAGAAAGAGGGATGGGCAAACACAGGGCCAGTTCGGTTGGGCGAAGAACGGGGGGAAGAAGAGGACAATATTGCGATGGGGAGGCAATCCGATTACGAACTAAGTCGTGCAGCGGAAGAAACCGTAGTGAACCTGAGCTTGCCCTAGGTGAACGAGAAATGCAGGGCGGGGAGGGAAGGGGGGAGCTGCGCAAGCTCGCGAGCTCAGATTGTTCGGGAGGGGGATTCTGGCGCGCTGTAGTTCGTGCGCAGTCGGAGCTGGCGACACGGCTTCGCTTGTCGGCGTATACAGTAAATGCGGGGGGTGCTAGCGGGGCAACGTGCAGAGATGGAACAGAGCAAGTTTAGGGTGAGAAATCCGAACAAAATAGAGGGGAAAACACTCGTAAAAGACTGGAACCATCCTCAAGAGAGATACACGGTCTTTTGTGAGCGAGCATGCGCGTGAATTAGCACGCGGTCACGTCCAGATGACTGGTGACGGAGCTCGGTAAGAGGCGGGGCCTGGAGAGAGGCTGTCAAAAGCGACGGGGCTGCGCGACCCGCCGTTCCCTCAAAATACGGAGAACAAAACTGGCGAGGAAAGAGATGTGTGCTGGGAGCGGGAGGCCGGGGATGGAGCGGGAGGTGGGGACCCAGATCGTTAGCAATGTAGCGTGCCAGGAGCGAGCAGCGAAAACAGCAGTGCCGGTTGCGCGTGCGCCACTGCTCGCGGACAATGGGTCTTCTGCGAGGCCACTCGATGGATGCCTGTCTTCCTCTCTGCTACTTGGCCCCCTCGTAGTGACTCATTGAATCATCCGGCACGTGCCTCCTCCATCGACTGCTGGCGGAGAAAATTGCTGCCCGACATGATATAGCTGCAAACAGATGTAGTGTGAGTTATAATTATTTTCTCTCGCCCAGTTTTCAAAGGAACAAAACGGCGAATACCAAGTAAGTGGGACAGATGTCTTGCGTTGACGGAACTCTCATTTTCGCCACAAACACCTTTTCTTATTTTACTCCTTTATTTTTTCCTTCGCAAGCTGCTGTTCCCAAAGCGATCGATCGTCCTTTGATGGGGCATCTACATAAGATGTTAAGCTGCCACCAACAACTTTCACATCCTGTGTATTCGAAAGCTATAAAATAATGTGGCCTAACACTAATTTTGCCGCAAAATACGTGAAAACATTCCGCGTGCGTGCAAACATTTTGTCTAGAAACAGTCCGCTCAAAATGTCGGGGTTGGTTCGGCAGGTCCGTTTTCCTGAAGGTATATCACGATTGCGTATATACCTGGTACGGCGGTTTGTATGGACTGAACTGTGAAGTCGAAGCGTCTGGGCTGGTTATATTTATTACAGCTCAAGCAAAAAAGGTTCCCGCTAAGGTTTTGGGAGAACCAAGCTGTTAGGCTGGGTCGGCTCTCACCACGGGTGCTCGGTCACTACTGTGGGAAGAGACAGCACTTTCTGAAGGGAATATTACTTTTTTTTTGCGTGTAATGCTACGCACCAGCCACAGTTCGGCTGAACAGACCTAGCCCTGGTGCTGGTGGGAAGCTCTTGCTGGCCGCTAAGCCGCAAGTCACCTGGCTTAACCGAGCAGAACTGACACTCAACAGTAGTCCTTTAACGGCGCGAGCCGTCGATGCGCCGCACGGATCATGATAAATTAGGTTCCCTTGCACTGTTAACTAAAAGCAAATAAAACAGCGCAGCAAAGACGATTCCATATAAATTCTACGCACTGAATTAAGATTCGCCAATAGGGAGCGTGCTTTGGGCCAATTTCGTTCATGTAAAACTTTCGTGTTCCTTTTACGCCAACGGTGTTTTTTTCCTCTCTATTCACTGAAGGGATGAAAGCGTGCTAAATATATTATCTTTTGAAGATCTGAGTTTCCTTTGTTTATTTATACATTCCATTTTTAGAATTGTTAAGAATTTAGGGGTGCTTGCGTGAGATTGTTTAGTAAGGCCGCGTTAAAGATTAGACTAGTTTTGGTTTACTGATGGTAGCCAATGGAGGCGTAAGAAAACAGTTGAAGGAACAACTTAAAGGAAAGAAAGATGTAAAAATACCGATACCCCCTACGTAAAATGGTAATGATAATGATGATGTTTGTAACATCGCACTCTACACTCTTTCCTCTGTGTGAGCTTGGGCCCAATGACAAAATAAATAAAAAATAAATAAATAAATAAATAAATACAGTAGAATCTTGATAAACGGAAATCGCTTAAACGAATAATGGGAACTGAAAGCGCAAATTAGACACGGACAAAGAAAGGGGACAACAGGACGCTTTAAACGGAATTGCCGCCTAAACGCACCAGTAGCCTGTAAGTTGGGGGGTTTTGTATTCAGATAACTTAAAGATACTCCCGGTAATCAGAACTAAATTTCCGGTTTCACCGTGCAAACGGAACCAGAATTGGAACTTCGTGGAATACCCATTGGCATGAGAACCACATTTTTACGGTTCCGGCTGTTTCGGTTTGGTTTTTGTTTTTCTTCCTAAGTATTTTTTTTAGCCTCGTTAGGCTCGTAAGCCTCGTCGCGTAAGTGGTTAGCCGTGTTAGAGCAACGAATGCAACATCGCAGTTCTTGTTCCAGTCGTTCGGTCTCGATTCAAGACGCCGAGGTTACAGGGCTCAGCTCCTGCCGCCTAGTTCGTACCATCGTGGTGGTATTCGCGCTTCATTACCGCGTTGCCGTCTTTTAAATTCGGTGGCTCGTAAGCACTGGCGAAGTTGAGGCCTCTAGCCTTCGTGAAGATGCAGTTGCAAGGACTCAAGAAAAATAATTGATGCATTTTGTAGTGCCCAGCGACTCATTGTTGCCAAATCAACTTTGTGAATGCTGTGCCTATGCCTCATGTATTTTTCTTGCTTTCTGAAAAACATTCACGTGCATTCACCTTCTAGTGCTTAGAGTTCCATGAAATGCCATTAAGAGTGCGTAGCCACATAAATTTGCACATTTGCCCATCTCTCTCAATAAACGGAACTCCTGTTAAACGGAACTAATTTTTTCGGTCCCTTGAAGTTCCGTTTATCGAGAGTCTACTGTAAATAAATAAATAAATAAATAAATAAATAAATAAATAAATAAATAAATAAATAAATAAATAAAAAAATCATTCGCGCACCACAGGCGTGTTTCATCAAACGTAGGCGCCCAGAAGATGTCGCAAATAACCGCAAAGCAAGTGCGATGGCAACAGGAAACCTGGTGAGCAATTGAAATAACCCTCAACGATATCGTTTCCAGTGATGCTACTAAAAAGAAACTACCTCTTAATTGCTGGAGAATGAAAATGAATCCCCTTTTTTATTCCGACGTGGAGGCGTCCATTTCTTCCTTGCATACCGGGAGCTTAATGCGCTCTTCTTTTGGCGACCATTCTGCAGACGCTTAGCTTACAGTGAGAAAATACAGGCGCCCTTTATTATCGCCTAGTACGCGGCAAGGAGCGTTGCGCAAATCGGTTCTTTCAACCTTTTATTTTTCAAGTCTGCTTTTTCTCTCAGCCTGTCTGCTAAGCAAGAATCACCGCCTCCCTTTTGCTCAGATTAGAACCAACGATGCAATCCAACTCATTTATTGCATTAGACTGAGAGCTACAAAAACGGAATAAAGATGAACGTTCGGTAAACTAAAAGCAGCGCGCTGGGTGGGAAGCTGCATCGCAGCTTTCAGGCGCACTGCCCAAAGTAGAGGGAAAAATAAATTCCGCAGTAATGGTGCTGGGTTCTTGACAGCACTGATTAAAAGAGTGCGTGACGTTTTTAACTTTTTCAGATCGACTCTAATCTGTGCTGGTGGATTCTACGCATCTTTGTGCAGAGCAGCTTCAACACAGACAAAATACAAAAGGAAAGGAACGTAGACATTTATTCGGGGAACTAACGTTGGCGCCAGGCGCACACTGGTAATGCGAAACTTTCTGCGCAAAAAAACGAGAACTTTTTAATGTGAGCGCGCAGCTTCTGTCGTTTGAGATCGAAGATTGTTTGAGCATCCCAATGTGCCATCTATTATTTTTACTCAAGTAAATATGTGTCGCAATCTAGGCGACCCAATAAATGCGCGATACGTATCTGAAATACGTGTATTCAAACATCCCTACATAGAAACAGAGCTCCACTTACCCGAAATTTAAAATACGAATTGTGGTGTTTTTTATCTTTTCTCTGTCTTTTTTTGTTTCCTTGGAAAATATGCTTTGTTGCTGCGACTATGTATGGTTTACTTCCGTTCAGTACGCAGACTTGGCATTCGAATTCAAGATACTTAGCCTTGGTAAGATCATAATTCTCCCCTGTGGGCTGTAATTTTGTCTCTGGTGATAATCCCTCCCCGCGAGAAGCTGATAATTTCTTATCATACTTCTCTTGAAGGCGAATTCACAAGCCAGTGGCCTGTAAAGGCGCGACATTTTTCTTTGTTTGTAGCACCATAAAATTTTCCCTCGTCCTCAAGCTAGTACGTTTAAAAAAATTGGCCATGTACTTGCGGCGTCGCTGCAAATTTCGTCGAAAGACGACGTTTTCTGCCCCTCCCGCCTCATCCGGCCGCCTGTGACGCTGTTCTCCTCCTGTCTCGGTGCGCCCACTGGAGGTTTGCTGAGTTCAACTTTACCGCGTTTGCACTACTGGTGCGCCACCTGTTCCGACTATTGGGACTTATAGCGCTCGAGCCACGAGCGCGAGGCTGGGGCGTCAGCCTTGCTTGTGTTTTGTGGTTAAAACATTCTTTGCAAGGTATTTTTTTCAATTTTCCCTGGCAAAAATCGAGCACACGTCTACTTCTACTTAACATGGCAAACACTAGCTATGTATTGACATTCTTCCTTAAATAAGCCTAATATTATCTTTTTGCTGAACAAGGTTAGATTATAATAATAATATTATTAATAATAATAATAATGCTTTATTGCGCAAAATACTGAAAAAATACAAGGAGGCCGGCCTGCCAAAGCCGCATTGGGCTTGAGCGGCAGCGCCTGGCAGGCAACGAAACCGCAAATAAGAAATAAGCACTGACACAAGTACAAAGCGTAGTACAGCAGAACGCTTCAGTATACTAGGGAAAACATGTTGACTTACGTCACATAGATTACACCCGACAGAATAACAGCACTCAAGAATAGAAAATATCAGCTTGTTTCCTAAAGGGGTGACAGCTTATCAGAAATTATTCTACACAAAATATGGAGCATATTGCTAGATTTATTAATCGAAATGTTTTTGCCTATACAAATATCTCGCTCAAAAATTCCTCCAAATTTGGCCGGGAATCTGAATTGAGGGGAATACAGATAGACCTACATACATACAGACAGGTAGACTGAAATTTTCACGTTTGAGTAACCGAAGAAATTCTACCGTCTTTAAAAAACGCTTGTGCACTTTCGCGAGAGCCTCGTTCACTGGCGGTAATAGGCTGTGCAGGATAGGCTGTCAACAAGTGAAGACTCGAGTCAAACAGCCCGGGGAACATTCCCAGTCTCTGCGTTTTTCTATCACTTTCGCTTCGTAGCTGCAATGGTTACATGGTCACGTGAGAGTGTGCCGTTTGACGTCTCGCACAGAATAAGCGTACGATCAGTTGTAGAGGAGGCTTGAATGAAAGCCGGCGTGTGCGGGTTGCAAAAACAGGGCGCAGCGACGGTGCGGTGTTTGCTATACAATGGCCGTTTGCAGTCGTGGGGCTCTTGCGAGGGTGTACGAAGCAATGAGTATTCGGAAAGGCACTATGGCCAAGGACCATGTACACACGATACAATTCACACATATGAACTAATTGCGCTGAAATTCTGGGGACTTGGGAACAAACCATCAGCTGGAAGACATGCCGGGTCGCAAGGTGCTGTTACAGGTGGCCGGCGGAAAAAAGATGCCGCGCGGTGTCGAGATAATGTATGAATTTACCCCAGCAGTATTACTTCCGGGTGAAGGGAAAAATGGCGTGATAGCATATGCTAGACAGCAGGCCTGCACTGGAGTAGGGATAACTTGGAGGGGCTTGGAACGTATGACGAAATGTAGCAGGAAGCACATTCTAGTGTACGAGTATCTGTGTCATGTCTATAGTTAAGTGGGTTCGTGAATGCTCGTGGCTAAAGAACATCCACTGCACTCCAGGAAGCCGGTGGCGACAGCGTGTCGTTATGAGCTGGCGCTGTGGATCAGCTGCACGGGCGCGAAAAGCCATCGTCTCAAAGTACAGCCGGAATACCACATTTCCACTGTGTGGCGGTATAGTTATTGTGCAGCGGTGCTACGGAGAATCTTGAGACGCTGGCCAAAAGTGAACCCAGTTGCATGGCAATTACAGCGGTCGAAAGCACCAGTGGATGCGTGGAGGTAGAACTGGTACCATTCCGTGAGCATATGTAAGCCTGCAGCCGACGGTCTGCCTCCGTTTCCGACGTGCACTGGAGATGCGGCTTCTGTGACACGTCCGTGACCGTAGCCACCAACTGTACTAAACACGAAGTCGATGATGATGGTGGGTATGCAAATAGATTGCACAGTGTGATTATATCCGTGTTTTTATGAAAAAAATAAACTGTCATATCAGATACTAACGTTCGAGAAAAACGGGACTTGAACCACTGTTTAAAAACGCAGCTGCAAAAACAACCCCTCCTGCCAATAAGATTCGAACCCGATAAAAAGCGACTCCCAACTGCTAACGCTGCCTACTCAACAATTACGAAAATTTTAAGGTAGGTAAAAATTGGTGGTCATTGGCAGAATACCTTATACTGCACTATATTATATTAAACACCACATAGTAATTAAATAATGTCTTACGTATAATTTCACGTCATATCCGTACAAGGCAGAAAATGGGTAGAGGCTTTTAAGTAGAATCACCCGCCGCGGTGGCTCACTGGTAAGGCGTTGCGCTGCTGAGCACGAGGTCGCGGATTCGATTCCCGGCCACGGCGGCCGCTTTTCTGATGGAGGCAAAAAGAAAAAATTGGCCGCGTATCTGCTCCTTTCGTTGCAAATGTCGTCAAAAGACGATAGTCTTTATCGACTTTTGCCAAGTAAATGCCTCCCTTCGCTTTCCCGCTCACCTCTCATGTTATTCCTGTCGCGTCGCGCTTCTCCCATGGTAAAGACGCCAAAGGCTTGCTTAAATCATTTTAAATTTTCCGCGTTCACTGCTCCAAACCGGGTGTCTCGATGCCAACCCTGCCGTACGGCGAAGACGCGTGTTAATCGAGGCACCCTACTTCAACGTTTATAAAACCGCGATTCCGTAGTCCACGTGCGTTCCAAGCAGAACGTGGAACCTATCTAGTGGAACATTTCGTAACTCTTGCCACTTGATTTCTTCAAATGCCGCCAGATGCTATATGGCGCGGGCGACAGCAGGCGACGGCGGAGTGATATTTTTTTCTTCAGTTGATGAAGTATTTAATCTCGCCAAAATCAAACACGTACGATTTTTTATAAAGGAACGCTGCAAATATCACTTCTGTATTAAGTTGTTGTCTTATGTATGCGTAATGTCTTGTTGTTCTTCAACAATATTGGCAAGTATGAACATTACACCGGACTTAGACGGGCACATTTAGCTGTGACTATATAAGACTATTGCGCAGGCATTGTTTTACTTTGGCCGGGTGGCTGAGTCACAGACAGACAGACGGACAGACAGACATACAGACAGACCAAAATTTCTGGGTTTAAGTAGCCCAAGAAAGACTATCGTCTTTAAAAACGCCAATGTGTAGGAGACTTCGGCGCACGCTAAAGAACCCCAGGTGGTCAAATTAATCCGGAGCCCTCCACTACGGCGCGCCTCATCGCCTGCGTTGCGTCGGCGCGTTAAACCCTACAATCAATCAAGTTAAGTAGAATGACGGCAGTACATAGGGCTAATCCCTTTCAAGAACGTTGACGATCCATAGTGTTCCCTGTTGTAAGGGAGACAAGACACTACAATTGTCGTCGCTTCTGCAGCCTAATGTAGGGCGCAGCCTCGGCCAGCCTGAGCGTTAAGGTGCGGTGTTTTACTAGCTTCCCTTGTGAGCAGCACGACGTCTCTATTTCAAGGTGCTCTTCTTCTAAGAACTGTGGGCATTTGTGAGGCCCCATCCGGTCTTACCCAACGAGGGTTTTGCGATCAAGTTATATAACCGCTTACGACACCAATCTTGACGTCAGCACGATTGCCTCCCGCCACTTTGATCCACTTTTTATGGCTTCGTCTTCCTTCGTAACTGTTGTGAAGCCAGACAGACATATCTTGAAAACTGCGTGAGGTGGCTAAAGCATGCTCTCGCAACAGAGGCCGGCCACGCTGCCATCCGACGACTCTTCGCCCAACGAAATTAAAAGGGTCACTCGAGTGAACTAAAACGGTAGCTGGACCGTCGTAGGATTGTTACTACACATAGGTACAGACTTCAACATTTACAACGGCCTACACTCTTTTGGTCCTATTGTTACGAGGCCAGACAGACGTACCGCGATAGGGGTAAGGTAGCAGAAAACGCTCTCGCGCTTCGAAAAAATTGCACGTCGGGTGCTTCCGAAGTAACCCTACGAACGACACGAGCTGCGTATCTGCCTATAAGCCCATTATGTAGCCAAAAGCTTGAATAAAAAGCTGGAAAAAGCACTCCTGTCACACGTTACTCATACAAAAAATAAAAAAGAAATTCGCCACTAATTTTTACTTAAATTACACAACATTCGGTATGCGCGCGACCCCCGCGGTATGACCACCCAGTGAGCACAATAAGAGCAAAATAAATACGTTTCGCTACGCTATGGAAAGAAGAAACAAAGAGAAAGGTTAAGCCTGGCCCTTGACTTGTGAACTTAGTAGGATTGTAGACAAGAGATAAATAATCCGTGTTATAGCAAAAACACGTCCGGTGATGGTAATAGGATAAAGTACCAAGTTTATACGGCCCAGCAGATCCCAGGCTTACCATTAATATGACAAATAGCCCCCGCAGTAAATGGGCGAGGAACTCGGCGTTGGGAAACCCAGAAAGAGAACGCCAACGAACGGAGTTACCATGGCGGGGTCTTGTTAAATATGGAGCACATTCTTGATTTGTACGTATACGCCTGCTTCCCTTTATTTAATTTTATTTTTGTATTACTAGAAAAAGTCAATTATTTCAAGGTTATCTCGTACAAATTTACATTCTTAGAAAAAAAAGATCAAATGTGAGCACCCCTTTAGTTGAGCCTGACCATTTTATTTCGGTAAATGGGTAGCAGACGTGGTGTTCTGCTGCTCCAATCAAGCAAGCACGCCAATGACAGGAGTGTAAACAAAAAAATTCCCCCGCACCTCCCCGAAGGGAATCGCTCAGAAATGCGAAAGCGTTGGGTGCACCGATGAGTGTGTTGCGAGTAATGGCGTAATTAATGACGAGAGTGTGAACGTAATCATTTATTCATCAGCACCTGTTTGTGTTATCGTTGTACCTGACGGCCACAATCACTGCCTTGTGATCGCTAAAGTGCACGGTCAAAGGGTCTTTGAGAAGCATACGCACGTCACAGTTTCGCGTAAAGACCAGATCAATACAACTCCCGTGAATGGTAGTGGGGAACGTGTCGAAGCCGGCAGAGAGACAATGCATAGAGTGCCTGGTCTGCACGTACTCGACCAGCCACTCGCCACTCTTCTTGCGCACGTCAACGTTGAAGTCGCCAACCAAGACTATGGGGTCAGAGGGTTTGGAGCGCACGCGCACACTTTCCATAGCCGCGTCCAGCTGCGCGGCAACGGCGTATCGAGCGAGGTTGGGCGCGAGGTACACGGTCACCACAAAGACTCCGTCTCCGGTGTAGGCAAGGGTGTACAAGTCCTTGTACGGAGACGTGTCTCGAACGGGAGACGTGGCAACGGCGTGCGATATCAAGTTCCCATACACGTTAGACACGAGACTAACACCGCAGTACTCGCCGTCCTTGCCGCTTCGAGCAAACTAGTACAGCTCGCTTCAAGCGCATGCGTTCGGCATTGAGCGCGGAGAGATAACACCTGCAGGCGCACGCTGCAAGCACACGCAGGCACACCTGCAGGCACACGCGTAGTTGTGCCTTCGACGACGACGACGAAGGCACAACTACGAGGCGCGCGCTCACGTGCGCTCGCGCTGGAGGAATGCAGGCGCACGCCGCTCGATGGACGCAAGACAACCCCCGACTAATAAATGCATTTGCATTTAAAAAGCAGAAATATTATTCTTGGCCAAGCTTTTAAGATCTCTCTTTTGCCACACGGCCCGCGCTGATTTGGCGCCGGAGAAGCGCCGGTGGGAGGAGCAATCGCGCGCTTGCTGAGGCGTTGGCGCCCTCTCTTGCGTTGAAACTTATTTAAGCAATTTGCATGCCCCATCTGCCCCAGTCTGGGATATCGGCAGGGGTCAAGGCGAGCGCAGTGCAATGCCTGCGCCTCGCGTCCTGAGGGATCAACGAGTCCCCGGCACCAGCCAAGTGTGCCTTTTCTTGCTTCGGCCGATTACCCCACGCCATCCGGCCAAGCGGCGAGAGCAGGTGGGTATTTGAGTGTAACACAAACTGTGACTCGTCTACAAACAACTTCTGCTTGCACTTGACCATTGCTGGAGCGGACAGGGAGCGCTTCACAAATCTTTAAATCACGTTAGTTTTTTCTAAACATGTTTTATCCATAATGCACTTTTCTTTTAGTACGCGTTAGGTTCTAGCGCGAGGCGATGGAAAACGAGTGTCCCGGTGTTTGAGTACCGTGGCTACATGAGACGAAGACGATAGGAGACGCCGACACACCGAGCCTCTAAGGGACTTCACCCCTAAAAGTTATATTTAAGAAGAACACACCAATTTATCAATGTTGGGACTTCTCTGTACTTTGCACAGAAATTATTTTTGGGGCCTGATTGTTGGAAAGCCTCAAACTGTGTCAGGGGAGGCATTTCGACTAAAACTAATTGTTCCTCCCCGAGAACCTGTAGGTAACCTTCCCTCACTAACAGGATCCACCCCTGGCTGGCTCCCACTGGTCCCCTTTATGAGGGCTTGTCGGTTTTCCTTTGTTGGACTGGAAGGTGTGTGCCTCCACAATGTTTTACACGAGGTGCCATTATCCCCAAGAAGGACTCTAGCGTTTAAATACCAATTCCCTTTCTCCCCCTCCCCCTCCATCCCCCTCAATCTGCATCCTTCTCCGGCTGAGTCGTAACGGCGAAGGCCAGAAAGCACTCAAGTCAATTGAGGGGCTGCGCAAGTCTCTTGCGATTCAATACGTGCGAAACATGGAATGAAATTATTCTTTGAATAAACTTAGGCCCATGTTCACACAACTTTATTTATTTATTTATTTATTTATTTATTTATTTATTTATTTATTTATTTATTTTGGGCTAACATGTCTAACAATAATAAAAAGAAGAACTCTGCAAATCTGTTTTTAACAGGTTGAAATGCGGTCGAATGTTTCGAGCCTCAGTGCCTCCTGGTGGTTTCCCGTACACAGCGGTACAAAGGTGCTGATGGGGAGAGCAACTGCCGAAGAACCACGCAAGGCTACGTCCGCCCGTTGATAAACATCACCACCGCCACCAACAACAGTGGTCTATTTCATACCTAGACATTTGCTTTCTGCGAAAGATGTATGGATTAGTACCAAGCTTAAACAAAACCATCGGCTGTACGAGCCCAACACAACATGACAATACCTCGACACATCAGTTTAGTGCGAAACATTTAGATAAATTATGTGTTCAGTATAAAGCTGATAACAAAAGTAATTTCCCACTTGAATTTATTCTACCGAAAAACGCGTTCCAAAGGACACAAGTGCGAGTCGTTCAGAAAACAGACGATAAGAATGGAGATCCAAACATTCTTTATCTTAGATTTTGAAGAGGTTTAACTTAGACCAGCCGTTGTAAACTTCACGTTCTCTGATTTTCAAAGTTTGTGGGCTGAAGAGTTTATTTAGTGCGGTTAGTGTTAACCCTAACCTGGAATTCTGTTAGATTCACTTGATAACAGCTTTGTTTTCTACAATCGTTAAATTTATTAAACTCTATTGATCACTTCAATGTAACATTGATATCTTCAGGGAAATGTGTTTACCATAAGTTGCTGAATTACATGCGGAATAAGTTTCTTCTAAGTTCTTCAAGTTGCTGAATGAGTGGCTCAGGTGATGATTTTTCTTCAACGAACCCATAAAGTGGACGTGCATTGTCTATGGTTTTCAAATTTTTTTTGAGACGGTCTACAGGAGCACAATCAAAATCAGGTTTTGGGTTTACGTTTTCTACCGCCTATCAGCTGCTGCTGTAACGGGGTCGTTTTTTAACAGGATAAGTCAACAGCAGGCATGAATGGTCATTCAAAAAAATTTTCTTTCTGTAGATTATATCACATAGAATGACGGAAAGTTTCATGACTTAAACACCAACAAATCGCGTGCAATGCAGGTAAGAATAACGAATTTAAACGTGACAGGTAAACAAAACTACATGAGAGAGGAGGGTGGATTTAAAGTGTCGTGTGAAATCTCTAAGCCGGAATCCATGTGAGCCGAGCGCAAAGAGCCAGAGGGATCGCGTATTTGAATATACGCCTCGAGCGCGGCCTGTAGGGGCGCCACTGAAATCCCCCTAGCGGCCCGTTTCGAAAGCAGGCGCGGGAGTCCCCGGCCCGCTCCCCCCTGTCGCCGTTGCTTTTGAGGCTCGTTCAAGACAGCGATTTACCGTTTGACCGCGTTCGAAATACCGAATAACGGGGAGCAGGCACTCTGTTTGCAAGCCTGGTGTGTTCACGAGAGTATAAACGTTTATGACGCGATCTTGGAAAGACCGGGCGTGTGTCACAGGCCGGCGTCCCGAAGCCAGCATTTGCATGCAGCTGATTACAATTCCACTGCCCTGAAATTTACAGTGTCTCCGTAAGCAGTGTTTCCTCCGATGGTTATGTTGCGGCCATACACACTATGATGTAAATCGACTTTGTGCACTACAAAATCCAGCGGAGCACTCATACCTGACAGCACGAAAGTTACGCCTGCCAATATCACATATCAGATATTGATCAGTACCCTGAACAAGCCAATGCGGCATAAATTTCGCAAACATTGTAGTACCATGGATAATGCAAAATTACACTCCGGAGTCAGCACACGACGACAAATTTAATGCTGGGTCGTCTTCCCGAGGTGAGCGCTCGCGAAGATGGGCTTATAGAGTAATCCGCGTCCGCGACCAAACTCTTCTCGGAAACATCGTCGTATGACACAGTGAGACTGCAGAATCTAGCATAAACCGAAATCAGAGGCCCTTATCAGATACGCCACTCTTCCAACGAGCCCGTGTGTACGAGATTTCGGCGCACGTTAAGGATCTCCAGGTGGTAAAAATTAATCCGGAGCCCTCCACTACGGTGTGCCTCATCGTCTCCGTTGCGTCGGCGCGTTAAACCCTGCAATCAAAATTAATCAGTCAACACTTTCAACGACACCTCGTATTTCTTGTGACCTGCCTACCCTGTATTCTTCAAAAAATGCGTCCGCCGAGTGATCATCCATTCGTTGAAGGCGAAGAACAAAAACAAACGAAAAGTGAACACGCAGCTTGAGTGTAGGATTACTAAAACGTTCATTCGTTGATTTCGCTCCGCATTTGTAAACAACGATAGTTGAGCGTCCTCCCTCTCACCCCCCCCCCCCCCCCCCCCAATGTCTAGAGAAACATCAGTGCATTTCGCATCTGGTTGGTCTGGTGAATACTACCTTGCTCAAACAAACGTCTTTAGCATTCCAGAAGCTGCACTCGGTTTTTTTTTTCATTCCCGTACATGGGGTCGGATTGGGCCTCAATAAACGTTTATTCCTCCTCCATTCCCGTACGACTATTCTATTTGTTCCTGACTTGCAGACCATTCATTTTCCCGTGGTTTCATTAACATATACCTTGGTTCTTACTATAAGGCATGAGTGAGCACATATCTGACAATGCACAGCCTTTGAGTTTAACATTTTCGCGTGGCTTATATTCCCATGAAAGGCACAAGTTTTTGTTAGCTATTGGGTTATCACATCCCTGAAACATATTTTTCTACGACGTACATACTCGAAGCAAAGCCGCATTTGTTGTCTGCGCTGCAAAACGAACCAACCTCTTACAGTGCCAATATCAGATCTAAACGAGGTGACAATAAATAAAATTCACTTGTGCTGACGTGTTCGAAGGTGACAGCGGTGATATGCTGCTGCCGTCGCCGACGCCCGCAAGAGCGGCCGAGAAGCGCTCAGAGCCACCTCCCCGGGTAGCTCTTGTTGGCGTTCGAGCGCTCTACCAAGACGCGGCTGTTTTTTTTTAAAGCACCCTAAACGTGCAGTTAGCTTACAGACGTCACCATAACAAGTTGTTTAGTGCGCGGAAAGGCAAATAGAAGCGAAAGAGAACCAAAACACTGCATGGCCACCTATCAGCCACGCAGCGCTAATCCCGCAAACGCCGCGGAGAAGCGGCGGCAGGCGGCGCAGCGATCGCGAATCTCGAGGCGTATATGTGTTCACAAAGGAACGTAGGGGGGGAGGAGAAGAGATTCGATTTGTCAGCGGTGTGTGGCGCTGCATTATCAGAGGCGGGAGTGAACCTGACCGGTGCAGTCCCTCCGGCGAATTTTATGCCTGATTTAGCTCCCGCGCCCGACGCTGTGTGCAGGGTTGGCGGAGGACGAGGAAGCGGACGAGGGCACGCTTCAAGGGGCCGGGCGATGCGAACGGCTAGACAAAAACTACCGCGCGAGAAACAAATGACATCCGGTGCGAATGAAAAGATAAGGGAAGCGAACGCGCGAATCTCGGTCGGGGGTGCGAGAGACGGCGAAACAAATCGGGGCATGCACATGGATCGAAAAACAAAAGAAGAGTCAAGGCGGGAGTCGGGAGGGGGGTGAAGACTACGCGGTCCGCGAAATGGCGTGGCGGCGCCATATTTGCGTGCGCGCGGAGCTCTGTGCCCGCGAAATTCTTCCAAAACGCTGCTCATGAATCTTGCCCGAATTTCTCTTCCCAACGTGACGGGTTTTTTTTTCTTTGTTTGCTTTTACGTCCAAACAAACTGGACATAAAAAGGCCAGCAGAGAATGAATGTGGCTGCAGTGAGTCCATCCTAGCGTGACAGACGTTTGAACAACTTTTTCCTCCTTTTGAGTGTTCGTGGTCTTCGTATGAATAGCCCCGTCTATTGTGCGTTATAGCACTCCAGTTTGAAGAATACGGGCAAGAGTCATCGTTTGTGCTTTTTGTGGGAAAATGGTGCGTGATGGGATATTAATCTTCCACGTTCGTTGCAGCGCCCGACACCACGCCTCGAGTTTGGTGGGCTTTCCGCGCCAGCAGTGCGCGGGGGCTTCGGCGAAGCGCTGTTGAGGGGTGCTTGCCCCGCGTCTTGAGGGATGAGTGTGGGCGAGCACGCTCTCTTTTTTACCTTAGCATGTGAACTGCCCCCTATTACGTAGCTTAAAGAGAATGCCCTAAAAGCCTGCGAAGAGTCAGCTAGAAACAAATATGCTTCTAGAAAGCGCAAACTTGCGACGGGGCCAACAGAAGGGGCCGACGACACTGAGCGCGACTAGTAAGTAAATGTTTACTTCGAAAAAAAAAAGACATATAGATACTAGCATGGTCACTGTAACAGAGAAGCAGCAAAAATATATGTTAGAAGATGCTACGTGAATCGCCAAGAACTTAAATTGTTAGGTGCACGAGCCGACAGATACTATACAGTTCTTTTGATAAGACATGCACGGAAAGTACACTGACAGACTGGTCTCCTAATCTTAGTATCTCGGCTGCTTCTATAATCTCTCCAGTTGATTGATCTTTGTTCTGGCCGATAGCAATATAACAGAAGTTTATTAGAGCGGATCCACAGATACGTCTGTAGGAGAATGCGGGAAAAATGGGGTGGGTGAAGGTTTGACGCGGTCAACACCTGTGAAGTGCGCGAACTCCCACAGAGAAAGCAGCATCTGCCACATCAGCTGCTTGCATCGGTGCAATCCACTCACGAAGTCGCTGAACCAAGGACGGAACATACTTTAGACGGTGCATTGTAAAGCCCGAACACTTCCGCACAATGTGATGTAGACTAGGATTGGCTCCTGTGGAGCAGGACGTGCAAGTGGTCACAGGTTGTTGATACTGAAAAACCTTCTTGCAGAGCTTCGGGCCACATACGATGGCACGCCACTTGGCCAGCGCACCCCCGGTGAGCGTGGCACCAGCCTGCTCCTTGTACAGAAGCACTTCTGCGCCACGTGGCAACCCAATGGGAGTGGAGCGGGGTCTGGCGGTACGAAATTCCGCAGCGAATTATTGTAAGCGTGCTTGGCTGCGGCTTTGGCTTCTGTGGGGTCGGGGTCGTATCGTAACAATAGTGCAGGAACGCCCGGTTGGAGCGGAGTTTTACAATCCAGCTCGCGTACGCGCAAGTGGTCTCGTTGCCAATCGCGCATGAGGGCCCCGGTGGCGTATTTGACAAACCTGGCCGCCAAGACGCATCCCATGCTTGCCTCTTTTTGACGTCGTACTACAAGACGCGAACAAGTGGTAAACTTGTTGCTAAGGCGAGGAGACGTATAAAATGCCAAACTATCGTTATTTTCGACAATAATTCGCACAATATTCGACAAGAATTCGTACAGAATGAACAAGTTTGTCTCCACACTCGACAGATATTACTCGCGGCTGCTTATCGCACATCTACCTCGGGGAGGCCTCCCGGCTAACGTTTTTGCAGAATTGAGCTAGCTTAGCATTAGCGGAAAGACGGGTTAAACAAAAGAAACAAAAACATACACAAATTTTTACCCCGTGAGACTAACTTCGCGCTTCCAAAACACACCCTGCCATCACACTCTGCTTCTTTCCCGCTGACTCACTTTCCCTCTGAGAGGACTTGCCTCTTTACAGAGCATGCCAAGGACGATGGTAGTTGCCCTGACAAAGGCAAGTCTTTCACAAACATTGTCGCCAGACTGAGGCCGCCACCTTGTGGAAAGTTGTCTCCCATTCATGTAAACCATTAAACACATAGTAGAAACTAGAAAGTTGGTTGCGCTGTCTGCTAATGAGGTACAACTACACTTACGGCGCAACCATTACACAAGACAAAAACACTGACAAAACGCCCTTAACTGCATCAAAATGCACTGCAAAGACCGATCTGGGCGATCGACCACCCCGAAAAAGTTCACGAGGCTACGCAGATTGTTTCCAGAACTTGCAAACCGTTTTTAACACTTATTTGCAAGCACCCTGGAAGTGTGGATACAGAAAGGGAGGAACAGCGTGGGATTTGAAATTCCTTTAAATCGAAGTAAGTGTGGCAATTTGTAGTGCCCTTTTTTCTCGCTTGCAAGTAATCAGGATTGCCCTTAGTGGGAGCCGATGCGCTCAGCCCTCCACGTGCCGGACCACGGCAGCGGTTCCTTCCCGCGGGCGATCGAAGGCTGTGCTGTGACCATATCACCGCGGCCCAAGAACAATGGGCAGCCGAGCAATCGATGCCCCGCGTGTGGGCATCACACCGGCCACCGGCCAAGGGTCAGAGCCGAGGCGGAGGCCGCCGCGCGCCACGTACAAAAAGCGTCGGCCGCAGCAGCGGCGCGCTCCAGGAGAACGGATTGATAAACGATCCCTGTGTCGAGACGTGTCGCGCCCGGGCTTAGCATCTGTCCCCCGCTCTCTCTCTCCAATCTTCTCCTCGCTTGTTTGGCGGCTTCTGATTATGTGTGTGCGGGCTTTGTTCCGCGCTCACCCCGTCCTGAGACTGGCAAAGAGTTCGCTCCGCGGACCCTCAAAGACGGAAGCGAACGTGCCCACCGGCGGGCGTGACCCTGGCAAGAGGAGAAAGCCGGAATAACGGAGAACGGAGGTAGGACGAGGGTGCCTTCCCACCGCCCCATGTGTTTGTGCGTATATATATATATATATATATATATATATATATATATATATATATATATATATATATTTATATATATAAATATATATATATATATATATATATATATATATATATATATATATATATATATATATATATATATATATATATATATAATATATATATATATATATATATATATATATATATATATATATATATATATATATATATATATATATATGCACGTCAGAAGATGATGCAATGGGCCCGGTGAAAATACCGTAGAGCGAACAGACGAACGGGTAACACACTTTATTGACGTTTCGGCCTGGGACAGGCCTTCGTCAGAATAAAACCCAAGCGCACGAGCATAAGCTTATAAGGCTTCAAGGGCCAATCACAGCAAAGAGGGTTACACGTGCTCCGTAGTACGTCCGAACAACTGATAAATCTTTAAAAATGATGTGGGATGCAATATGAAAACATAACTGGTTTTCACAGTGACATGTCATTCATGACTGTAGCGAGGAGGAGGAGGAGGAAGTGGTTTTTGGGGGTGGGGGAAGGGGAGATAGAGGCCGGTAACTGTAGCGAACAAAACAAAAACAGAAAAATGGAAGAGAGGGTGCAGTACAACACAACCAGCATTCAATTACAGTGCAAAGTAGAAAGAGAGCAACCGCAACATTCGACCAATGCGTCACTATTAAACAATATCAGATGGGGCCCAAGGAACTAATAATGGAGTAAAAACATTAAAACTATACAAGGGAAGCTGCGAGCACGCGCGCATTATCATATACGAATGCCCATACACAAAGATGTATAATCAAGATATGAAAGTTCACACAGACGACTATGAGTGCGCCAAAAAGGTCAGTGCGCCGATGTTTTCGTTAAGCCTGATGTCATGGATTTGAATTTGTGAATAAGATATGATTCTCTGACTTCTCTATCATTGTGTGAACGCAAACCGGATTCAAGAATTGTCACTTTAATTTTATCAAATGAATGCTAGCTGCGTTTATATGTTTCGGTAACGGCAGATTGGGAAGGGTCCTAAAGTGTGACTTATGATTGTTGAAACGTAGTCTGAAAGAGTTGGCGGTTTGGCCAATGCACTGAAGTCGGCATTGCGCGCATTCTAGCAGATAAATAGCATTTTCTGTGTCACAAGTGAAATGTCCTTTGATATTAAGCTTAAAATTTGAAGCTGTACTAGTGGCTGTGGTGGTGGTCGTCATATGGGGGCAAATTTGGCATCGCGGTTTTTGTCAGGGCAGACAGCTGATGTAAGATGGGCGAGTGGTTTTAGATGAAGTGAGTGAATCTCGTAGGTTCGTAGAACGCCGATAGACTACGCGGGGCGGATGTGGAAAAACGCGTTGAAGTTTCTGGCTTTGCATGAGAATATTATGGTGTTTTTTAAGAATCGAAGTAACTTTTGGGGCTGACGCTGAATAACTTAGAATCAGATTAGTAGTTGGTTGGGCAAGGGGCGGCTCGGTTGGGAGTAATAGTTCGTTCCCAGGAACTTTGCTAGCGCGTTTTACGGCGTCATCAATATTCTGTAGCGGGTATTTCGTCTTTGTAAGGAGTCACGGAGTACTGCACAGTTTTGGTTAAAACGGCTTCTTGCCAGCATACTCTTTTAAATCGAACCGCCTGACTGTAAGGTATGCTGGTCTTGTTATGCTTTACATGGCGGCTTTCAATATATATATATATATATATATATATATATATATATATATATATATATATAAAGACAGAAAGAAGAATTGGCAGTCCACAAAACCTCGGAAAGCAAAGGGGAGGATGTAGTTGGAAAATAAGAAAGTGGAGAAAAAATGCCCGCCAGGTGGGATCCGCACCCACGACCTCCAGAATACCGGTCTGGTGCGATATCGCACCAGTGCGATATCCTCCCCTTTGCTTTCCGAGGATTTCTTGACTGCCAACCCTTATTTCCGTCTTATTTCAACGAGCGCCTCATTTCCTATTCTGATTCGCTACATGCATAGCGAGGGCCTCTGTATATATATATATATATATATATATATATATATATATATATATATATATATATATATATATATATATATAAATATATATATATATATATATATATATATATATATATTTATATATATATATATATATATATATATATATATATATATATATATATATATATATATATATATATCAAAAGAGAGAAGGGTGTGAGGGGTTTGTTTTTCTTATCTCGGTTTTTCCCTTTACCTAAAACGGCGTTTACGTGTTAGTCCCTATTCTTTTCTCTCTATGTTTGCCCACAGTTTGACGCCTTGTTTTAGGAGCAGTGACAAGTACAATGTGAGCTTATGGAAAAGTAGCGGGCTAAAAGATAGTGGAAGACATACCATTGTGTTTATGCTTGGCCCGACCGATGACTGTCCGCATTGCGAATGACAATTATCAGATGGCAGCTCTCTTTAGGCTTACCTGCAAAGAGAAAAGAACGACAGCATGAATTTTGTGGTCCTGCTTGGTTGAAAAAGTGTGTGATATACAGCGGCGCCACCGTGTCAACAAAGGTTAAAAAATGCAGGAATCGGTTCGTCTCAAGGCTACGAACGACTGTCCATATTACCCTACATCTTTCACACACGCCCACGCCAAACTTGTAAACCGCAATTCTTCTGTATTATCAAGCATTATGGACTTCACGCTTCGAGAAGAATGAAATATTCACCACCTGTAAAACTGGGCCCGCCATTCTCAGTTGTATTATAACAAGTCAAATATGAATTATACAAAACTGATAACATCCGCATACAAGGCGCGTATACGCAATTATAGAGTTCAGCGAAGACAAAAAAGATACTAAAATCGTTGTGCTTGGAGGCCTTCGACCGAGATGCTTCAGAGCTTTGGAACTAAATTAAACATTTCCTTTTAACCATTGCTGTAGTAAACTCCTAAACGTATTTTACGCAATCCACGACTAGTTACCTGGCACTAGTGGTAGACGTACGTATTCTGAAAGGTTTAGTTATGTCCCAGAAGACGCCCACTTAATGGGTGGCCTTAGATCCTGTCGATACGCCGGATGATTTAGCATGGTGTTACTTGTGCGAATGATGTCTATTCCTCTCCAACACCCTCTTCTCACTCTCACTCTCTCCCGTGGGTTTCTAAGTATTAAATTCTTCCCGCACAGTCTACAAACGAACACCGTTATGCTCATGCAAAAGAAAAAGCAAGTCTGGCGAGTAATGTGTAATTTACGGAAGTAAGGAATTGACGAACGCAGACATTATATGGCTTTCGGGTTCTTTAGCTTGTATATCTAGTCCCGCTTCTTCCACTACGCGAGAAAAATGTAAAACGGCTGTGAGAATAAGCTAGTTCGGTACTATCTCGAAAGACACATGCCATAGCTTACAAGAAAATAAACTTGTTCGTGGATCCTTTCTGTCAACACAAAATAATCCTGGAATGAGTCAGGCAAAAATACGCTTATTAAAGCCTTACAAAAAAAACAGGATTGACGCTTGTGGCAGCTTGCAGCGATATTAACATTCCCTGTATGTTTCCCACGCCCCGCCATAGCGACGGGGAAAACGCGTGTCCTTGCGCTCATATCTGGAGCAATTTCGGGACAATGCGCAATTACGACCGGCGTTCTCCAAGCACCACTGTTTCCGCGCCCTAAATTCCCTCCGCCTGCGATTAATCACCAGATGACACGCACGCCTGAAATTACGAACGTCATTAACAAATGCACAAAAATTAAAATAACACCAAATGCGGGCGTACTGTTATATTAGCCCCGCAGCTAGTCATAGCCTAGGCAGTCTTCGCGCTGAGTTGTGACATCGTTATTTGCCTAGCGGGTAATGTTCAGATAGAACACCCTGAGCGGAGCTTTCTGATTTTAAAAAATGCACAAGAAAAAAATACAGCCTGTGAAGTTTTTAAAACGTCCACCTAATGACAGAGACGGACCTTGCATCACCGGGAAGGGGATTTAGTGCAAAAATGCGCAAATCATGGTTATAACTCCAAAGAAGCCGGAGCGCACAGGAAGCCTTCCCTTCTATGTTTTTCTCGCTTTTTGATCACCGCAATAATTTACGTAACTATATAGCGCCATCCCCGCGAGGAAGGCGTAAGCTGATTCACACCACCGCGGAAATTTAGCCGAGATGCTATCAAAAGCCGAGGTTCTGAAAACGTTCCCAACGAGCAGCAATTGTCAAGGGTAACGTTTTTAAGAATGATGACAAAACCCTCTCCTGGGCTGCGGCTTCTGCTGCTCTTCTTTTCGCTTTGTCATTTTCCTTCTTCGTTCTTTCCTTCTCTTCTCCGCTCGACGTAATGAAGAAGTGTAGCGCATTCCTGTCTGCGGGAAAGCGACGCGGGAAGGAAGGGGGCGGATACCATCTCTATATATTGGCTTTTCCTATTTTGAGCCTCCGTTGCTTCATCGGTGGCCGTGATAAATTACCTCACCGGGAGGAACGGCCTTCGTCGCCGCCGACCACCGATTGCCACACTCGCGCGCAACAGACGCACATGCACACTGACGGCCTCGCGACGAATTTCGAGAGAGACCGAGCTAGCGCTTTACGACGTCAAAATAAACAAAACAGAAAACGACCTCACCGCGACAGGCAAAAAAGGAAGGAACTGTGGCCGTTTCGCAGTCAAGATGCCTCGGGAGGCTGGCCGCCATTGCGAGGGCGATAACGTAGCCGGAGTTCGTTTCCGCTGATGGCAGCGGAGTTAATGAGTGCTGGTTTGTGTAGGGTGCGAGGAAACGCTGGGCGAGCCGAGAAGGTGCATAGGCCGATCGAGCACCGCTTCGACTTGTTAATAATACGGTCATGCAAGCATCCCGCCGTTCCAGATGGTGCGCTCATCACAGTTAATGCTGATCTATCTGAAAAATTAGACACGAAGCAGAATTTATGTTAGATTTCTGTATCCGTTCCGATAAAGGTTTTGCAACTATAAGCCCATTAAACCTATCGACAATAGTGATTTCGTCACGCAGCCCCAAAATACTTTGTGTGTGCAGACACAAAGAAAATGTTTGTATAGAAATAAATTCTCTTTTAACAGCGGAGCTGTATAGCAAGTCGTATTTTTTTGTGCTCGCAGTTAAAAATACGAAGAAACTGCATAGCGCGCGCACGTGAGTGCGGACCTCGCGGCGAGCGCCCGGGTCTTGACAAAACCAAGAAAATACCGAGCGCTGGCGTTTGCGTGACTCGCGGCAACCGCCCAACGTCTTCGGCGCATGCTTGCAAGCCAAGCATACCCACTCAGCTAGATTGTCCAAGATTGGTAAAAAGATAGACCTCCGGCGTTCACCGTAATCATGGCAACACTTGCTCGGAACGAGAAAGACAACTCATAGCGTACCCCCCTCCAAGGTGATGTCCAATGATTATCACTTCCAAAAGAATGAGGAAGCTCACACTTATAGTTTTTTGTTTGTAAAATCAAAGTCCTGAGTAACCGTCTTAGGCTAGACGTCCCCTAACACAGATTGCAAGACAACTAGCCGAACAGTTTTTTTTTTCGATTGAGCACATCTTTTTTGTTCTTCACAGGACCGAGTGAGCTCACTGGCTCTTTATAAAAACAGAGTCGTGATTAACCGCCTTAGGTTAGACGTCCCCTAACACAAATGGCAAGACAACTAGCCGAACATAGCCTTTCGATTGAGCACATCTTTTTTGTTCTTCACAGGACCGAGTGAGCTCACTGGCTCTTTATAAAAACAGAGTCGTGAGTAACCGCCTTAGGCTAGACGTCCCCTAACACAAATGGCAAGACAACTAGCCGAACATAGCCTTTCGATTGAGCACATCTTTTTTGTCCTTCACAGGACCTAGTGAGCTCACTGGCCGGTGCCTTGCAATAAATCGTTTTTCCTGCGCAATCGTACAGGATTGCATGAAGATCTACGATATAAAAACCACAAGAAGCAACAGCAGTCCAGCCGTCCTGCTTACCCAGGCTGCGTTTAGTTTTTCCGGTACTATATCTCTTGATATGTATGCACATATAGAGGGAGTATCAGGGTTGCGAAGAAACACAGAAAGTTAAGCCAGCAAACAAGAACCCCAAGAAAAACGTACGGGAAGTTCTTCATCTTTTTTCGTATTTAAATAGACTTATTTTTAGAAATATGTGAAAAAAAAATTGGCCGCGTATCTGCTCCTTTCGTTGCAAATGTCGTCAAAAGACGATAGTCTTTGTAGACATTTGCCAGAGAAATGCTTCCCTTCGCTTTCCCGCTCACCTCTCATGCTGTTCCTGCACCGTCGCTCTCATCCCAAGGTAAACACACTAAAGGTTTGCTCAAGGCGATTTGAATTTACCGCGTTCCACTGCTACAGGCGGGGTTCTTCGATGCCAGCGCTGCAGTACGGCGGAGACGCACGTGAATCGACGCGGCGGACTTCAAGGTGCTCCACGTGCGTTCCAAGCAGAACGTGAACCTAGCTAGTGGAACCTTGCAATGCTTTGCTGTTTCCGCGTGATTTCTCATATGCCGCCCGGAGGTGGCGCGGGCAACAGCAGGTGGTACGCGTTGTCTGCTGTAGATGTAGAATGTCATTTGCTATCGAAAAACCAAGCATCCCGGAATTTTTAATAAAAGAACACTGTAAATATCCCTTGTGTACTAATTTCCTGTCTTATATTTGCGTAATGTCTTGTTCTTGTTCAACAAAGTTGACAAGTATGAACATATAAAACTGGGCTTAGACGTTTACATTTGGCCATGAGTATATAAGACAATTGCGCAGTAAGCATTTTACTTTGGTCGGGTGGCTGAATCGAGTTACAGACGGACAGACAGACAGACAGGCAGACAAACCAAAATTTCTGGGTTTAGAAGCCCAAGAAAGACTACCGTCTTTACAAAACGAAAGAAAGGAAGTGGAGAAACACATGCTCCTCGGGTGGGAGACAGTGGGCACGAACGCATGCCCGTCAGTATAGGCGTTTGATGTACCAACTAGGCTACCGGGGAGGTTGTGGTCCGTTACACTTTCCGGTGTACTTATGTTACTTATGTGACAGCAATTGTATGCTATCCTGGGGGTGGCGGCCAACGATGCCCCTCTCCCCTTTACATCGACTTGTCGGTACACTGGCTTCTGGCTTTCGTCCTGGAGTACTTCGAACTCACGTGAGCCAACGGCGCTAATCAACAAACTAAATGGTTTCTGTTTGGATTTCGTACTGGCAGCCAACAAATAGCAACTGCCATTAATTAAAAGTGTCTGCTTTCACTTAATCTAGCAGCGATGTGCTAGCGTGGCAGCACTTCACTGGGCATCCACTTTCACCCGGTGGGGATAGCGGATCAACTTTATTATCCACTTTCGATCTTGCAATAAATTTAAAACACCTATTTGCACATGTAAAAATGGTGAACTACTTCCCCTGTAGCCTCTATGGTGTTATCACCTGCTGGCTTTCCCGCATCTTTGTTACTTATCATTTAAAGAAGTAAGTTTGGTTAGCTCATTGCGATAATTCTTGGCTTTCCTTGTACACTTTAGCACTAGGAAACTCTATTCCGCCCTTTGTAAAAATTTCTGGTAAATAAAATGAAACACCCTGTGCAGCTACTTCTAGCTGGCCTTCATAAGCGGCGGGTCAATACGATGAGACGATTTCTGAACCGGCTTGTAATAGAATTCCAGAGTGTACAGTTATCGGAATGACCAGAGAATTATTTCAGACCGTGGAGGATAAGAGCGCCGACTCGCCAGAGCAAACATTCCGCGAACCGACGTGGCAGCACGGCCGGGCTTCCGCCTCGCATCCCTGACACACAAGCCGGGCCGGGCGACGGGGGAAAACAAACGACTCCCTGACACGGCACGCGGCGCCGCCGCTACCGAGGACGCGACACCGCGCCGTCGTCAGCAGCGAGGCCACGTCAAGATACGGCGTCGGCTTTCGCGTCCGCCAGGCGCGGGGCATACCAGCAGGGAGCCGACGCGTCAAAGCGCTTCCAATGGCGCCTCCAAATAACCGTTATCAGAACGCCTCCCGGGGACGGCTGACGTGTGGCGAAATCGGATCGGGGAGCCGTTTTCCTTTCGATGAATTGGCATCTCGCCGACGTCTTTCGGCGCTCGGGAAAAACCAGTTGTGCCTGCGCCACCCTTCTTTTCCTCGGCCTGTCAAATCGGTGTCGCCGGTTCCTTCGGGGACAGCTCCGTTGATAACGGCGCTGATCACCCTATGGCCATGACCACGCTGTACAGCAGCCGTCGAGACAGCGCACGATTCGTTTTGCCGCTGATGCCGTACGATGTTTTCCGGAGGTCGCCAGATCATCGCCAAGCAGCTCGACTGCTATCCGATGTCAGAAAGGGAGCCCTACGCTCAGCAGTGGGACCACTGGGCCTTCATGCTTAATAGACGTGTCATTTCGGTTGGTGCCAGTTACGTTACAGGGGTATACGCTGAGAAGCCTGAGAGGAGTCAGTCTTGGCGTCAAAATGTAGGCGAACTAGATGGGAAAAGGAGTAAAGGATTTCTGAATGCCAAAGTGGCAATGCAGGTCCCGCATGACAACGTGTCAATTTACAAACTACTTTCTAACATGCATCTTTCAATTCCGGGGACAACTACGTACGTCTTGCAAAGGTTAATGCTGAAACATTTGCCGAACGGATATGCCGGCACTACGGAAGCCGCCGTGCGCCACGCAGTCTCCGCTGGCTTTCTGACCACTGTTAGCAATTACTAGAGCGAAAGCTCTACTACGCGGTTTTGCAAGGTCATTCATCACGTCGGATTGACCTTGAGCCACTGGAGCACAAAGGTGTCATGTGCGACGTCACGTCACGTGATCTTCTGCGGACAGGCGTTGCAGCTGCGCTAGCTGGGAGCTTCGCTTCGACGGTACCACGTGAGTAGGCGAGGTTTTGACGGCTGCTTCGCCGCCGCTTGGTCGCTCAGTGGCTTCCTGGAGGGCGCGCTGGCTGGGTAGTCTGTGCGTGTGCTTTATTGCAAGCAGCAGGTTGAATTTTGCAAAACAAAGCCAAACCGAACTTTCGCTCGGAATAACTTGGTTTACAAGTGTTAAACCTGACCCATTATTCTTCTTTTTTCTTTTCCCACGAATTCGATTTCCAAGCAGAGCTCTAAATACATTAACATTTTTTTTTGAAATTCTGATGAACTCCAAACTTGTAATGTCAGATCGGTGTAGCTGCAAGTTTCAATTTCAGGAACAGAATGACGTCTACCAACAGACTGACAGATTTAATAGATCAACTCCAAAAACAAACAGTCGGCTTTCTAAGATTTGCGGTAACGATTTACATGTCACATTGTCTCTATATAATGGCTACAGAAGAGGCAACTGCTTATACAATAAGTCATTATCTTATTGTGGTTTCAGAAGTTGACACGCGGAAATATTCGTTAACTTTGCACGCCACTATCACGCATTGAAGTATGTAAGCATGGGTGTAGCCCGAAGCAACCCATTCCCGTTTGAACCCATCCCGTTTTAACCCGTATGGGAAGAAAGGCGTATGCATTCGTATATGAAACAATTCAGTACTTCGAAATTGAGGTATGCAACCGTCGGACGAGAACCCACATCGCTGCCGGAGTGCGCATGCGAGCAACACGTTCCAGACCATTAGACGAACGCGGAAGGAGACGGAAGTGGGCGGTTTCAGCTGTAATTCGCCAACACTGCACCGGGTCTGACGCAACGCGGAAACCTACGTGTTGTTTTTTAATCGGCGCCGCGTATCGTAAAACGGACCATTGTAATAAGGTTGCAGGTTAATAGGGCGTCCCCATACTTAGGTTCCGCCAGCCGTAGCGTTTTTTTTTGTTTTTTGTTTTTTTGTTTTTTTACGGTGGAATACGTTTGACGTAACTTCAATTTATATTTCAGGTTGCGGTGAAATTAACCACTTTCGGTTATGTCGCGCATAGCTCAAAACATGAGGTTAAAATACGGTCGGACGTAACTTTAATTTAAAAAATCGCACTCCTCGGTCCGAGTCACATAAGCACGTTATTGCGGGAAGGGACTAATACGGACTGGGAAGGCCGTTTAGTACCGGTTTGAGGCGGGAGGGGACAGACGAGAAGGTTGAAATCGGAATGGGTTCAACTGGAAACAGGCGAAATGGGAAAGGGGGAAGCGGGAAGGTCGTTTTGCGCCGGGTTTAAACGGCAGGAAACCAGCAGGAGGTTGAAATGGGAATGGGTTCAAACGGGAACCTCCCGTAAGCATTATGTCGTCATCCTTAATTAGCAGTATAATGTTAAAAAAAACTATTGTTTATATTTATGCGTTGCAAAAGCACCGAAAGGGAGAACTAGCTACGTTCCTCTATGAGCACATGACAAGAATGCTGTGTTTAACATAGTGAGCAACTCCGATACGGATCAATGTCCATCTCCGTAAAAAAAAAAAAAAGAAAACGAGGAGGAATTTTTATACTTTTTGTTTCAGTTCTCCCTCGCCACTTATTGTCTATGATGTTAGCGGTTAGTATGACATCATGAATGGCGACCAAGATCAGCATTGGCGTACGATGCTTCAGGATTTTTTAGGCTGTTTCTGACGCGCGTCTCTGGTGCCTGCCGGGACCCAGCGACGAACACGCCCCTATGGGCGAAGCCGCAATGAGCTGTAACCCCACCCCCTTGTTAGGCGCCTACGGAAGCGGACGAATTAGCGGTGACATTAACGCAACCACCCGGGATGAAAGCGTAACCTCCGGCGTTAATAACCTCGCCCAAGGTTTACGCTCCCCAACCGTCCTGACGAAACATTGGGTGGGACTCGCGATAGCGAACGTAGGGCACAGGCCATTGAAGCCGTGTTCTCTAGCAGTTCAATGTCGGTGGGAAAAAAAAGAAGACATATCCGTGACCGACTACATCAGCCGTTCTTAATAACTGGGCCTACCGATCGCTCACTGCGTGATCGCGCCCACCATGGCGGCGCTCGTTAGCGGACCCCGGGCGGCGGTGGCCCCTACGCGACCATGAAGACGACGTTCGTAAAAACAAAATGTACAAACGTGGCTAAATGGAGTGATCGTAACGGTTCCGCTAATGAAACTGCGTCGTGCGCTGACGCGAGCGCCTGGCGTCTCAGAACTCCACTAGGCGGTTCTTTAGCAAGCGCATGCGGCCGACCCGGCCGGGAGGCCCAACGCTCATTGCGGTTTCCCGCCTGCCTCAGTAATTGAACGATTCCCGCTTCTCTGTGTGGCGGTAAGAGGCTTTCTTGTATTTTGTAATGCTCTAAATGAACGGTATAACAGTTTAAAAGTAAGCAAATGCATAGCTAAGAATATACGAGACCATGAAAATCTCTGCTACGGAGTGGGGGAAAGCATAATTTGCTTTGGCGAAAAACGTTCTTGATCTACTCGCCCAGCGCCTTCGTGGACATCCTCCAGTGACTGTAAAACAGGTGCTCATGTGGAGAGTGAAACCAGGCCATGGGGAGGGTGAAACGAAGACGAGTTAGGGCAAAGCCACCGGAAGCCTCTGGAAGATTTTAAACCGTTCTGGAAGCAACCTGCCCAGCGTCCTACAACTACAGTAGCGTTGCCGTGGGCACCACTGTTGCTAGGACTCCACAAGGACACCAAGGACACCACAAGGGTACACAAGAACACCAGCGGTTGTCCTTGTGTTGCACTTCCTTAGTATTTGTCTGAGTTCGCGCTGGTTTTATCCAAGAATTGCTGGGACTCCCTGGGCGCTGCAGGAACGAGCGCGTGATTTGCGTCGACGGAACTGGATTGGCAAGAGTATCCAGAGGTATGATGTCACGGAAAACATGAAGTTGCTAGCTGTTTCAGCCACGTGTGTTAACCGGACTTGCCTAAGCTGTGTACGTGTGCCCTGTTTTGGCATTTCCAAACGGCCATTCACCCAAATTTTTCGTTTGAACTGTCTGAGCTGATCACGACGAAATGCAACGTTTCTCCAAGCTCCCGGGCTGTTACCTATGATAACAGCCGATAAACTTAACGTATGCTTCTTTTATTGTCCGTTACTTCTTTTCATTTGTGCTTCCACAGCTTGCAATAGGTTTTCGTTGTGGGTTGAGTTGAATATGTCGCGCTCGTTTTTCAAGAACATTGGGTAAACCCTTATCCACACTTCACGCTTATATTTACCTTGCCGTATTTTTCACTTCTTTCTTTCTGGAGCAGTTACACTTTTTTCTACTGTAGATAAGTATGCTGCTGAATGTCGTCATTGCAGATATTTTAAAGCTTAAGCATATTTATTAACGAAAATAAAAGGCGCATGCTCGCGTACGTGTCTTTAGTTTTCTTGAACGACGGATAAAAATTCCTGCTTAAAGTTTCCTGCAGCGACCCTCAAGGTGGAATAAATGTATTCATGGAAAAATTCACCGGTAATAATATTTACCTTTCCGGATCACAGATGTAGAATAACGATAGCGCAATACTGAGCGCTAAGCTACTATATGAAATATGTGGTATTTATGCCGGGGAACGAGTGCAGCAAAACGAAAAGCGAAGAGCTAGAGAACAACACTATAGTTGGCCTCGGATTATAAGCATCGCCGGGCGGTGCTGATATCACTCGTCTATAGGCACTCTCATCTTTAGCATGGTAAAGAACAGATATACAAAGTAATTAGGACCTCTTATCGCGTGGAATTTTAATCTCGCCGACACACTTCGGGAGGAATTCAGCACGATTCACGTCGATGGTGCTCATAAAGTGTTGGTATGCTCATAGTGAGAGCCATTTCAATGAGCCGTTTCTCGCATAAGCTTAGTTCTCAAGAGGTATAAGAGGTAGAGGCGAGAGAGAAGACGTAAAATAATATCGTACCCGAAGACACGGACGACAAAAAACTCGAGAAAGCAAATTTCAAATATCCTTTTGAAAGAATGGAGAACAACGAAGCGCCCTTTCACCCTCGCAGCCCGGCCGAAACGAAGCCCAAAGGCGAAAGAAAAAGGAACAAATGGAAGACGGGTATGGTGAAGTGCGCGGTCCAACACAGGCAGTGGACCCAGATTGCAATAAAGCCAGGCAAATGAAGGGAGAGGTACGCGTTCACACAGGAGTGGGGCGCAAGATAAAGAAGGAGCCCGTCCAAAGGTGGCGCCTGCGGGGAGGAGCGAGAGAGAGACGGGAGGGAAAGGGCTCTGCCATCTGCCCGAAGGGTGAGAGCGAGAGAAAATGCACTTTGGGGGAGAGCGGCGTCAGCAGAGGTGGAGGAGGAGGGTGCTGCGGGGCTTTAATTATGGCTGCTCGCGTCACTCGTGGAATTCGGCGCCTTTTGCTGGGAGTGCATGCCTCACCTTGATTACGCGTCGGGCGCTAAAAAGACTCCTCCCCTCGTTTCTTCTTCCCCCTCTGCCTTTCAGATGAGACGTTCGCTTCCTTTTCCCTTTTACTCGCCGCCACGAACCTTGCGATCAAATACTCGAAGGTGGCTTAACGGCCGTTATTTTTGCTTATTAAAGCTGCTACGCCTGCATATTTTGCCATGTATACATCTCGCTTCTCCTCCTTCTTCTTCTTGTTCTTCTTCTTCTTATTCTTCTTCTTTCGAATTCTTTCTGTTTCCTTCTTCTTCTCTTCCGTAATCGGGAGGAGCCTCCTGTTGTGACAACAAAATGTCACTCTCCCCCTTCTGTCTTCGACGTAGCAGAAAACGGACAAAAAAGGCAAATAAAAAACAAGGACTCGCGAAGCATAAAGAAACGCTGTTTTTTAAGGCATTCTTCTAGTTAGCCGTAACTTATCTTGTTTTCAACTTCCTTTTACGCTCGGTTTAAACCGTAATGGGCTTATGGGTCACGGCAGCTTTCTGCGTTCACCGAAAACTTCTTGCGCAGTGTAAATGCAAAACCATGATTGCGTTTTAAATTAAGTAATGTATGATAACAGAATTTATAAATTAAGTTATTTATGTTAATATTAAAAATATTAAACAACGACAACAACGGCTTTTGTTTTCCTGCTGGCCACGTGGGGGATAGCCCTGGGGTAGTACATACCTGCCAACTCTCCCGAATTGTCCGAGAGTCTCCTGTATTTTGACATCTCTAGATTGTACGAATACCATCCCGAATCTCCCGAAAAGCGGCCGCCACAGCAGAGGGTTGGTTTCTTTTAATCACGCGCGCACGTCAGTCTTTCCTGTTGCGACCGTTGCGGTGCTGCAGAAGAGCACTCGCCACCGTACTTATAGTTCCTTGTAACAGTACCGTGGAGTACCGGTAAGTATATTCTAGGCCCTATAGTACCGCGCGCACAGTGCGTCTGGGCGCTGCCGGTGTAACATGCAGCGATGGTGCGAAAAACGTAACTCAAGGGGTACAGCAAAGCGGTGCAAAAAACGTAACTCAAGGGGTACAGCAAACCGGTTGTCCGGGCGGCAGCGACAAGCGAAAAAAAATCCATACACTGCCGCCAATGCCCTCCGTCGGGGTCGCTCGCTTGTGGCCGGCCAAAAGCGAGCGACGGGGATGTCCTGCGGCTGTCGCCGCACCCCCCAAATTTTTTTTTCGCTGATCACTGCCGCCAACAGTACTTGTTTGCTGTACGCATTGGGTTACGTTTTTCGCCTCGCTCGTCGCCGACGCTGCATGTGGTTTCCCCTCGATAGCTTACAAACGCCGGCCACGAGACACGCTCGCCTCCATGCCGAAAGAAGGCGAGGGAAAAGGTCCATTCACATATAAAGAAGTGCGGCGCTCTCCACTACCAGAACCAGGAGTAGAATTTCTCATGATGCAAGAACAAAGCCGCTCAAAATCTACACTCTTACACCCCTGTGATGTCAGCCTCAAATCTTGAGTAATTTCTGAAATGCCTAATTAAAAAAAAATAAAAGCCGTTCCCCTCATTGTGAAAGCTGTCGGAAATGCAGAGCAGGGATTCGCCATAATGGGCTGCAGCGCCGTTATCTGCCACAACACTTTATCTGCCACTGCTGCCACCCAATGCATTTAAACATTTCAAATTTCCCACCTTCGCAGTGCTCGCGCGCCCGCTGCCTGATACGGCGCCAGCAGGAGTTCCGTTCTTTTTGTGCTTGCTTTAATTTCGTATTCTGGAGCTGTTTTGCGCCATTTCGAAAGCGTAATTTTTTTCTTCTGTGGCTGGCGCCTTTCTGCATTATTTCGCACGCGCCATTTTTTTCTTGCGTGACTTCAGCCGTTCTGCAGCATATCGAACGCGCCATTTTTTTTTTTTTTTTGCACGGCCGCTTTTTTCGCTTGGTATCGTAAAATCCAACCAAACGAGCGTTCCTAACTAAATGAGCGCTGGGGCTGCCGGTTATATGCACAGATTTTGTCTGAAATGTACCTAGAGTTTTCTTTGCGCTAAACAACCGGGAGATGAATGACAAGCGCCAGCGGTTCACGAGGATGGAAAGGTTATGCCTGTTTAAACCACGTGGTTTTCGAAGCCTTTGCGTGACTCCCCGACGACGGTACATCAGGCCCGTTATCTCTCTGCGCCGTCTGATTCCGGCAGTCGCATCGACCGTTAGCGAGCTAAGATGACAAGGCGAGCCCATAAAGTGCTCTGTACTGAAATAAACCACCAACATCCCCTTCCCCCCCCCCCCCCCCCCCTGCGGCCCCCCGAATTTTCATGTTGCTAGGTTGGCAGGTCTAGGTCTGGTAGTGCATCGAGCTGTTACTGTGGAAACCCGCGTTCAAGTTCCGTCGGATCACCCATGTTTTTTTTTTATTTGATCTCTGCAGTGGCGGACGTTTTCTTGACCGGTTTTCCGCAGAATGGGGCACTTAAGGCTTCGCCTCAATAAACCCGTAGCCCTGCCAATGGGTAAGCCTCTTAGTCACGTGAATCTTTGGGGGCTAAAACCCTACAGTGTGATTTTGACATGAAAACCTTCTGAACTGAGCATGTGTTACGTCGAGGTCGCCGAACATAATGCATTTGCGTATTATTTATTAAAGAAAAGCTTTCTACCTCTACCAGCCAACGGTTCTTTCGTGGCGTGCGGGACACAGCAAACTCCCAACGCGGCGGAGGTGGCGGAAAGAGGGGGGGGTTTCACTCAAGGACCACACTGTAGATTGCGAAGCGAATTTACCCGGCGTTCCTTGCGCGCCGGAGCTGCTCACCTCAGTGGTCGTGGTGCCGGGACCATTCCGTCGGCTTTGCCGTCTGCTTTAGCGACGGCTGTTTTGGTCCTGTTTTGGCGCAGCTTCGCGTCCATTGCGCACTTCTTTCGCACGGCTTCATTAACTTGTTCAACAGCACCTCCTGGGTAACCCGGAACCAGGGTAACCAGGATTGCTTTGCAGGGGGGAAAAACAAAATATAGGGACCACATTCAGACGTCTGGCCGCTGAAGAAACGCTAGAGAAACGCACTGCTTGCCACGAACGGAACTCCGTTTTCTAAACTGTAGAATACCAATTCGGTTGTGTTTTAACAGGTATTACAAAAGGCTAAAGGAGCAACTAGTTCTGATAAATAGCTGTTATGAATATTTCCTTAGTTTTCTCGAAATTCTTAAACTTACTGTAGTTTAAATCCGTATATATGGGAATCACTATGTTTCGGTGTCTGCACTTGTATCGCGCGATGGTGTAGCCACACGCTAGCACATCAGGATGGCTAGGTTCCGCTGTCTCACCCTTCGAAAGACGATCCTCTCCGTTTTCTTTCTCCCGACTCACGGACGGGCTACAGCGGCGGCGTCTGCTGCCGCTCTAGCCCGGCCGTGGCCGACGCTGCTGCTGCGTTCGGGACGACGCCCCCACGAATTCCCGGTAACGGCTGGCAGAATGTCTGGTTTGTGTCTTTGTAGAGCCACGTGTGCAAATTCAAGTGACGTTGCATGGCCAATTGTTGTGGGTGTCATTTAAAGGTTTTCTTTCCAACCACCTTCACAGCGTGGACTGAAGCCAGTTCTTTTTATTCCTGGAAATTTCAATTTAGGCAAACATTTCCGACGCCTGGGAGCATTCCGATTTCCGCCGACCCCTCCCGTCCAAGGCCTATCGCCGCTGTATTGGTCAGCCAAATGCCAAATGCCTCCTACTACCTCTCTCTCTCTCTCTCTCTCTCTCTCTCTCTATATATATATATATATATATATATATATATATATATATATATATATATATATATATATATATATATATATATATATATATATATATATATATATATATATATATATAAAAGATATGCATATGCTGGATTTCGCGGCAGCATCTCCTCTACGCACGTGTGCCCGCACAGACGCACACTGCCACCAAAACTTCCGCATTTCCCGCAGTGGCTGACGAGGACCCCGATCCCATCTTTTCGCAGGAGGAATATGGGCGAGTGCACCACTCGAGCACGTAGGCCGATCCCAAGGCCCTCGCAGCCGCGCACCGCTCCACTCCTGCCCTTCCCGCCTGCCTCAACTCTCATCTCGGCATTGCCGTGCGGCACTGGCGCACAGATTCGGCCAGCGGCGTAAGCGCGATCGATAAGACGCAGTGGAGTGCGCGGAGGCTCCCCTCCGGTTCCGCAGGTATCATCGCCTAATCACCGGTATACGGTCTGCGTTTCATTTACCCCAGATCGTGGTGCGGCGTCCGCCAAGCGGGACGGCCCTGGTAAACCGCTTTCGGGCCTCTCCCCCCCCGCCCGCACTTCCTGTCCTGTTCTTTCGCACCGGCAGGGGCCAGACTTACGGGTATATGAGCAAGAACAGAACCAAGTAAATATAACGACGCACCATCAATGCTGGCTTCGTCGCAACACAGGTTCGAACCGCACCTTTTCACGGTTACTCTAACGTGCACAGTTGTGCACGCGAGGCAGTGTCGCACCAAGGATTGATGAACGCGCACTTACCAGCTCCCGGTAGGCGGGTAAAGATATCTTGTTCCGCTGGTAGCATGTCTATCGCAAAGGCGCACAAATCGGTTGTGTTACAACAGCGGCTAGGGTTAAGGAGAGCGGGGCTTATAGAAGGCCGAAGCAAGCAGCGTCCCTATTTTGGAGTTCGAAAACCAGATTCTGTTCTCGTACTGGAAACGCGATGAAAAGGGTAGAGATAAGATTGCCTGCGCAGCTAGTGAGAGTGATGGTTACGCTTTCTTTTTTTATTAATTCTAATGATGCATTGCAGGTCCCTAGACTAAATATTATAAAATTTGACCAGAGAGGATTATAACATACAACTGATCAGAAAAACCAACTCCCATTGCCTTGGTTTTATACCTTTCTGGATTTTTCAATAATGCGAGGCAAAGCCTTAAATGATTACCGCGCGACGAACGTTTAAATGGTGAGGTGCCACGATGGCTGGCCCAACTCTGGATTAGGACTTGTTTATAACGTATTAAACATCCTAGATCAGATCTGAGTATAGATCAGGAAGTTAGGTGAGTTGTTTAGTATTAACGTTTTGACGCCGCTATAGGTGCAGAAGCGCAGAATACAGTATAAGACGCACCGGTGCTGTCTCGGAACTTCTACTTAAAGAATAAAAGCAACTTATGTACTTGTAGAACGTGGGAACTATCTTTACCGCATATGGTTGCAGCGATAGATATGTCGATTCTCGGTCATTTTATGCAGCTGATTAATAGCCCACCTATTCGTGTTGCTTTCCGACTCGGCGAATCACCTCAATCACCACCGCAGATCCCCCATTGCCAATCAGCAGACAAATGACAACAACAACAACAACAAAAAAAAAAAACAAGCGCGAAAACACACCGAACCACAACACGAACGTCACATTACAAGCACTCGTGCTGCGCACTTCTAGTGAGTTGTTCTGTGCCTTTCTGGGCTTATGTTTGTAAGATGACACCTACTGCACAAGCCCATTTGTCTTTACTTTAGAGAAACGATTTTTCAAAGCGGTCTAGAAAATGTCGTTAAGGTTGTGTTCCCAGCTGCGTCAAGAAATAGAACATAACCAGGTCACAAGCGCGCCTAGAACCTCCAACAAGAATGGACTCATATGACGATTTAAAAAAAAAAATAAAGTTCCGTATAGCAACAGTACTAGGTCCTTGGAATTCTTCCAAACGTGCCTCTCGTGCTACAAAAGCCTTATTAACGTACTTAAAAGACACAAGTTTTGATCAGTCTTTGTAAATATTTAAAATCATGTGTATTCCTTTCCATCATTATAATCATCATCGTCATTGCATTGATCTGGCGTAGCAAGCCAGGCAGCTTAGTTCGGCTGACATCGCCAGTTTCATTAAAGATGGCTCTGTCTCTCTCTGTGCGCTAGACTTTGCCTGCACTTGTATTTAATTCTGAGCGGAATTGCAGCTTGCGAAACCGTGGAACCAATTGGCTCTCGCCTCGGTATTTTCTTTTTCCCACGTGCAGGACTGCAAACTAGGCTCTAGCCAGGTTACCTTTCCTGCCTTTCTTCTACATCCTTCGTTCCTTCTTGTATGGGTATGTATAATTTTGGGTATGTTCAAACCACGCACTTATTCCAAGTGTGTGCGTGGGCATGTGCGTGTGCGTGCGTGCGTGCGTGCGTGCGTGCGTGCGTGCGTGCGTGCGTGCGTGCGTGCGTGCGTGCGTGCGCGTGCGCGTTCGTGCTTTTTTTGCAGAGGGTGGAACAGTGTTAACTGCACTCTGCTTACTGCTCGAAAGGGGAAAAAGAAAACATTTTGAAGCCTTCAGCCCTGAGAGTCATATTTGTTCCTAATGATACCGTAAACCTAGTAGCCCGAAATCAAAATAATTAGGAAGTACACTAGGCTCGTTTTCATGTCTCCGTCTTTACATTGTAAACGATGCCTGATTATACATCGCGACGCAGAGCACCCACACCGTTAGCTGATGTGGCAACGGCGGTATAGCTAGTCTCTCAATGCTCATCTTCATGGCTGCAGCAGCGCAACGTGTTTATCAACTTCTAGTCCGGGTTTAACCCTCAATTTCTGTGTTTTAGTGACAGTGTAATGAGCTTTCAAGGCTAATTTAGAGCTACGCGTCGCTTTTCTCGGTGGCGTGAACTCATGACGTACAACCATCTGTCTCACGGATGTCAGCGAGCCCTCATTAGGAGTTTGAATAATGAGACCTACAAAGGACTACTATTGAATTTGATGCGTACGGAGGGTACGTGGTAGCGGGCGGAAACAATTCTTGGATGGTGTTAAGCTAACGAAGCAGCTTCGACGTTCGCCACTGCAGTACAAAACTCGGAGCACCATCTTTTCGCCTAGGTTTTGAAAAACGATGCTCTATTGTGAATAAGACAATGGGTGTGAACAATTGTGTCTCAAATTAGTGACCACTTCAGGCAGAGAATTAGCCCACATTGCGCTCATGGCATTCGCATGACATAAGTGGAAAGCAGTATTCCGTCCTTGATACCCATGGAGTTTCGAGCCCTACGTGACCCGAACTCTGATCGAAAGTAAAGGTAAAGCGAAAGCGTCTGTGACATTCTTGTGACGTAAGTGGAAGGCAGTATCCCAAGATTGATAGTCACAAATCTTTGTACGCTCCCTGACCTTGCGGGAACTGGTTTTGAAAGCAAAGGTTAAGTGAGAACGTCTGTGCAAGAAACATAAAAAACGTTTACAACCGTTGCCCCCACCACTGAAGTCGTAGTGAAAAAGCAATCAGGCGCAAGCGTCCGTAGCAATGCGTCCGGCAATAGCAAGTTGAGACAGCCGGTCATGGATGAAGCAAGAATAAAGAGCAGCGAAAAAGGAGTAGAGAACCAGGAAGAAACAGAAGATGCCGTCTCTGTTGAGGCCAGACAAGCCGCTGTGCGCATTCCCACCGAACGTGGCTCTTGCCTACAAACAAGAACGAGCCCACGGCCACCATCTTTTAGAGCGCAGCTGTTAAAGGGGCCATGAAGATAAAATTCAAGTTTGATACATAGGGAAGATTGCTTGCTTAGAACAACACCAGCACCACTTCTATCGGGAACTTCACTAAATTAAATTCTTTAATGACGAAAATAGAGACTTTGCGTGGGACCCCTAGCTACTTTTCCGCACTGAACGCATGATGTATTACAGGCAGCTCATTGTGATTAGCTGATGCCTTCAAATCCAGCGCCAAATAAATGGGGATTATAAGCCTGGAGAACGAGCTATTTGCGCTTAAATTTATTTCCATTCCTTATATAGCAGCATAAATGGGGGGTAAACAATGAAAGTTACGAACGAACCCATAAACATAGAGGCCCCAGTTGCGTACGGCGCGCAGTGTGCCGGCCGAAACAGCGCAGTTGTCTGGCCCGTTGGGGCAGTCTGACACAACACTGGCCAACTGGTATAAGCTATATCGCCACTTACTTGACCCTGTTTGTTTAACATACCAAATTTTTGACGAATAATTACTGCTAACCGTAACAAAACTAAGCCAGGCAAAAATCCGGCCAGGCACATAATTCGCGGGCTGCGGTCGTTGAGCGGTATCCTCCCGCCATCTATGGAGGCACAGAGTATTTTAGACGTTTCGGCATTCCCACCAGCTTTAGTCAACATACTAACGTTCGTTTTGTGCACATTCTCTGAATAGGTCATCGCTGACACACGAAACATACAAATTAGCGGAAGAATTGAAATTTCGCCTAATATTTTTATTTTCTCAGTGAATAATGCATCGTTTGCAGGCGGACAAGCGGAGCGGCCCTATAAAACAACGAATCTTTCGAATAGAACAAACTTGTCAAAGCCCTTCAAGCGCCCACTCCTGTGGCTTCGCGTCGTCTTCGGCCTCCTTGTTACCGTGAGAACGATAGTACACCGAAGATAGACGAGATAGAGTGAGCAGGAAAGCGGAGAAGGAAGGTATGGCTGTGAGGTGGAGGGTGGTATGCCGAGGCTGCGCGAGATATGCTCTGCGCTGGCGGCGCGCTGCGTGATAACGCGAGCACAGCGCGCGTCGTCGCACGCTCGCTTATGACGTGATGACTTCCTGACACGCAGAAGCTTTGCGCCATCATCGAGAAGACTGCAGTTAGCGCTGAGCTCCTATTTAGAATTAGGGAGCATCGTAATCGTCAGCCAATCTTTTTTTTTTCTGGCTTCGCATTCTTTCCCCCCGGTGGCTTGCCAGGCTTGAGCACCTCAATAATGTCAATCTATTAGCAACGGCAGATCTAGTTTTCTCGTGCTAGAAACAGTGAAGATCTGTAATCAACCATAGTTAATCCCACACTCACACGAAAAAGACGAAAGACGAGATACACAAGGACAGGCGTTAGTGCCTTTTCCTTTGTCTGCTTTTCGCCCGCTAACCCTTGGTTAGCGGGGGAAAAGCAGACAAAGGCACTAAACCAACTAGCACTAAACGATACGATGCTGCAAGCGGAAAGTAATTACAGATTGAGGTCATGTCATTGCTCCCGCCTGATGCACTCAGCTTTGGAAGCCCCTGTAAAGCGTGCTCTACCTGTTGGGCATGGGAGTAGTAATAAGAAGACGGCTTGCATTACCTAGGCGCACGAAAAACTACGTGTTGTGAACGGTAAAAAAGTACCGGTACAAACGACTGCCTGGATGGCAAAAAGGACTGCACCTGTGGTCTGCACCCCGCATCTGCACCATGCAAGATTTATTGACGTGAGCAAGGTAGGTGTAGTGCTAGCGATAATTTATTTCTAAGAGAAGGCAATTCGTTTGCCACCCTGGATGGTTCGCGTCCTAGTTTGTGACGCCGTTAGTTGTAGCAGTACGCCTCGCCTTTTCCGCCACCCGTAGTTGCTTTTCGCGATGAACGGCCACCAGCTGGTCCTCACACTGCTCCTGCCTAGGTCGCTCTGGTGAAGGTGATATGTCATCTGGCACACCACGTTCGGAACCGAGTGGTTCGTGCATTCAATGTTCTAGTTTGCCTCGTACTGGGCATGCATTAGGGTGGCATGCAAGATGTTCAAATCACAAAAAAATTGCGAGCCATTCTACAGGTGAATGCGGCTGCGGCACGAGAAATATTGGGCGCGTGCGCCCGGGCCGAAGCGCCTGCAAGCAGCGAGGAGGAGGAGGAATAAACGTGTATCTAAAGCCGTCAGCCCTGGGGAAGAGTCCTCATTCCAGGACCCCTTGAGTCCGTCCGGCTTCTTGGGCTCGCTGTACCAGCCAAAGCTGGTCGTCATGGTCCAAGCTGGACAGTGCTCTCTCCCTGTGCTCAGGGCGTAGAAAGCGGAAGGAGGACGAGAAAAGAGGAAAAAAATGAAAAAGATAAAAAAGAAGGAAACGCAGCGAGAAAGAGGAGGGCGCATCTCTATTGGCAGCAGGCGACCTGCTGAGCGCATTCCCGCAAAGCCTAGGCGTTACCTAGCAACGAAGATGAGCCGCCAGGCTGCATTTTCTTTCAAGGGATGATTCACTGCATCCGCATTAACAATTGACCAACGCTCACGAGACGTGGTGCGAGCAGAGAGCGCTACCGTATGTTCTTTAGAGGACACTCCTGCCAATTCCGAGATGTCGGCTTCTGGCTATTTCACGTTCACGAAAGGCCTATTGCGCATGGTACCGCCGCTTTTGAAGAGCAAAACTAGCCGTACGATTTGCACGAACATACTGTTACCGCGCTCACGTTCACAGATGGGGGTCTTTTGTTTCAGGGCCCTCTTCGGCAACCCTTTTTATAACTTACTCAAAGAAGCAGGACTCAGAACACGCGCTTCGCAAATCGCCATAAGAGGTGCTGGAGTGGTCAACGCGTGATGGTGGGGGGATACCTGTCCGACACTTCTCGCATTGGCTTTCACGTGCCGCCTATTTTCACGCCGAGGGGTATTTCTGGCGCCCACTGAAGGAAAGTGGGCCCCCTTCTACTGCTCTCGCTCTCTCTATCCGCGTGGTTGGTTTCTTGATTCGGGCATGCGTAGAGCACGTATAAGGTCTTAAGAGCTGAGCTGTATTAAGAACCTATGCGGGAAACACTAACCCGTAGCAGTGGTTGAGTGGCTATAGGACGTCGCAATATTGAAGGTTGTGGTTTCAGTTCGGGGTCACCATGGCTATTTTTCTGTTGGAATGAAAAGACAAAATACGTTACTGAACGACATTTCAGCACTTGTTACGTTTCCCAAGGTATCTAAATTATTACGTAGCCCGGTGCTGGTGTTCATAGCCTGGACACAGTTCCGACACATGAATCCCTTGTTTGAACTTGGAGGATTTAAAAAACCAAGGATTTCTGCGTGTTTTTTCGTATAGACAGAAATGACTCTCGCAGCCCTGTGAAGACCGGCTTCTTAGGGTATTTTTAGGCATGGTACTTGTTGGAGACTAGCAGGCGACGAAGAAGAAGAGACCGTGCGCTCGAGTGGAGCGTGCACTACTGTCATTCTCATTGTACCTGAGTCATCGCCATTAAACAGACGTTCGATCAGGGGTCCCACGGCTCCGTTTTCCTGGCGGCTCAACCGCAACGAGGTGGTCACTCCACAACAGCACTCATAAGAATCATTGGGTGCTCGGCTTATACCACAGAATACTATTTTCAAACGGCTGTCGTATCATACTGCGCCAAAATGCTTATCAAAACGTACCTCATATCAAGATGCGTTGAACGCCTTTAACTGACCAGATGTGAAAAGGTTTTTACCCCGACTAAGAGAACACAGAAGAGAGCGACCTTCCCTTCCACGTGCTCGCCCTTCGGAGCTGACGCGATCAACGAATTTTCGCTAGCACACCCACCTTGCCACCCTCTTTGAAGACGGACTTGGCTTCTGAGCACTGCCAATCCGCTTTGTTTTTGTTTTTTCCCTGAGATATCTGCCGCAGAAAGTATCTAACCAAAAGAGATAATATGTTTCTGGCAAGTGTTATTGCTTGGCTGTTGAGATACTTATGGAGCCTTAAATACGTCGGATGGAATTTTCGCTTGTCCGAGGAAAGTAAAGTGCGTGCTTTATTTACGCCGTTCATTCTTCTTCAGCACTGATTTATTCCCCTTTTCCCACGTCGCGCACAGGGAACGAGGGGGTGCAACAACCGACGGGCTGCGGAAGCGGGAGAGGGGATGGGCGACTCTGAAAGGAGAAGCGAGTGGATGTGAGTGCGAGCATTACACGGCACACGCTATGCGGCTTCACCTACGCAGACCTCGAGCGGTGGCGGGAAAGCACAAAAACTGGGTTTCCGATGCTCCGTGAATTACGCGCACATTCTGCGCTCGCTCGTTCGCGCTTCTTGTTCGCGCATTTTATTCGGCATCTTCCCTCCCAAACCGCGCGTAGGACAATGCGCGACGAGCGAGAAGCGTGGAAACAGCAGCGGTGCTTTCCCTGCCAGGGCCTTTTGGTGCAGCCTCCACAATTGCTTACAGCTCGGGGAAAGGGCAGAAAAGAAGTAGCGGGGGAGGAGAGAGACGAAAAGTGACGGTGTTCTCTCTTGCGGACGCCGTTATCGCCAGCGGGTGGGCCGCCTATGAGGAACACGTCGCCACATCGCTCATGGCCTGGAACTCCATTGTCTCCGGGACACGGCGTCTAGTATCTGCCCAGGAAGCGCAACCAGGGAGGGCCCTTTGTGCGTCGGCTATTATACTACCCGCTGGTCGGAGGGGTACGAGAAAGAAGAGCAACCAGGTGGTACTTCAAGCAAAGAGGTTTTGGTAAGCGGGACCACGGTTAGGTTAACGGTCCCTGCACTTGGATGAAACCTAATTTGCATTCCTCAAGCTCAGGCGTTCAAGCGAGTCCTCTGCGGCGGGATGGGCCTGTTAGCTTAGGCATGCCGTTGTGTCCAGCCGTTTTGTCTTTCAGGCTGACACTTCTAAGGACGTGTATTTCAAGCGGTAAAACAACAGAAGCGCACCCGAGACCGATAAGAGCTCTCAAAGTTCGCGGGTTAAAACTGCAGTGACTCCCGCATGTCACTCCTTGGCTAAGTGACGGAGTTCTTGAGCTCTAATGAAGTGCTTCTCCTGGCATATTCATGGACATCCTAACGCTATAAGCAAGAACATTCTTAAAAGTCTGATTGTGAATATGGTCATACAAACAAACGAGATTATAAACAAAGAGGCAACAATACCAGCCTTGATAATACCACATCTCTTGTAATACAGTCGATGCCGGATATGTCGAACTCGGATATATCGAATTATTGCGCATATCGAACAGCCCAAATATCCCTTTGGAAATCCTATGCAAATGTATAGCAGCTTTGTACTCTCGTCCACGGTCATATTCCATATATCGAACGCCACACCGCAAGTACCCCTTCATTGCCGCTTCTCCTAATATACTTGTGGGCGATGATAACGATGCCTTCTTGCGCGTCGCGTCACTTGGGTGGCCGTGAACACCTGCTCGACCAGTAAGGGGGAGGGGAACCGACGGGAGGCATTGTGACCCAGAGGTGGATCTGGTGGCACAGAGATCGATGCCGCAAGGTGCGTGTTTTCTTTTTTTCCCCCTGGCGGCGTGTCTTCGGAGCCATGTTTGCGAAAAAAAACGGAATAATTTTGATTTAGTGACGAGGGCAGGCATCATTAGACCGGTGGAGATTAGTGAAAAGAAGTCGCCGGTTGCAGAGGCGTCCGAAATTTCAAAGTCCTCGCCGCACATTTGAGCACGACATTGCCCAGCAAGCTGACGTAAGGCGAAGGCAGCGCAGCCCGGCCGTTCTGGAGCCTGTCGTGTGCGTGTTCCTGCAGCTGATTGCAGAAAACTGCTTCGTTGCGGCTCCAGACGAGAGATGTTCGGACACAAAAGACGACAGCGATGAGTGCTTCGAGACGGAATTACAGAGCTGTCAGCCTTCCCATGCGAAATTTCCGATGCCGCAACAGCACGTAAGTTAGTAAGTTTCGACGACGACGCGCAGGCTGTGGCTGATCGGAATGATGCGGCGATCGCACCGGGGATCGGCGTTAGCAAATAACCGGACCTTATAAGTGACCCTGATGATGTTCCGTTCCCCCTACCGCAACCAACCTTGTGTCAGCATTCAACGTAATTAGCGGCCGTGGGGGCGCAGTGGACGGCGCCGGGCTTTATCATTCGATCGGCGTGAGTAAGCCTGAAGGCAATTTAGTGAACTTCATGACGCAGAAGATAAAGTAAGCGAAGCTCACGGTCTTTTTTCGTGCTAAATAAAGTGCTGTGATCGTCACGCTGTGTTTCGTATTTTCCGTGCTTTGAGGAAGTAATCGAGAAGGTACCGCTTTTCTCGATCTCGGAAATGTCTCAGTGGTGCACGGAGTTTTCGGATAAGCTTCAGATGGGCATATTATGTATTCGAATTATCGATATAACGAATTATTTCTCGATTCCCTTTGAGTTCGATATAAATACTTCTGTATGTCCTGATTTTTGATGGCAAAAAGGTACATTCTGTGAAAAGATAAACGTGGAGGGAAGAATATTTCGCGCTGAGAACAAGGTTAAAAAAAGGTGGCTTAAAATGAAGGCGGGGAACTAGAGCAAGGCACTTGTTTTTTCGGGATCGGGCACACTGCAAATGCAAGGTTGGATGGAACGGACAGCGTCCTTATTTGGAGAAAGGTGGTCACGGCACCGCAGAGCGGTGACGGCGGCCTTAATGCCCTGTTGGCCCCTATAGCTAATGTAGCGTTCTGCGATAAGTGTCCTTAAGGTGAGCCCGAAAACGCCCCTCGTGCGTGTGTGTGTATAACAGGTACTAGGGTGATCATACTCTGCACTAAATATTTCTGTCAGGGAAACGTCCCTAGTGAGCCGTGCCCAAGAACGGACTGTTTTATACTCCATTCAAAGGTTATAGCGATGCCATAGAATAAGTAACACTTTGTGGTGGAAGCCTTCACTCCAAAGGAGTAGCACAGGAATTCGCATTGGCCCTCTGCTATTATGAGGAGGAACTGAGGGCGTACCACCTGTTTCGACGAAGCGTGTTGGAGAACTAGCTCCTTTAGGGATTTCTGATTAAAGCAGAACAAACAGGTTTGAAAAATATCATCTATATCTTGATAAATACCATATGATTTATATAAAACAACGCGACAAAACACTCTCAACACGTAAGGCAGGGTAGAAAAGTGAGGCTGCTTACGTGAATATGTACTGCAGCGTTTCTGCTACGGAGCTGCTTGCCGACCACCATGTTCCCTCTCCTCGCCAAAAAACGCAGGCAGGTGATCCGGCTCCTCAATAACCTGAGGCGAAGAGTGACCTTCTGAGCTCAGAGCTTTTCTAATTGCCGACGGCGAGTAATAATGGCCCCGGCCGAGTCAGAAAAAACAGAAACAACCCATCTCTTCTGGTATTCCGAGGTATTTCTGCGCTGACGCTAAAAACCACTGAAATCAGCAGGAATCATGAGCAGTGAAGCCACCTCATAACTTGTGTTCTATTCGCGTTCCACCTGATGCGTCGATTCTTCGGTAAATTCAAATCCATTCGCTTTAGCCATTGCAGTTACGCTTGCATTTTATTGCTCATCGTATTTTGGCACCTTCTGCAATCATCGAGCTTTGTTATTTCGGCCACTAACCTTCATCAAAGGCAATTCCAACTGCGCATTGTAAAGAAAGGCTGCTCGGTTTGTCTCAGCTTGGCGTGGTTTCCTACGAGCTGCATTATGGCCGTCCTTGAAATAAAACGACCTTTGATTCCCTTTGTTTCATCCAAGCGGTGGCTACTGCAAAAATGGGGCTTTTTTGTTTTTGAGTAACCTGGAAGAAGTTGCTTGTAAATAGAGGAAGCCACTGCAGAGGATGAGGACGCGGGAAAGTCTCGAAAGACACCTAGTGCTATATCTAGACTCCAATCATTTGTTAAACTGCGTCTGTGTTTTACGGGAACGTGCGGAGGTGCGCATGACGCGAGCCTAACTTCAATGAAGCCCAAAGCTGAAAGAGGGCTATATTTGTTATGGGCGTCTCACACGGCGGCAATCTACGCTAGATCAATTCAGAGTCGGCGTTTCGTTTCGGCAGCGCTCAGACCCTGAGGCGCTTCATTGAAACGCCTTCAACTTTCCTAACTTCAGAGAAATTCGGGATAGCGTGGTACGTGAGATCAAAGCGAATCGAGGGCCTGCTTGAGGTGTACGGTGCGCTCGCAGATTAGCTCTACAAGAAGCGATCGTGTTGACGCAGGTCCGTCGGCTAGACAACACAGTTTATTTCTACGGCAAGAGAATTACTGGAACATCTTTTCTCGAATTCTAGGAACGAGGTTTGGATGAGAGGGCTTTAGTAATAGTGACACAACAACGCTTTGGAGGTGGTGGCTTTTGTAGTTGTGACACAACAAACGTGATAATATGATGGCGTAGCACAAAGGAACGAGCAATTTGTAGCTTTACACTGTAACAGAAAAACACCAAAAGTGTAGGTAAAAACTCATATTCGCACTGTGCTCTTTCCCTTTCTTGTATGAAAAGCGCTTCGAACTTTCGCTTTTACTCCCGTAAACCACCAAGCTTACAGAGTGACGAGGCTACAATTAGTGGAACAAGAATAACTCTATGGGGGGAAGGTGGACACGATTTATGAAAATCCAGTGAAAAAAAAATGGACTCAGATAGGGCAGGACAGGCGCGCTCAGAAATCTATTGGGGGAGGAGGATAAGGGTAGACAGGGAAGAGGCCTTCGTCCTAGAGTGGACTTAGACTTAGATAGGCTGACGGTAATGATGGTTCTCAATCAAAATATGTCCCACGTTTGGGTTTTTTTCGTGACTGATTGAACACCAGCCTTGGTAAATAAATGCCAAGGGCTGCGGGGAACTATATTTGAAGCTGTTTAACTCGCTGTAACACGACCGTTGTGGGTCTCTGCAGATTGCGCGATTTATATTTAGTATCTCCTTTCCTATGAACAGCGCAAGTAACACGAAGTAAATAATAACAACAATTGGTCGTCTTACTCATCTTCTTTTTTATTTTATTTTTATTATCTTCTTTTTTATTCATGTAGTGTTCCTCTCGGACATTCTTTCATGCGCCGCGGATGGGGGTAAGTAAAATGAGTACACACTTTACAAAAGTAATATCATCAAAGTAATCACGCTTCCTTCGCAGCATCTTAGTTCTCGTGGTTAAAAATACGATTGGGCACTGCGGCAAAAATAAATTTCCCGTTAATCGTTGCGTCATTGCCAGTCATTCAATAATGCGAGAGCGCTAAATGGCGTATGGAGCGTTCGTGACGTTCGTCGCAATGATAAAACTCAAAAGAGAGCGCGCTACTATAGCCAACCATTGGGTATGCACGCTGGTGTGACGTGTTCCATTGCGCGACGTTCGATGTCCGGCGGCAGCGACAGACCAATATGCACAGATCGCGCTGGCCGTACCCACCGGCGCAACAGTCAACAGCGAGCCAGGCCACTCTGCGCGGCAGTACGCACAGTAGCAGGACGGAGTCCGAAGCACGAACATCGTCGGCTGCCGCTACATCGACAGTGGCGGAAGGTGACCGTCCACGCCAGTAAACTGCAGATACCCCGCAGAGAAACTAAAAAAAAAACGTGATATGCTTTCTCATTCACAACTTATAGTGCGTGGGGATTTTAAGTTTTAAAGACGATAGTCTTTCTTGGGCTACTTAAACGCATAAATTTTGGTATGTCTATCTGTAAGTGTGTGTGGGACTCGATTCAGCCACCCGGACAAAGTGAACCAAAATCTGCGGAATAGTCTCATGTACCCACCGCCGAATCTAAGCGTGTAAGACCGGTGTAAATGTTCATACTTGCCAACATTGTTGAACAACAACAAGACATCACGCAAATATAAGGCATAAAATCAATACGTAAGTGATATTTACAGTGTTTCTTTATTAAAAGATTAATGGATGCTTGGTTGTTTTATAGCAAATGAAATATTACATCAACGACAGAAAACCGTTGCCTGCCGTTGCCAGCGCTCCTGGCAGTATTTGAGAAATCGCAAGTCAACAACAACTAAAGGTTCCACTTGATAGGTTCCACGTTCTGTTTGGAATGCACGTGGAGTAGGTCAACGTGGTTCTATAAACGCTGAAGGAGGGCGCTTCGATTCACGCGCATCTCCGCCGCACGGCAGCACTGGCATCGAGGAACCCGGCCTGTGGCAGTGGAACGCGGTAAGTTTAAATTGACTTCATAAAACCTTTAATGTGTTTACATTAGGAGGAGTGCGACGGAAGAGGAACAGCATGAGAGGTGAGCGGTAAAGCAATGGAAGGCCTTTACTTAGCAAATGTCGACTAATACTTTCGTCTTTTGTCGACATTTGCAACAAAAGGAGCAGATACACGGCCAATTTTTTTTTAAATATGTATTACTCATATGGTGTTAATTAGTAAATCAAATTCCTTTTAAATCTGTGAAACGCTTGCGGCTCTTCCTTTTGCAGTACCAATTGATGCACAATTTATAATGTAGGTCAATAAATACATTTCAGTGCACGAACAGTCACCTTCCTAAAATTACTTAAACAGTAAAATCGCTGCTTCTCTCCGCATTCCGCTGTCAGAAAAGTTGAAGCGCTAAGAAAGCCGGCCGTTTTTTTAACATCTTGTTTATTTCACCCCAGTTCATACGAATTCACGAATGAAAATGGCGCAAACAATAAACAAGCACAAACTCAAGCGTACAAGTTTGACAGGAGCAGGTTTAGGTTGTCCGTTTATTGGCATTGTGTCGCATAGTTTTCGCCTTCGTAGCGGATGATATTTTATCGTTTCAGACCCACGTGACAAGAATGCGAAGCTCGTTCATTTGATGGCTTTTACGTCACGCCACGTTATCCTGAACTTAGCTTCGGGTTTCAGTCTAAGAATTTTTGGCGCTCTGCCCCTCGAAAGGATGCTTCGAAGAGGTCGAATTTATAGCGGATGCAGGAACTGCAGTGCAAAAAAAGAAGACGAAAGAAAGAAGCCCGAGCACTCGAATTGGAAGCGCAATGAAACCCCACCGCGTACCGATCAATAGGGTGAGGCAAACTCGCTCTTAAAAGCGCCGCTATCCAAACCGCGCACACTTTGACGACGGCCATCAATTTCCCGTATTAAAGACACACCAACCAGCCTCCGTCGCTGCCCCTCCCTTCTTGCTTTCTTCCGTCTTTATTTATAAAATTTTCCTCCTTTTGTGTCACTCAATTTAGGCCTTCGTGTTCGGTTAGCTCTTCTGTATAAGCACCCCGTTAGGGAGCCGCAAGAGGGCAGTTTCCATGAAACTTGAAGGAGATACGAAAAGTCAGCGCACGAAGAGCAAAGGCCTTCCAACAGACAACCGCCGTCTCTTATTTTCCTTCTTGACGTGTTTCTTTCTCGGACGGTATCACATTCCCACACCGACTTTTCTGCGCAATTGCGGGCGTCTTGCGTTTCGTTCGACATTTCACGATGCTTCATCTTTTTATTTTTTCTCTGGTCGGCGCACGTACGCTAGGCCACACATCAAGCAACGAGAGAAAAGTGCGTGCGACAAGACGCTTTAGGCCTAACCGGGGGGAAGCATACGGCAAACAAAGCGTATTTGGCTAGGCCGGCGGTGATGGCGGCGGCGGCGGCGGTGTAGAGCCAGACCGGGACGCCAACCAGTCAGCCGGGCGTCGCGGATGCAACTGTTCAATGAGACGGCAAAGAAACCGTCGGGGAGGTTCGAACCGGCTCGATGGGTTCCATCCGGGCAGCCCCACATCCCAGTGGAGCGTTGAAAGCGGCCCATTTCCACCGGCGGCCGAAATATATCGCTCGTAGGAGCCGACCTCAAGAAGGGCATGAAATAGCGGGCAAAGAAAAGAGGTATATTATGACAACAACAGAAAAAGAGCGAGAAGAAAAATGGATGGCAAGGCGCACGTTGAAGTCCAAGAAAGTGGATCACGAACGAAAAAAAAAAAAAACACCGTGTAGAACGCAAAAAAAGACAACAAAGACATACTCCCAGCAAGGTAGAGCAAAGTTGAAAAAAGAAATGCGTGCAGTTTAGATACTTTGAAGAAAATATCGCAATATCGCAGCATTGAGCGGGGTCGCAGAGAGGGAAGTAGCGAGAACGCATGGTGCACAGGAGAATTTATTTATTAGCACTTTCAGTTCAGCAAAAAAAAAAAAATTACACCATCTCCCCGAAGGGAACTATGTGGTGATGCAAAGCGTGCCGAAGCGGCTTCGCTTTCTCGCAGTGTGGGATCCGCAGCTGGACGCTGGCGTTTCGAAGCGGCTTCACTTTCTCGAAGTTTGGCGTCCGCTGCTCGACGTCGACGTTTCGAAGCGGCGTCGCGTTGTCGAACGCCATCTGGATTCGCTGCTCGGCGTCGACGTTTGCGTTCTGCATCTCGAGCTCTCCTCTGCGCAGCCTTGTCTTCAGAGGTGCTCGTGGTTCTGGGAGTGAGCTGGCTGGCGCTGGTTGAAGGTGTGCCAGCCAGTTCGCTGACAGAATTGTTGGCGTCCATTCAGTTCATCGGGCAAGCAGCAACTGAGGGAGCGGCGAGCGGAGAGGAGGAGAGGAGGAGCAGGGCGCGCGCTATCGCACAGCTGGCGTGAAGAGAGGGAGAGGAGGAGAGTGGCGTTATCGCACAGCTGGTGGGGAGAGGGGAGAGGTGCGGACGGACGCCGACGGACATAGCCCCGAGCAAGAGATGCTTTGCATCTAAAAAAAAACGCAGGAAAATGCTGTTCACGATGTTACATACCACCTAACAGCTTTTCACTGCACTGGGAATGCTGAAACTACGAGAAAACCCGAAAACCTGAAAGGAAGGCGATACCTCGAAGAAACCAAACATCAGTCCCACACCCAAGTGCGGGAACGCAGGGGCGACGGAAAGCGAACGCTGTGGGCGGTCCGGGCCACACCTCTTTAGAAAAGAGGCTTCAGACATTCCTTCAGATAACGGGTGACCCTGCAGTCCACACTCTTTGATTTAGTCCACCGCCGTTCCGGGGTGACGTCTCGCGTTGCTCCTGTTTTTCTTTCAATCACGGCAAGTGCGCTGCATCCAGGGTCTCTGCCCTCATTCTGCTTCGCTGCAGCCACCTCCGCGCAGCGTTGTTTCGCATGGTTGCACCCCTACCTTGCGAAATCAACTGCGCTCCGCTCCCGCCGCGATTTTTGCCTACGCGCAGGCAAGATAGCAGAGCTGAAATAGAGATCCCTCCCGTTATATACAGCTCTGGGCGTGGAAGTTTCTGCGCAGATCCGTAAAGAATGTGTTTTGACAAAAAGAAATGGACGCCGTCTCGTAGTTTTCGTGCCCCTTTTCTCCTTGTTGGTGTTCTCTTTCGGTCAGACTGCGTAATACTTAGCTACAGAAGGACTGTAAATTGTACAAGTTGGTACTTCTTCATAAGGCAAACAGCGCAAAAAGGACGGAATAAAAAAGCGACGGACTAAGAGCGAAGCGCGATGTTTGGTTTTGTAAGGTGCGTAGATTGCGCTGAAGGGAAAGGAACAGGATGTTAGTGGCTACAAAAGAAAAAAAAATTAGCGGCACCCAACTTGCGGGCTTACAATTGAAAAAGAATTTCAATTCCCAGCTTTAGAACTACGAATGTAGATTTTAAAGCAAGAAGGACAGAAGCAATGGAAAAATAAATACTACGGGAGCGTCTGAGCTTTTTCTTATGATGCGAGAACGCGTGAGCATTACTGCTTGCTAAGCAATGTCGTCGATTTACGTCGCTGAGTTAAATTTGGCCGAGTTTTGGGTTCCGCAGTGTGGGATATCGCGAAACGTGCAAAACGACCAAGCGTCTATATTTCAACACGACAGTGTTTTATTTCCAGATACACAACGATTTCCATGACGTTATATCCGCCATGGAAGTGACGCCAGTGCAACAAAGCAAGCGGCCTGTAAAAGGTGCACCCCTGCACACAGGATTTTCCTGCGAGGAAACAACCTTTATTACTAAAGAGTAGGTTATACATAAGGTTGTTCTTTTTCGGGTTTTATATTTGAACACGAAAGTGTTTTATTCCGAGATACACCAAGATTTCACTGACGTCATATCCACCGTGGAAATGACGCGAGTACACCTTTTCCGAAGCGATCCGGAGCAGGAGGTCACTCGCCAAGCACACCCACAAGACAGCCACTGACCCGCAAATCATGCTGATTTCGATGGAGATTTCGCTGAAAATTTCACTTTCCTGTTTTACAGATTACTAGGACAGAGGAATCAACCAGTTTTTTCACGTTTTTTCATCACGTTTTCATTCGTTATCGGTTCCTTGGCGCCTTTTCTGCCTTCCCCTTGTTACAATAATGAAGAAGAGCCTTGGGAAATCGCCCTTTTTAGGCCTATTTTCAGTATTTTCCGGCAACCTCAAGTTTTCCACCACTCCTTGTCATTTGAGCGTTGTACTTCTTTTTTCTGTTACTGTGACTAAGAGTCTCGGTCAATCACACTTGTTAGGCATCTGCTAGGCCTAATCCTACGTATGTTGAGCCTAACAACGTGACAAGCCACAGGAAACTAATTGCACGTTGAGCTGTGGATGCCGGTTGGCGATGTTAGACCTCAAAAGCGTGACATCAGGACTAACTTCGGGGCATCGCATACCCGCACGTGTTCCGCCTAGCTCTGAAAGTGTCAGATCGACGCATGCCACGTTCGCAGCCAACGGGGTGTTAGGCCGGCCTACACCCGCGTTCGCAGCCGATGGGTATTTTGAAAGCAGGCTTCTGGCGTAACTGATCACGATAACTGAGGCCAGTAATGATCACGCAAAATTAAACAGGGCCGGTGACAAATTCTAACTTGATTACTGGTGAGTGAAACAAAATCAGTTTGCATATATAGCTATGAATATTGGGGGGACCTTCAGTTTTTCTTATTTTACCTTTTGTATTTTTGGGTGTATACCTTACCAAATATTTCACGCCAGAAGACACACTACTTTAGAGGAATTAATCATGGCCCACCCACAAGCACATACTTTGAGGGCGTAAACGTCACTTTTGTGAAGCAGGGAAACTATTATTTCAATTGAATTTCATCCAGAGGTTGACGGGCAAGCTCGAAAGAAATTTTAAACGAACCACCGAAAACCTTCATTTGACAGCCCCTTTCGACGCACCTGGAGACGAAAAAAGAGCTAAGCGCAAAAAGTAAGCCCAGTTTCAGGACACGCAGTGCGAAACATATCAAAAGCTGAGGTGTGATATTGGGGCCACAAAGGTGTCATTTCGGAACGAACAAACCGAATGAACGGTGCAGGTGCAAGCTGCACATGGGGTTCACAGGGCTGTTTCTGACATGTGATGGGGCAGTGCTTCAAAAAGAAGAGAATTGTTAAGGCGATTACTGTTCACTGCTATCCAGAGGCAACAGCGACAGGCAGTCCGCTTCACGCTATCGCCAGCTTTCTTGAAGGCAATAGGTGTAGACTGAAAACTTCCCTGCGAACCACCGCATCTGTGGAGAGATCATAACGGGAGTGACCGTTTTAAGCCCGAAAATGGCTGTGTTAATGGCCAATTAAGAAAGTGAACGGACGTCCGCCGACGCATACATGTAGGTTTCTGAGCCCATTCGAAATTTTCGCCTTCACTCATCGCCTTCACGCCGGTTCCCATCCACCAGTCAGGCAACAACCACAGCAGATTGTACTACATAGAGTCCAATTATTGAAAGCCAACTGGATTAAATGTTGCGACGTGGCGTCATTCGGCCTCCTCACAGGCCATGGGTGCTTAAGAGGGACAATTTGGCTTTGTGTCGACTATAGCTGACTTAGCAGGAGTAGACAGACAGGCGTTTACTCTTATCCGTAAGCACAATAAGGCACAAACTAATGTTACTTGGCCTACTAGTCTCGCGTCTTTCTACCTTCCCGACATATTATTCCCAGACTCGATAGGTGTGTTAGGTGTCAGTGACATTGCCCAATCCACGTGCTGCTCTGCATGCTTTTTTAGTCCTAGAGCTGCCCACGGAAAATTTTAGTAGAGATCCGGGCATGACCCGCTTCGATACAATCCGCCGTCAACGGCTGGAGTCTACAGCGTCCGTCTAACGACTGACTGTTGCTGTCAAAACTAATGAAAGGATTCAGGTCACGTGAAGATGGCCAGAAGAACGGGGAAAAAAGACGCAGCGCCCCTATGAAGCTGCGGCACAATCGCGAGTTCACGCGTGAAAGTCTGAAAAACAACATCAGGCAGTGCCCACGTCGTTTGCAGACCTGCCTCAAAGCGGTGGAAGAGGACGAAGCGCGCACCGAGGGGCGCGCTACAAAGCGCTAGGAAAGTATAAAAAAACAACAGAACAATGAGGCCGGCCGACGGCATATGCGCATGAAAGCAAACGATGCGAGCGAGAATACTCCAGGATTGCTTTAATAACAGAAAACCTTTCATTTATCAACGAGCAAAAGCGCACATATCAGGCGCGAACCGCGAGCAGCGTCACTCGCCACCGTCACTTGGTGTTTACTTAGAGGCGCCCCAGCGTGTGTTTCTTCCTCTTCTTCTCTCGCCAAAATACACCATACGCACCCACGCGTCCTTATTTTTGCGGTTTCATTTATGCTCCCCGGAACGACCTTTCCCATCTCTTTCAGCTTCCCCGAAACCCCGAAGAGGACCTGACCATAAGTCCTCTTGAGAGAAACGCCCCCAAAAAGCTCTCCCTAGAAAAGCGCGGAAATCGAATTGACTTGACTTTATCAATCCGGTTACAAGGAGGAACTAACTGAAAAGCTATAAAAGAAGGCTTCGCCCGAAGAGTTGTCAGAAGGCAGCAGGCAGCACGTGTAGTGAATGAATTGCGTTATTCGTCCTGACTGAATAGCTGGTGGCTTCGCTTGTTTGTTGACGTGAATGCTAGATCAAGGCCGCATGTCTTCTCTCTTACTTTCTTTGTTTTTTCATCCTTTCAGCTGAAATTGGTCCAGGCGTTCCTGCGTACGTCACAAGTCTTCGAGCGAAGCTTTCTTCCGTTCGACAGCTCTTCGTGGTAGCGGGGCGACTATAGCCCAAAGTACAGCAAGGTACGGGCTGCGCAAGTCTGTTTGTTTGTTTGTTTGCCTACTTGCTTTCTTGCTTGTTTGTTTGTTGGTTTGTTTGCTTGTTTGTTTGCTTGTGTGTGGAAGGGCATGCGTGAACGCTAACGCGCTAACCGGCGTGCACGTGTGTGTGTGTGTGTGTGTGTGTGTGTGTGTGTGTGTGTGTGTGTGTGTGTGTGTGTGTGTGTGTGTGTGTGTGTGTGTGTGTGTGTGTGTGTGTAGAGAGAGAGAGACAGAGAGAGAGAGAAAAGACAAAACATTAGCACCGTAAGTAATTTTTTAAAGATCGAGAACTGCGGGCTTCCTTGCTTTATACTGCCATTTTCTCCTAACGCTTTTATCTACAGATTTTATGGGCTGTTACTGGTCTTAAAAAACATCCGTGACACCAAAGGGCTCCGTATGCTGTAGTGAGCGTGAAAACATTTTTGTTGACTGTGCCGGTCTTGTGTGCGCTGCTCTGCTTCACAGCTGCAGTCGATGTAGGCCGCTCACAGACCGTCTCAACATATCTTGCACTGAGAAAACTTTTGGAGCAAGTGTCTCGCAAAGGCAGTGTGCTCATTATTCTATGCACGGTAATGACGACGCGGCTAAGGTGGCACGTGTCCAGCAGTACGCAGGTTTTCTCTAATTATTACAGTCTAGTCCACTTATAACAATATCCAAGTGCCAAGAAAATCCCATCGTTATAACCGATAATCGTTATAAGCGGGTCGAGAAAAAAAAGCCACAAGAGAGATCAAAACATTTTATTAGCATGCAAGTGAGGTAGTGCAACTACTCGTTTGCAGAAAATCAATAGTCAGTCAGCTTTGACTGCTTCACGCGAAGCTGACGCACATCTTTTTCGAGAGCATCTAATTGCTCCACATAGCTGAGCGGGAGGTCCTTCGCGAAAATGAAGTCCCGTGGGGACTTTATCATTCGTTGGGCCTCGTGCGATGACGGTACCTGGCTAGGCTGCTCAGCTGCGTCGTCGTCGTCGTCGCTCTCACCGCTGTCCGCTGCACCACGCACACTCGCAACGATCGTCTCGTCACTGAGGGACTCGGACGTTTCCACACCATCGTCGGCATGGAGAAAATCGTCGAGACCCAACGCGTCTTCGTGAAGCGCCGACCATAACTGTGGCACCCCTTCATCATCGGGTGCTTCCGTGGCCTCCCCTGGGATCGCTTCCTTCTCGCCTGCTTCCTCCTCGTGACGCATTTTCGCATTTTCGGTGCGCGCGATAAGCGGATTCAATCGCTATATCCGATATCGCGGCTCGGGAGCATCGTAATAAGCGGGTTATTTTACCATAGAAAGCATACAAAATTGGACGGTGCAATCGTTGTCCATCGTTATATCCGATATATTGTTATAAGCGGTATCGTTATAAGTGGATTCGACTGTATCATCAATTTCGTATTGCTATTTTCCCCTTTTTCCGTTACTATGACTCATACGCTTGGCCAATGGCCCTTATTATCCCTGCATACCCGCCAACAATAAAAACGCGCATTTGAACTAATCTAATTGCTGCTCGTGAAATCACTAGAGACGCAAAATTTAGGCAAAATGCCTATTTCCCCCTTGAGTTTGTATCGAGACTATTTGACATATAAGCGTGAACCAGAGGAGGGGTATTATTTTAAGCAATAGTTTATTGTGCCTATAAGTGCCTATTTTGATTTGATGGGCCTGTAGGGGCTTTCTAGCGTCTAAAAATGCTTTTTTCTGTGATATATTACTTTTTTGGGGTTTTGAATTGATGGCCTGCAAGGAATGTTTTAGCTTGAGGAGCCCGAAATAAGGTATTTGTCGCACTTTGTTTGTAAGAAAAGTCCACTAGCCATGCCAAGCAAGTCGAGCAACCCAAACCATGGACGAGCCACCACCACCTGAACCTCGCCACATCGACCGACCGCCACAGGCCCGCACGCAGTGATACCGAAGGCAACCCTATCATACAAGCTGTCACCCCTATCACACCCGTCACCCCTATCACACAACCTTTTTTATTCTATGCCCTTCTTACGCGCTGTGTCCGCGAACCAACGGCGAAAACTTTAGCAAAAGTTCTCTATCTATTTCTAACGCACTAAAAACAAAAAATGAAGCAATGAAAGCGACGCAGCCGCGCACGTTCCACTTAAGGTTAAAGACGCCTCCGGAGTGAAAACCACGCGCAAGTCTGACACAACAAAGTTTTAAGGTGACGCCACGAACACGTACACAGTCATCCGCCGGTCACGGGAACCCTGCCGGATGGTAAAATGCAGCAGGTCTAGGACGAAGAAGAAAAAAAACTGAGTTTTTTGGACTAATAATCTCGGCACTTTTGCGGTATTCTAGTCGTGACAGCCGTCATTTGTAGTGTTGGGTAACGTTCAAGGGCATTTGGAAGCCTATCAATAAGGGAATTAGTTGCAAAGAATGTTACGTGCTGTCTAACATTAATAATCGGTACATAGGCATAGCTCCTCAATGCTGTTATTCCCGCAGCTTCCATAGTCATCTAGAACAGAATAGTTCAGTAATTTGTGCGTAATTATTGCCCTCCCCTGCACTATCCAGGGGATTCATCGGTGTTGTGAAGAGCTGAGTAGGTCGTTCTGTACTCATCATCATCAGCAGCAGCAGCAGCAGCAGCAGCAGTGCCAGCCTGCTCAGGTCCACTACAGGTCGAAGGCCTCTCCCACTGACCTCCAACCGCTCCTGTCCTGGGTTACTCTAGTCCACAGTTTACCCACGAAGTTTTGTATCTCATCCCTCCACCGTGTTATTGGCCTTGCTCTTATTCTAGACCCATCTCTTGGTATCCACTTTGGTTCCCTAATTGTCCACCGGTAATCGGTTCGTCTCGCTACATGGCCAGCGCGAGTCCATTCCTTTCTCTTTATTTAAACAATATATTCGACTCCAGTTACTTCTCTGATCCAGGTAGCCCGTTTTGTGAGCCTGGGTGTTATTCCTTACATTATTCGTTCCGGGGCCTGTAGAGGCGACCTGAGTTTGCTTTCTAGTTTGCCTAGTGAGGCGCCAAGTTTCAGCTCTGTACGTCATCACCGGCAGTATGCACTGGTTGTAGATTTTACTTTTGAGTGACAGAGGTAGCTTCATTTTCATTATTTGGGAGCGCTTGCCAAGTGCTCCCCAACCCTTACCTATACTGCGGTGGTTTCTTTCGTGGCTGGTGTCAGCACTAACCGTTTGTCCGAGGTATGTATATTCTGTTATTTCCTCTAGCGTTTCGTTTCCTAAGCGGAAGAAGCCATCCTAGGACTGCTCATTTCTCGCTATTTTAGATTCATTTATATTTATTTTAGCCCCACGGCCGTGCTTTCTGATTGTAGTTCCTCAAGCATTGTTTGCAATGTGTTCTGCAGTCTCACTCAGCAAAACTATGGTGTCCGCTACCTCAAATGGCTTATGTATTTCCCATTTATCCTTAATCCTATGTTTTCAAAGTAAAGCTTTCTAAATACACCTTCCAGACATACGGTGAATAGTTTCTATTTCGCTGTCTTTCTACCTTTCGGATATCAAATTTATCGCATTGTTTGGTGAGGGTTATCCTGCCCGTGCATCTCTTATATATGCTTTGTTGAAGTCTTATGTAAGGTTCTCTATTCCCTGGACCTTTCGTGCTTCTAAAGCTACTGCGGTGAGTACGGAATCAAACGCCCTCTCGAAATCTACAAATGCTACGTAGAGGAGTTTTGTGTAATCTGCGCAATTTTAATCACTTGGTTGGCGACATGGTTATCATCCATGGTTGAGTACCCTTTCGTAAACCCAGCCAGCTCTCTGGGTTGATGGGAATCCAGGCTGTCACCGATGCGGCTAACTATAACTTTGGTAAACAGCCTGTAAACAACTGAGCGTAGGCTGATGGGCCTGTAATTACTGAGGTCCCTGGGATCTCCCTTCTTATGAATCAGAATAATGTTGGCGTTTTTCCAGGCTATGGACACTTTTTGATTCTTCAAGGATTCCCAATTTACTACAGGAAACTTTTCCTGTACAATCCCCTCCCTCTCCCAAATTTTTTGCGGTTATGCCGTCGTCACGTGCAGCCTTTCCTATTTTCATGCTTTTAGGGCCTTTCCAACTTCCTCTTTAGTTACTAGTGGGACATTGCAAGTTGAGCTTGTATTCTCAGTAGTTTCCCCTGGTCTAGTGTCACTGGCATACAGCCTGGTGTAGAATCGTTCCGCTACCTTGATTATCTCGTCCAAGTTGTGCGTAATGTTTCCCTGCTCATCTATGAGGGCGTACATTATGTCTTGGCCGCTGGCTAGCTTTCTCTTAGTTGCTTTCAAGCTTCCCCCTATTTGCAGCGTTTCCTCGATCACTGCCATGGTATATGCAGGGATTTGTTTGTTTTATTTCTGTTAATCAGTTTTGACAACTCGGCCCATTGAACCGATCCGCGGTACTTGACACTTTCATTTTCTTACGTTTGGAAATAAGTTCCTTCGTTTTGTTAGTTAGTTTTCCAGTTTGTTCTCTGCATGTTGCTTCTCACACAGGTGCTGCTTATTCACTGAGTGCCGATGTTAGGTTGTCATTTAGCCTGTCTACACCAACCTCGTTCTGCTCGTTCAACACTGAGAGTTTGTTTTGAAGAGATTTTTAAACTCCTGCGATCTGGCACTGACTGATTCCAAGCAGGGTTTCTTAGTTTTCACGAGTTTCGTTTTTTTCTCTTCTGAGATTCACCCTTAGCTTGCATCTAACGATCCTGTGATCGCTGCTACGAATTTACTTAGCACCTCTACGTCTTGCACGATACCCGGGTTGTCACTTAGAACGAAGCGAATTTAGTTTTTGGTTGTACCATTCGGACGTTTTTATGTCCATTTCCCATTATTTTGCTTGTAGAAGAATGTTTTCACTAACCTCAGGTTATTTCTCTCTGCAGATCTCACCAGTGTATCTCCTGGACTGTTCAGTTTGTCTATTCCGAAGTTTTCCACAGGCCTTTCTCCCATTTGCTTCTTAACAATTAATCTTTGCGCTAAAGTCTCCCATCACAATCGGGAACTGCGTTGTTGCCTTCTTCATTGCTGATTCGACGTCCTCAGAGATGCTATTTGTGGCTTCATCGTCATATCTGGTTTTTGGCGCATAGGCGTGAACTATCTTTAACCTGTATCGCTTGTTTATCTTGATCAAAACAGCCGCGACTGACTCACTAATCCTGGAAAGCTCCTCCACGTTTCCTGCGACTTCTCTGTGGATTAAAAATTGCACCCCGTGTTCTCCACTGTCAACGAATAAATACCTAGCAGTTAAGCTGTTACTTCGGTGTGTAGTTATGTCTTCAAGCAGCACTTAATGGTTGTGCCTCTTCCCCAAGATCCCGTTGTTACGTCTTAAAACCCTCGGCTAAGGGCGGTAAACTACTACAAAAGCACTCGCCGCTGGTAATAACGGCTTTGCAGACAACAAGAACGTCGCAGCGGGAAATTATTTACAGTACGCTACACTTGAACGCGACTTGGCGAATTCTTGTGCTTATTTCCTACTCTTAGCAGGAAGCATTTTTGCAGCTGACAGCTTGGGCGCCAGTCTGACTAAGAATGCTGAGCTCATTTCGAAGGTCCAGGACAGATCCACCATCATCCTCAAAGGACTGGCTGCTGATAGAGCCATTCCTGTCTGATAATCTGTCATTCTGTCTGACGTAAAATTCCTTGATTCCCTGTGCTAAAAAAAAAAAACACTTCCGAATGGTCTTAGCCTACAATCAGGTAATGGCGCATCCCGAAGCATAAACAGCTCCCTAAACTTCAGCGAACATTGAGTGTTGGTTTTTCACACACAATTATCGACTGAAAGGAGGTACAACTTCAAGCCGCAAATCGTTGCGATATGTCTTTTGTTGTCGCATCACCCTCCATTTCACGTAAATCTGCTCAAATAGCAACTTTTGTGTGGCTTATTTTCAGGAAGAAAATAAAACTACTTTCCCACAGCACACGACGTGTCCGCTGATTTTACGGCAAGTCAAAAATGTGTCGTAAAATGTGCTGCTGAAGTAAATACAAATTGAGCCTATATGGACCCGAATGACAGTATTTGGTGCCTATAAATGCCTCAATGGATTTTTCAGTGCCTATTATAGGCGCCAAAAACCCTGATTTTTCATGCCTAAAGTTCTCGTCTAAAGTAATCACCATGCTCATTTTTTTCCCGCAATACTGAGCACGTGACTCTGTCACACTTTTTTAAAGTCCGAAGTCACATTTTCGCTAGGTTCACCTTAAGTAAGCGAGAATCATCGAGCTTTGGAGGTCCTGGGGGTCCGTGCTGCTATCGCATTCCAGATGACCGTTGTTCGAATCACACTCGGAGCAGAATTTGCCCAATTTTCTTTTCAACTCAATCGATTACGCTGTTTATACAAGCTAAGCTTAGAAATGTACCGTTATTTCGAGCTTTCATTTACCTGTTTTATCTTTTGAGGAGTCTGCCATTTTGTGGGCCATGGCTCCAGATTTTCGACCAAAATAGGTAACTTAATTTGTTGCTGGCAATTCGTTGCCCGCACAGCGAGCACGAAAATACAAATGATGGCGCTGTGTGCCGTGAAGTTGTCTGCGATTTAGGAGTTGAGGCGCTGCTCATTCGGCAGAGAAATGTATTTTCGAAGCTGTTGACGGTTGCGAATTGCTTGGAACAGCCACACCTCTCGCGCGAACGCCGGCTCCTACGTGGTAGACCAACAGTCCTGGCGGCTGATGGGAACGCTGCTTGATGAATGTCACAAATTCAGGCTAGAATAACTTCTCCAAAAAGTAATCAGTTTCTTTTTTAGAAGCAGAATTTTCTTTTTAATATTAAGGACTACAAGCGTGGAAACTTTTACGAACAGTTGTTTGAGAAGTGCACGTCCCGCTGTAATTGGCGACAAATGGCAAACATGCTCCGCAAACCTCCTCGATTCCGCGTTTGCTTTCTATTTAAACGCGCAGTTTTATTTCGCACAAAACCCGTTTTTGGTTACTAACATTTTTGTTGACCATGTAATTTGTAAACAGCGAACCGTGCAATAAGAGTTTCGTTGAAAAAAAAAAACGCTATTTGCGTAGCCTCAGGCCCGTTTCGGTCCTACGCAATCCGGTTCCAGAACTACCCATCATTCCCACATCAAAGCGTAAACGGCGTCTCGGGGTTCGCGTTGGCACTAGCGCCAGTTTCCCCTCTAGTTATTATTGTATGAAACTCTATGGGTTCAACCACATAAATAATTCTGACTGTACTCTTCTACCATTAAGCGAAGTTAATGGCAGAAAAAAAATGCATTTTACCATAAAGAACATTTTCCCAAATTGTCGTAGCAATACCCATTTTGAACAAACTGTGTGAAATGGGAAAAATTATGAGTACATGTACGGCGTGGTGCGTTTACAGAATGCTAGGACCATGATCGTGTCGGTCTAATACAAGCGGGAAAACGATTGGTTTTGTATACATTTTAATGACCCTGTCTATAGGCCGGGTAGAAGTTAATAAAACCCTGGCGATGCAATTTGTTCAAATGACCCTATGATCCATTTAGTGATTTATTCTCCTAAATGCAGACAACTACCTATGCCGGAACAGTGCTAAATTGACGGCATCGTGGAACAGTCGCTGCCTCCCGTCGCTTCTGAATCGAACGCTATTACGGTAGGTTCGGATGTCCACAAACGAAGAAGTTAGCGTGATTGGAGACTCTTAGTAACTGACGAGATTGCACTCTCAGTCTGCTCGTCGTCACGCAATCTCTGCAGGAGCCCGGTATACCGAGATAGTGCTCTGATGTTTCCCCCCCTTATTTCTGTTTTCCTCTTTGTTCATTTCGCATACATGCTCGGCAGCAGCAAAGAAGGGAGAAAATGAGTGGAACTGGCCGCGGTTTCGCTTTTCCATAGATGTCCTCCATTTACACCCCAGCTTACAGTGGGCGCCAATTAGCAAATTGGGCATGATTCCTTTGCCGAGTGAGATCTAATGCGCAAGATTTTAATCGAGCCGTTCCTGGCGCACTGCTACGCAGCGGAGGGCGTGTTTGAGGCAATAAAACATTCCGCGAAATTCGCTTCACTGTTCAGACTACAGTTGTGACATCACCCTGTGCTGTTGCGTGTTCACTTCACTTCACGGCACACCGCTGATTATACTTTAACGTTTCTAACGGTGGTAAAATCCCACAGCAAGCCCGTGCTTATAACGAGCGAGCGTACTTCTTTCATTTTACAGTGCTCGTTTTGTACACTCCTGTCCCTAGTGGCAGTCACGGCGCTGTTGCATCCTGACCTTGTTTTGGTTTCTTGACATTTTGTTCACCTATCGACCGATGATATGTTCGCCCAAGTTGAAAGACACAGTCGTTTTCTACGAATCAAAACTGGTTTTCTTTTGTTTGTTTTTATGTACTCCCATTTTTTCATTGTTCATTTTCTTGCTTTATCCGTTGCTTCCGTTTTTTGCTTCCCCTCTTGCTTCGTTGTTTTTATTTCTTCTTGTTTTATGCATTATTTTTTGTTTTTGCGTCATATTTTTTTTTGCCCTTTCCTGACATTTTTTCCTTGCACCTTTTCTTCTTCATTACAATAATGCGTTCTTAATTTTTTTTCCTTACTACGTTGAGCCTTTCTGTGTTCTTTATTCTTCTCTTTCTTCCTTGATTTCTTTCGCAGCTTTTTTTTTAATTTTTTCGGCTTACTTTCCCATTACAATTCAAGTTTACCGTCTTTGTTTTGTTTAGAAGATACTTTGGTACCCAAAACGCGCCGCATTTTTCCTTGCAATCGTAATCGCCCTGTGTGCTAAACGTCTGATGCTAACTTGGCAGTAAGCGTTATTGATGTACGAGTTAGAGCAGCTCGTACCTCGTTTTGGGAAATTGACGTGTAGTTTGTTTGTGGTTAGCAAACACAGACAGACAGACAGACAGACAGACAGACAGACAGACAGACAGACAGACAGACAGACAGACAGACAGACAGACAGACAGACAGACAGACAGACAGACAGACACACAAATAAACAAACGAACAGGCAAGCAACCAAGAAAATGAAAAAATGCATAAAGCTAAACCTCTGTTTTTTTGTGCTTACCTCCGCTGATGCAACACTAAGTCAGCTCCCCCTCTGTAGCTGATCAGAGCTCAAGCGGGACAATGGGCTCTACTAAAGATGACAGTCTTTCTTGCGGTACTTTAGCGCTAAAATTTTGGTCTGTCCGTATGCCTGTCCGTCTGTCTGTCTGTCTGTCTTTCCTTCGATTCAGCCACCCGGCTGAAGTGAACAAGCCGCTGCACAATTGCTTTATATACCCACAGCCAAATCTAACCGCCCTAGAGTGGTGGCAGTGTTCATACTTGTCAACATTGTTGAGCGAAAACAAACTATTACGCTTATCTGGGCCAAGGCACCAATACACAAGGGACATTCGCAGTGTTTTCTTGATTAAAAATACACGGATAGTTGATCTAATGAAAGATACTTCTAGAAAAAAATTGACTGTGGCTTAACTCAGTCATGCCTGGGTGTGCGTAGGGAGAGGTCCGGTTAATGTTATAGTTTAGCTTGGTTTTCTGTGCGGTTACATCTTTATCGTGTAGGTTCGTTTACGTCTGAGTGCTTAGGTTTGGTTGGGACATCTCGTTAAGTTATGGTTACATTAATCATTGCGGGACATTTTTATTTAAAGTGTCATGCATTTATTTTCTTTAAAGTCTTCATCTTGTTCGATTCGATTCGATTTGATGGTGCTTTATTCATCACTAAGAAACAACATACAATGCGTATATACAGGAGGAGGTCCCGAAGTCAAAGACTGCAGGGGACCTCCTATGATGCAAGCATCAACAAATTAATGTTTTAACAAACAGTGGTTACACTATCATGTTGAAACAGACGAAACAGATATTACAAAACTGAGATCGCACAATCATAGTAAAAAAAGCAAACAAAACTTGTAATAAAAGCAAACAAAATGAACTCAAATTTACTGAGGATGAGCACGTAAGCTATTCTTGAATGAATAAATATTTGAAGCACTTTTTGTCAAGTGAGGCACACAGTTACATTCGTAAGCAGGAGAAATATGCACAGCTTGTTTACCATAATTACTTTGAGCTTTAGGAAGTAAAACATTGTTATGCAGGGCAAAACGATTGCAGCTCTGAAGTGGAAGCTGGTTAGCAGTGATAATTTTGATAGGAAGCCTACCGCTGAAGAATCTAAATGCTATGATGCAAATAGAATACTTCACCAAATTAGAAACCGACAAAATGTCATGCGCACGAAGCAGCGGTAAAGAACTACAACGGAAATGGCTATAAGTAATGATCCGTATGGCTTTATTCTGGATATGTTGCAAGGGAGACAGGTGCGTCGGGTATGCATTGCCCCAAGACGATATGCAATAACTAATGTGACTATGAATGAAAGCATAGTACATTGAAGTTAGAGTCCTCAATAAGGACTCTAAAGGACCAAATAAGGATGAGCCAAATAAGGACCAAAATAAGGATGAGCCTTAATTAATATTCGTATTCCATATGCTACTTTTTTTAGTTAACAAAGGTGTGTTTGGAATTTGTGTTCGGAATTCTTTTTGGAATTTGATATGCTTATCAAGCTCAACGCCTAAAAATGTGCCGTAGCCCGAGCAAAGAAGTTGAGTACCATTTAGGCAAATGGAAGAGTTTTCTGGGATTATTTTGAGTTGAAATCTAAAAATAATAAATTGATATTTGGATGAGCTAATGGTTAACATGTTTTCCCGACACTATGTAGTTAAATTATTGCTATCCGCATTAAGCTCCACAATTAGTGATTCTAAATTCATATCAGTTGTAAAGATAGTGGTATCGTCAGCATAAAGTACACTAGTTGAAAATTTAGGGCATTGTGGGAGATCATTGATAAAGATTAAAAATAAAAGAGGACCAAGAAGAGATCCATGTGGTACGCCTATATTCGTTAAATTGAATTCGGAGTAAGTACCAGAGATGCATACAGTTTGTTTCCCATTGAGTAAATAACTTTTTATTAGGGTTAGAGCAGGGCCGGTAATTCCAATTGCATTTAATTTTTTCAAGAATATGTGATGGTTCAGAGAGTTGAAAGCCTTAGACAGGACGATAAACAGCGCACCAATCAGATTACCCGCATCAATGGCTTCTTTAAATTTACCAGTTAGAAATATTCAGGCAAGTTCAGTGGAATACCCCACCCTGAACCCGAACTGGTTCGGCGAGAGTATGCTTAATTTTCATATATAACTTCTGAGCCGCAAAAGAAGTAGCTTTTCAATTATTTTGTTAAAGAAAGATAATACCCCTATGGGGCGGTAGTTTGATATGTGAAGTCTGTCCCCTTTTTAAACACCGGTGTTAGCTTGGAGTTTTCCAAAACGGATGGGAATACACCAGTGTAAATTCACAATGTGGGCGGATTCTCCAGAGACGAGATGCGCAATGAACTTGATATACGAAATCTTAAAGTTGTCTAATCCCGGACCAATGTCCTTCAAATTGTGAATAACCCTATACACTTCTTCTGCCGAAGTGGGTACAAGAAAAAAACTTTGAGGCAAACATTGAAAATTCGTGTTGCACAATTCAGGTGGAACTGGCTGGTTGGATGTGAAAGAATCTAGAAAAGCGTTTGCGATTTTAGATGGGTTGTCAAATGTGCTGTTGTCTGAATTAATGTTTGTTATGGAAGGATTCGCCGATGTTTTATTGAGGGACGAGTTTATAACTTTCCATCGGTTTCACACGTCATTCACCGCACTGGCGATTTCGCTCTCATAATACACTTTTTCAGCGTCTTTGAGCAGCTTACACAATACTTTAGAGTACTTTTTGTAGCGACTAGCAGACGCGAGTTAAATGGTTGTTTTTTTTAGTTTTTTATAAAGATTGTCTTTCTTTTTAAGACATTTCAAGAGACTACCTGTTAACCATGGATTTTGTGGAGCCTCAAATCTTGTTTTGCACTTGAGAGTGGTACATTATATTTGAAGAGCATCGGACAAGGTAGAGGTGAATAGCTCGAATGCTTTTTCCGCGTCGTCCTGGAGCAGAAATGCTGACCAGTCAGTTTTTCCGATTTCTTGAAGAAATAAGGCCGCGTTTATACTCTGTTTGGTGAACAGCACACCGTTGTTCCGAGAGGACATGTTTACTTGAACAAATATAGGATAATGGTCTGTTATTTCGACCTCAATCACCCCAGAAAAGGGCTCGGGAACAAGATTAGATAAGGCATGGTCGATCAACGTGCTAGGTCCGGTGGTAGAACACCGAGTTGGAACTGTAATAAGGCATTCGAAACCATAACCATTTAGAACATTAGTGTATTCGATGTAAGAAAGAGTGGTAGAGTCTAGTAGGTTGAACTTTATGTCACCCATTATAACGACGCTTTTCTTTTCTGATGATAAGGTGTGCAGGACACTATTTAACGCTGTACAAAAATCAGTAAGACATGATGAGGGCGAACGATAAACGCAACCGATAACTAATTACTTAGTTTCTTTCGGACGGAATGCATCAGGAAATTCAATCCAAACTGATTCGCACTTATGCAAGTCTAGTGACAAGTCAGAGCGACGGCGATAAGATAATGAAGAAGCGATGCAAATTGCTGCCCCACCATAGTCACTATTTTCACGATGACAGTATTCAGAGGTGTACCCTTCAAACGCGAATAGATTTCCATTGCTACAATTGCCACAAAGACGACCCGATGGTCGGTGAAGTAGCAAGCAGCCTTTCTCAATGGCTCCGACACAGTACTTTGAGGCCAAGGTTTGCCTCTCTTAAACCAGGTCGATCGTGGTTCCCCATTGTGTAGTCTGCATGTTATGGTTACTGGCCAGATCAACCCCTAACTAGACGGCGAACCATCCTCATCTGAATCCGCTCGCCTGGCTGCTTCGTACTTACGACGCTTCTCGAGGCCTGCGGCTCGTTCTTCCTGTCTTCTCGGCTCACTGCGTACTCTTGGTTTCGTTCCGACGACGAAGCCTGGCTTCTTTCAGTCTCTCCTACTCACTTTTCATATCTGACGACGAATGCCACTGAGCCGCCTCTTCTATACATACATTGCCACGCCGCCTCCTCTGTTGTTGCAACGCGGTTTCACCGGCTCCTCCTCTGACGTCATGCCAGATGGCGCGGCGAGCGGCGCTGCTAGCTGCGACGGTTGCTAGGCAACCACTCATCACGCAGTGCGGCCGCTGACCACAGCGAAACGGCGAGAATACGGCCATTGCAGCTCTCGCTACAAAACACAAAAGGGGTAGCCAGCGGTTTCCCTAGCGGAATTTTAAGAAATCAGACGGCAACAGTAACGAAACGCTGAACTAGATCGTTTCCACGTTCGAGTCAGTAGTATTAAATCTATGCCACGTTCCTTTTAGAACGCACTTGGGGTAAGTACGGTGCCTCTATTTACGGGCGCCTCCGCCTTAAGCGCTTGTGCGCTCGTTTCCACGCGCTCAGGCGCCCGCGCGTCATCTCCCGACGGCCGGAGACCGGGCGCGAGGCGAAGCGCGTCGCGTTCTCGAACTGGTTGTGCGAATATTCGAAACTTTCGAATATCGAAGCGAATAATACCCTATTTGATTCGACTTTCGAATCGAATAGGGCTATTCGAAAAATTCGAATATTTTCGAAGTATTTCGAAGTCTGTTCACGAGCAAAAATCGCGAACGCCACGACGCTACGGTAGGAAAGAAAATCAGTCTTTATTCACGAAAGAACAAACTTCGCCGATTTCTGTCATATTTCATCGTCACGGTCGCGACAAGGGCCTTGCAACTTGAAGTCTGGATCACACTTACCTCCTCCCGAACTGGTCTCGACCAACGTTGGTTTCGACATGGTTTCGACATCCTCGGCAGATTCATAGATATCAAGCCGGACAGTACCTTCATAAATTACGTGCTCTTTCAAAATACATTTCCATTTGAAGCATGCATCGTACTGGCCACGACAAATAGCCATTACTCCGAAAAGAGGCAAATAACCACTGCACACCATAAAATGTGCGCGCTCGGTTGTCACTAATTACCCGATCCCCCCCACTCCGGCGCCTCTCATAATCACATCGTGGTTTTGGGACGTAAATTCCACGTATTATTATTATTACTGCTTCGACTACAGTTTGCTTGCCACCATAGTTTGGTTACTACTCGTAATTTATTCAGATTTGGAAGCGCGTGTGCACATGTTAAATAAGTTTTTCTTAAAGAAAGAAACGTGCATGGGGTTATTTTTATTTTTTTGTTAGAATATCGCGTGATGACCATTACATCAGCGTCTGATCAGCGTCGACTTTTTGAAATCGGGAATCGTTTATAAAAAACTCGCAAAAACCGTTTTAAACCACTTAATATGGCTGATATCAGCCACAGACGGTTTTCGGTCAGGCAACGCTGTGCTCGCAATTTTCTTTCAGCCATTTTCTTTTGTGTTGAGACAGCTGCACCGCCGCTGATGTGGTCGGTGAGCGGCATGTATTTCTGTTGCTGCTGAGGTCGATGTTAAGAGTTTTGGTTACGCCTTCGCTGTCATTTCTGATTTACTTCGCCCTCGGCTGAACGGGCGAACCATGGATGAGTCGGCGCCACGGGCGTTACGGAGTTCCATTTGGGATTTATTTGATCGCGGGGCCAGTGACGCAACGTGCCGCACATGCAAGATGCGTCTCAAAACGCCTACAGGGACTACCACCACCCTAGTCAATCACCTAAAGCGTCACCCAAATGCATTCAAGAACTTCGAGAAGCTCCGTGCTGCTGAAGGGGCAAAAAAAGCGACGGGCCCGAAAAAGACGACGGGCACAAAGGCGACCGACGCAAGTGCAGCAAGCTCCAGCTTCTTCAAGACGACCTTGAAAGGTGACGCTCCGCGTGCTAAATTGCTAACCAAGAAGGTTGCGCAGTTTGTCGCCGCTGGTTTGCATCCATATTCAATCGTGGAGGAGCCAGGCTTTTTGTCTTTGATGCACGCTACAGTGCCCGAGTATAAAGTCCCATCGAGGACAACATTTTCTCGGAGCGTTGTGCAGGAGCTCTATGCCAAGGAGAGGGAACGAATCCAAAGTGAGCTCCACAGTCACTTCAGCCATGGCACCCCATGCTACTCCGTGACGACCGACGGGTGGACGTCGAGGCCTGGAGACAGCTACGTCTCGTTTACGTGCCACCTGCTCGATGAGGAATTCCGGCCTCGAAATCACCACCTAGCATGCCGGCACATGCCCGAGGGCCACACATCCGGAAACTTGAAGCGCGTCCTCCTTGATTTGGCTGAGGAATGGGGACTACCTCAAGACTGCCCCGTTTTCATTGTCACTGACAACGCGAGAAACTTTCTGGGCGCGGCCTCCCAAACAGGATGGACAAGCATACAATGCTTCGCGCACACTTTACAGCTGTGCATCCACAGCGCGAAGAGGGACACCCCAAATTTCGAACAGCTGTGTGCCAAGGCTCGAACGATTGTAGGACACTACAAGCGCAGTTCCCTGGCCAGAAGTCGCCTCAGAGGTGTACAGGAAAGCATGGGAATGGAGCCCCTGGAAGTTGTCCAAGACGTCCCAATAAGATGGAATAGCGAGTATGAAATGCTTTCCCGCCTCTTGAAGCTTCGTCGGCCAATTTCCTTTGACCTGTCAGAACAGGACTCATTGGAGGACTTTGGTTCAGCTGAATGGCGTCTGATGACAGCAGTGACGTCAGTCCTGAAGTGCGTGGATGATGCAACACGAGAATGTTGCTCAGAAAGGCACCCTACCCTTTCACAAGTAGTGCCATTGGTGCATTGCATGCAACTTCTTCTTACCCAGCAGCAGCAGAGTTGTGGAGAGGAATCCACCTTTGCGAAAAACCTCCTGCATGCAATGAAGTGCAGGTTTGGGGACATTAAGTTGCAAGTGCCATACGCCTTCAGCACTGCACTCGACCCAAGATTTAAGGCGGTGTGTTTTGACACTTGTGAGAGGCAGTGGCTCAAAGGTGAACTTTGCTCCTCTCTGGAGAAGAACCTGCATCAGGAACAGGAGGAGGAGGAGCCCACCGTCAGCCATGCACCTGCGCAGGCCGTATGTAGCGACGTGTGGAATGTTTTTGGCAGTTGAGCCGCCTCAAGCACTTCCTCAAGTACTCACTCCCAGCGGCTGAAAGAAGAGGTGGAGGAGTACTTCCATGCACCCGTACAGCCACGCTCTGAGAACCCCTTCCTTTGGTGGAAAAACTTCGGCGCTGTCAAGTACCCGTCATTGTCTGGGCTAGCTCGGCTGTACTTGTCAGTGCCAGCAACCCAAGTGTCCAGTGAGAGGCTGTTTTCGGCAACAGGAAATGTTGTCACCGCTCGGAGAGAGCACCTTCTCCCTGAGCACGTTGAGCAGTTGGTGTTCCTACACAGCAGCATGCACTAGTGAGGGAGGCTGGCTGGAAACATGACTGTGAATAAATTCAAAGATGACAAGTATAATGCCTCATCTCTGCCTCTGGTTGTCTCGTTATTATAATGGTTTATAAGAATATTCCCGGTGAAATAGCGAACAAAAGTCATTGTGACCATTTTTCATTGTTCATCGCATCAATTTTTTTTGTGTAATGGCAGCCCCAGATATTCGCTTCGCTTCGGAAATATCCGCTTCGATTCGAAATTATTCGAATGAGGTAACTATTCGCTTCGTATTCGCTTCGAAGTAAAAAACCACTATTCGCACATGCCTATCTCGAAGGTCTGGCATTGCCTGATATTTGTCGCGCTCGCCTGCGTGCCTACCGGCCAGGGCTAATCACAGCCGCCGCTCGACGCGCTTCCATTTCCCGGGCAGGGCGGGTGGCGGCAGCGGAAGCGGGTGAATCACCCTGAGGCAGCAGTAAACAACGTCGCTGCCGCTGCCCGCCTCCTGGTTGTGATGATAAATCGGCGTAGTTGCTTCGTTAGCCGCAAAGGTTTTTTTGGTGTATGCGCTTCCTCCGTGTCACGCCATCAAAATACGTTATCTGCGAATAATAACGCACACGATCAAACTTCGTCAGCCCGTCAGCCGGAGGCAAACACGGCTTTCCGCCGTCGTGTGTGCCTAGCGAAGGGGCGATACAGCTGTGTTTTAGTTCGAAGCTGGTATGAAAGGTAATGTTGTCCTGCTGCCAGATGAGAAGCTGACGTTTGTGTGTGTTGCGATGACAGTGTACGTAACAGTGTTGGGCGCTGTACGGTTGGGTCATGTCGACAAAGCGGTCCCGACAAGCGCGGGGCAGCGCACGCTCGCGCGCCTCCGTCGCCTCCGTGTGGGTGCTTGCCCTCACCCGCGTCACGCGCTTGGGCGCGTCGACACGAGGAAGCGCGTGGAACCGAGCGTGCGGACGCGTGCGTGTGGTTACTGCTTTACGGGAGCGCTGGTATCGCGACATTCGGCGTGGAGCAGTGGAACGCGGTAAATTTAAATTGACTTGAGCAAACCGCTAGCGTGTTTATCTTGGGAGGAGCGAGACGCGAGAGGAACATCATGAGAGGTGAGCGGGAATAAGAAGAGAGACATTTATTTGGCCCGGGCGTCAGACGACTATCATCTTTCGTCGACATTTGCAACAAAGTGAGCAGATACGCAGCCAATTTTCCTTTTACGTGTTGGACTGCTTGCACTGGTGTTGTTCTAGTCCCCCCCCCCCCCCCCCCCCCATATACTTCTAATATTCGATGGACTCCAACGCCCAGTGCCTGGATGGGGGCGAAGGTGGGGTAAGAGGAGGAGAGGATAGAATAGAATAGTACATAATGGAATAGCATATAAATGAATGCATTCTATTCTTGCGCAAGGAACGTTCATCCCACAAAAAAAGAGGGAAGAAAGCTGAAGAACAGGTCGACTGCCCCGGTAGCCCACTACGACAGACAAGAGAGATGTTCAACTGTCTTTGAAACACCCGCTGGTCGTAATTCCGCTATAGGGATATCCAGGAGCGGCGAAGTAACAATACGCTATTCAAGGTGGCCAAACATTGTAGCTTCCCACTCGCGCCATAATCTAAATCCTAAATCCCTACACATCCAATCTAACTTGTTAGATTTTACTGAGATGCGGTAGGCTACTTCGTTTAGTTGGAGAAGGGGAGGAGGGAAGAAGAGTTGCAATCAATCAGCCACGATGGGGGCTGGATGATCCAAGTGGTGAAGCCGGGAATGGTGCGTAGTATCTTGGGAGGGGGGGGGGGTGCAAATGTCATCTCACACTGCCCTTGCCAGGAAGCATGCGAGAAATTGCGTCGTTCCAAAGGCGGGGTGGGGGGCACCAAGACGCGAGTTAGAAGCTCAGCACAAAGTGAAGTATCCCTCCAAAAAATAAACTCCGAACAGTGATAATACATTCACTGTTATGAGCTAGTCGGGAACGCTTTGTGCGTCTGCTGAGAAGGCAACATCAAAGAAGCGTTAAGGGCTGAGAAAAAGATTGCTTTTATCAACTTTGCATTTGCTATTATAACGAACAATATTAGGACACCGAAGCGGAGGAAAAGCCGTACGCTGAGTAAGCAACACAGACCCATTCAGAGTGTAAAACCCCCCTTTTTTTAGTAGGGCTCAGTAGCACGTTTCTAGAGCGCGAATGTCCGGAAAATGGCGTCTACAACGCCCATGCATGCAAGTTGGCCCCACATATTGTGAACGTCAATGCAGATTTAAGGTCAGCGACACCTTCACTCCTGATAGTTCTACCACATTCCATTGTACAGCGGTAGTATGGCAATGGTAAAAATGAAAAACTGCGAAGCACTGCGGGTTCATTTCAGACGAGCCCCTCTTTGTGTCTGCCAGGCGCCGTAGTCATGACCGACCATTGTTGGTGGCCGTGTCTCTACCGTGTCGTTGCTACCTCCCGAATTATATTATTTCGATCGCAAGTTTCAGGCTTTTGTTCGCTGCCACTGTGTCAGACTTTTCCGGATCCTCTATTATCTTAATTACGAGCGGGCGCTGCTGAGATCGTGACGCATCCAGATCACGCCCTCAGCCGAAGGCCCGATCCAATTTGATGCCGCAACGGGAAACCCTGGAAAGGGAGGGGGAGACCGGCCGTTTCGAGGGCTCCCGCTGAATTCCCAAAAAGGGTTTCGGGCAGAGAAACACGGGTCTGATTGCGATGTAATGAAAGAGACAAAGGGATGCTTAAAGCGAAGATAAAGTTTTTGATTTCCAAGGCTGTGCCTCGCCATAGGCGTGAAGCTTTCGCTTAGTCTCGAGGCATAGAAAAAAGGGATACAAATGTGGCGTCAAAGCACTGTGTCCCCATAGAAAAAGAAGTTTATTGGAAGAGAAAAAGTGCATTCCCAAGGCTTGCCTGAACAAATGCGGAAGCTGCCGCGAGACCACTTTGAGTGATGCAGTTCTCTTTTTTAGTTTGTTCTTACGTTTATAACGTTTTACTTTTTATTACCGAGTACCTTTGTCAGGATTAATCTTCGTAACGAGTTTGTAGAACACATTTAGGCTGAACACTCACCTTAATGCCGCTGTTTTTTTACAAGGAATGTGAACGAATAAAGTTGATGATTTCTTAGCCACTTCCGGTGGGACCTAAACTTCGCCCTTTTTAGCATTTTTTTTTTAGGGTTACAACAGTGTAAACACAAAATTTGCGCGTGAACTGTTTCATTATTAACCTGCAAATTATAAAAGACAACATCGTCGATTCCTTTTTACTCGCATCCCTCGAGATTGCATTTTTATTACTATAAATTAAAACTAGTGGAGGGAACATTGTCTGAGACATTAGGGAAAGCAATCCTTTGTGGGCTCGCACGGTCATGTTCAATGAGCTTAGTTCTCGATACATCAAGAACGTGAACCATGGGGGGATCCAGGACTGATACTCGACGCTGCTGCTGTGGGAGTGGCCCTTCCCCGCGAGGAAGAATGAAGACTAAACATGCTCGAGTCTGGTGGGTACTCGAGAAAAGGATACAAAACAAATGACTGGTCACCGCCGCGCAGATTTTTAACTTCAGGGAGTGTTCAGAAGAAGATCAAAGAAGAAGATCAAAAGGTTCGATTTTCGGAAGCAGCTGTGCATCAAAGCGCTTTTCTAGATTTTGTTTGTAGGAATGGTATACACTACTGTGCTTGGTGGTCGTGAAGAATAACCTGGGATCATAAAATGAAGTCGCATGCAATGAAAACAACAGCGCAGAATATTTAAAAATGAATAAAAGTGTTGTTATTGGTCAATTGTAAAGCGAATCGTTTAAAAGCGGCTTTGTTTTTTGCTTTCAAAAGGACACATCGTAAATTTCGTAACACTGGTTGCATGTTACGATTTTCGGCGTGTATCGCATATACGTACATACTAAGAAACCTATCGGGGTATGCTATCGGCATTATTTTCATAATCCCAAAACAACTGCTCTTAGTGGGGGTCTATATGAACGAAGATCCTAGATAAATTAGACCTCCCATTTAGCTCCTAATATTTCATGTATACAGGCGGAATGAGGCACACACAGGCGCGCACTGGGCCCGCCTGAGTAAAGTTGGCCTTCTGCCTCGGCTGCATAGCAGCAACAGTTCGTTTCCGCTTGTTAAAGACATTGTCTTTTCTTTGATCGTATGGAATAATTTTAGGGGTGAAACCCTTTAGGGGCTCGAGCTGTCGGCGTCTCCTGTCGGGGTCACCGTTTCATGTAGCCACGGTACTAAAACACCGGTACACTCGTTTTCAACGCCTTGCGCTACAACGCTTTGTGCTTCAGAGACACGAGACTTTTACAGTAAAGCTGTATACCTCTACCCCAAACAGTTTCACCTCCATGGGCAAAAACGCCAAGGCGACAAGAATACACTTACACACTGCATGCTTCGCCCCTCCATAGGTTTCACGTTAGTGGGGATGGCCCGGGATTTTTTGTACATCCGATTTTCTGTACCTCACAACGCGCATGCTTAAAGCATACAGATATTAGTTTTCCTCTATAAAAATCTCGAAAACAATCCGAAACACGAAAAAAATCGGAAAATAGCACCAACCATGTAACGCCCTGCATATGGACAGAACTGCATGAGTGGCGAACTTAACACATGGATTCCTTGATTTATAACAGTTATAATCGGTGTATTAAAAATAAGACGAGGAAATAAAAATAAAAAAAATTAAGCATGATAACAATCAACTAATAAAATGAAGTTTATGTACCTTATACTTCGCCCTCACAATTCGGAGACAAAAAAAAAATCGTGAAAAAGCACCAAACTGTCATGCGTGCATCATCACAATAATGCATAATTTGCGGAGATACCCATGTCATTTTTATAATAGTGTAAATGCAGCTAATTTGACAAAGGGAAAAAACTCAAAATAAAAAAAAAACTGGCGCGAGAATGCTTGCTTACAAATTAGTAGACAATACTCCGAATTTCTCTACAGTTCTTCTATGGATGGATGATATTACGCAAGTTTTCTTTCAAAGTGTCGAGTAAGTCCAGAGTTTTCTGCGGCCTTTTTTCTCCTGGAGTACGAACTGGTTTTATAGCTTAAAAATAATGACAAATTCAGATCGTTACTTTAGAAAGATTGGCAAATGCACCGCAACCCAAACTAATTGAACGCTTGATCTCCTTCTCGTGGTTTCGATGAACACAGGAAGCTGTCCAAGTTTGTTTAATTGACCCACCCACTATTTCGTTAATTAGTCTGAAAGGGACGCTTTCTGCAGGCATGGTTGCATTACTGTCTACTTGCTCATATTTGCGTGTAACCACGTGACTGAATTTTTTCGGTGCAGTTGCTGAGACATTTTACAGGTCGTCTTTTGATACTGTGAACAAAACGACGATATCCATCAATCAGTCGCTCCGATGTTCTCCATTAAGTCGTAACCTTGATTTCGACCAATTCCGTTTCCTAAATAACCCTCTCAACGTGGTGTAAATAACTTCGTTGAGGTGGTGCCCCCTTGTCTGGCTCTTTCCACTTTAACTATTCTAATGACGAATAACTATGCGCACGCATTCGTCGCATGTTTTCTAAAAGCCCTTTAGGACCCTCTGGTTTCTCAACGCCTACATCAGTGCGCTGTTGTCCACTGAACCAAAGGCGTGTTCGTAAAACATAAATGCCATGTAAGAGGGTTAATTATACTCCGTCGATTTTCGCATTATCAGGTTTATAAAACGAATGGGATCCGTCCTTGAGTAGCCTTTCCTAAATCAAGCCATGTCACTCTTATGTTTAAAACAGTGCACATGCTTATGCATGTAACTATTACCATCGTCAAAAACGTGTATACAACAAAGAGTAGACTTTTATTAGTCTGTAATTCTGAAGTTTTTTTACAACTTACTTGTGACATAACAACAGGTTGGCATTTGTTTCCGGCTGTGGTATGTTTAATAACCTGACACCTTCTGAGAATAATTTTGCAAGCTTTTCCAAGCCCAATTTCACCACCATCCAATAGTAGATCCGGGGATATTCCGTCGTCTCATGCAGATTTCTCTCTTTTTACCATCTGCCCGCCTTTTCCTCTTATTTGCTGCTGAAACGTCCCGAAGCAAAATGGTCCTCGCAGTAGTGTTTCCTGGTCTAACACTGCTCACATGCTAATATGAAGAGGTGCTTTCTGCTATTCTTTTTGTCTCATCCTTGCTCCTTCTGACAACAAATTTCTCTCTGGAGGCATAAATTTTCTATCTGCCAGTAGCAATAGCAATCCTTTTTGTTCATAGCCTTAAGCTCCCGTCCATGTTTTATGTTTCATCAATATTTGTTGGGTTGTAGACATGCCACAGTTCTTGCTTCTTTTAATAGATTTTGAGGATTATACAGTTTGATCTTGTGTCCCTTAAAGCAAAACTGAACAAAAAAATGTGGCGCTACTAAAACAGTTGCCCGCACCATTTTCTTTTATTTTTAAAGCCCACAAGGTTACGGTAAGTCCCCCCACCCCAAAAAAGAAACAGTGAAACAAACAATGATGCGTACCATTTCATCTACGAAGTATGACTCCTAAAAAACCGCGTCTTTTAATAATAGAGCCGTCAACATATTACATGACGCCTTTGGCGACAGAGATTTATTGCTCACACTGAAAAAAAAAAATTACAGACTACGAATGCAATAAGATGGGGTGAATGGCTAACAATAAAAAGTAAAGACACGTCTCCCATTTTGCCGGTGCTCTTGCGTAGCTGTTACCTCAATTCCGCGGAAACCCTGTATTTACGATAGTTGCCACACAGCGCCCCATCAAGAAGCCAGGGGGCCCTATATTACCGTTCTCTACAACGTGGCTCCGTTCCCGGGTAATCTACACACTGCGGGAGTGGGTGTCAGTTACCTTTCAGATACTATTAGTCCCGGCGATCTCAAGGGAGCCCCCTTTTTTCCCGCGAAGCAGTGATGGAGGACCGGCGTACCGTTTCGCAATGACTGGGCTTGAACGTACAGGCCTCTTTCGACATACTACCAAACTCGCTTCCGTGCACTAGTTTAGCACTGAACGGTGCCGGCACCCATCAAGCACCCGACTGGTGGAGACTGCATAGGAAAGTGGCAGGAACAGCTAGGTAATTACACCCAGACTGGAGTAACGGTGTATCAAGGAACAACTGCCCATTCAAGCGTTAAATATTCGGCGGGAAAACTATAGAAGTTTACCTCAGGAGACCTGGCGACAAAATGAAAGGAGATTTCCGCAACAATCGAAATTAAGAAAATAGCCTCCTCTCGTGTGGCGATCCTCAAGATATATGCGTACCAGCATAGAAGAACTGGTGACGAGAGGGCCATGATGGTTTTAAATGAGAAATTGCGCGCGGAAATGTGGGCGCATGTGTACCGTTCATGCGTAAGCGGAATCCAGCAATGTGGTAGCCGCCGCCCCCTGCAGACCGTGCTATCAACCTCTAAAGGAAGGAGGTCGCCATTGTGAAAGCGGGCAACGCAGGAACGCGCTAGAGCCGCGCGCGACGTATTGCGAGACGAGCTGAAGCGAGTGGGCGGCATCGATTCGGGGCCTGCCCATTACGGCTGCGGTACGATTTCCCCGAAAGCAAGAGAAGTCCGCGAGGACTCGGCAACGTGATGAATATTCCGACTCGGACCCCGTGGCCCTCTTAATCCCCTAATCGCCGGGGCTTTGGCGCCAGATCGAAGGGCTGCCCAGGGGCTTCCCACCAGGCCCGAGCCTGCGCTAAAAACTCGCCCGGCCATAATCCGACTTGCGTTCATCCGTGAGTTAGAGGACGTGGTTTCTCTCTCGACCTCCTCCTTCCACCGTCGTCTCTACGAGTGGAGGCCGGGAGCCTTCCCCTCGGGAGGGAAGCGCGGGTAATCCGCTCTTGGAGCGACTTGTAGACGTCATACGTTCTGGAAAAAATTATTTAGGCGAAATTCTCCAACTTCCATCATTCGGGGCACTTTAATGCGTCTGTTGTTCTGTGTTTCACATTTTTCTTTATTTGTGTTGATAGAGGATATTGACTTATGCGCTGCTACTTTGCGTGCGCATCAATTACGTGCTTTTATAGATTACGATGTTTATTGTTCGCTGGTGCGTTTCTGATTACGTTGTGAAACGCCACATTTTACCCCAGTGCCCGCCTGGTTTCTCGGGAAATCATCAGCTTTAACGATACGTTTCAGAGCTAGTTATCCTTGACAGCTTAGAGTGTTTCAAACGCAAGAACCACAAGCGGGACCTCCCGGAACTTCTCAAAACCTTTGGCGACAAGTGAAGGTGAAAGGTCAATCGAATGCGAAAGGCCATACGTTCCCCGTGCGTACTCCGCGATTTAGGGCTTTTTGAAGCAAGGCTTCCTTTGCCTCCCCTCCCACTTTCCGAGCCCTGCTGCGTGCTGGTGCTGCTGTTATCTTCCTCCCACACATCGCTTTCTTCTTCTAACTGATAAAGGTCGCCTCCATGCATCGTGGCCGGCAACGCAAGGGAAGCGGTTAACACTTCATGCGTATGGCCCGTGCACTTGAGGCTGGCGCCTCAGCAGCGTATTTGCCACGTATGCCGAAGGACACACAGGCCAGAAAGAAATGTCATGTAGAGCATGAGCGTCATCGCTACGCAGCGAAGTGTGGGGCAGGCAGCGAATGTATGCCGGCTCGAAGGCGTCATACAAGGCAACGACGCATGGTGGCAATTAAAGGCGAAAAGCGTCGTGAACGCAACGCCCAGATTTGACCAATGAAATAACTGATCAAGATGAAGCGCCTGATAAACGGGGTCACTTACGCATTGTCGCGCAAACAGTCAATATGCTGCCGGACATAGTCCGGATGGTTACGACCCTTCCGCCACATTTCCGGCAAAGCATCAATCTGCCTCCACCCTCAAAACATGCAAGTTATGTATCCAATGTACAAGTACACGTGTAAAGCTTCCACTTACATTAAATTTCACCAACGCGTCGGATCCCCCCCTTTTTTTTTAAAATAAAGCTTATATCAAGGTTAGCGCTCGAGGAGATGAGAAAATGACGTAGGCAAAGACAGATCGGTAATGCAGGTTACTTTTTGCCGAAATGCATCTCTCATGAAATCTATTTTCCCCTCAGAGACGTTACAACTCATAGCCTTCAATCTCCTTGCTGCGTTTCTTTTTTTTCACTACGCCACCGCATACGGTCGAAGGCCAAGGCTTGCTGCGAAGTGAGTAAGTAAAACAGTGTGCAGCTGTAATAGGAGTGAGCTATACATACACTACTGCTGCTTGCAATATCTTGCGCCGTTTGTTCGGGGAATAGACTACATTACGGTGACCCACATGGGTATTACGATTAGTGTAGTAAGAATCACTTCAGCACGACGAAACCTATCGTAGCAGCTTCTAGTTCAATAGAGGTAGCTTGTTGCCTTAACTTGTATGCTATATTACAGCGGACGAACTACCCTTTACTGCACCTACAGCGACGAAGGAACCGATCGGTTTTTCTAACAACCACTGAGCAACGACAAGGTTGAACAATAATGAGATGCCCATTATTGAGATAGACGTGGACACAAATCAAATATACGACGGCCGCACATGCTCGAATAGCTTGTTACTTTTAGTCAGTTTGTTACACGCAAACAAAAAAAAAATGAACAAGTCATTTTATTTGTTTTTGCATGGCTGATTCCTTCAGAGATAATTTTGAAACACCCTGAGCAAAGAAAATGATATTGCAAGCCTTGCTGATTCATTTTCGTTATTTTTTTACAGCCATAAAAATCTACCTGCCTCCATGCCTTGAGGACAAAGCAACAACGACAATTCATACTAAGCACCATCATAAACGGTGAGCGGCAATATGAAGACAACCGCAAGTTGCGTTATGGTGAAAGCAAAATTATGCTCGCTCCTGATTAAGTGAATTTCTAAGAGGAAGAAACATGCATCAGTGTCTCTGTCGTTATTATAAAAGAAGTGGTGACACGCACGGAGAAGATTTGCAGAAAATAATTTTAATTGCTTGGAATCAACTACAACTACCTTATCGGCCGAACCCTCAAAGGCATCCGCTCTCAGTCTTTATAAGAGGAAATTGCGCCGGCCAGGAGGAGGAAGCGGCCTGGGGAGGAAGTGCCCTTGTAATGGAGCGTTGTGTTTGCTTCGTGCACTTTTTAGTCTTTCTTTTTCTAATGCCTTCCTCTAGTTCGGTCCGTATCTCTGAAAAACACGATCCCCGTTGGAGCGGAACCATTAGTCGCAAAGGATCCACTCTGAAATCGCCTTATTATGAAAATTACATTCCACAATAACCGGGTTTGATTTCTTTTATCCCCGCGATGAAAGAAAAGGAAGAAAAAATGCGCCGTCCTAAGCTAAAAGTACTACTGATGGTTAATGGACTACCTAGCATTGTCATAGTAAAGACGAGCAAACCCCAAATGAGAAATTTAAAGTCGCAATTTGCCGACGTACGAGGCTTACGAGGTTTCTGGGAGAGACAGGAAGGTTTCTGAAATAGTTTTGAGATTTGATACTTGCCACGCTGAGATGTAATTGCAACTAACCACAGCATACTCTTTCTGACGACTTCACTAATGCATGGGCACGTAGAAAGACAGCGCGTCGTATGCAAATAATCTCCTCAACGCAGAACGGTAACGACGTTTTAGTTTTATTTAACGTATTTTATAGGCAGTAGCCTCTTCTTACATACCGTGTTATTATAAGAGCCTTCAGTCACACCGGTATATTTTCTATTCTTGATGTTCATAACCGAGTGTAGCTTCTTCGCAGCCTCTGTTTGAAACTAAAAGTTCTGTATTACCGCCACCTAAACTTGTAAAAAAAGTGCTGTTCAGTTATTTTCTCGCACAGCAGTAACATTAGAGGTGCACATCATTACAAATTCCAATTGTCACTGCACGAGGCCTCATGTTTGTGGGACTGAGACATTCCGTAGGTGTATGCATTGTAAATATAGAATAAAAAATACGCATATCCTTCCCTATGCTTCAAAGTGCTTAAAATATAAGGCGTCGAAGTAAAGTCGGACTCATTTTGGACGCAATCAACTTGCCGACGCGAAAGCTTCAATCCAGAATTATATAGTTCTTAACGGTTGTATTAAGAACCAACTTTACCGGCGCCGGTCGCGTATCACAGGCCTAGTCCTTACATGACCCAAGACCGCTATGGCCTTTCCCTCAAGAATCAATGAAGCGCATTTGCATGCTAGAGGGAGCGTACAGTATTCTACAGCCAAAACAGTCGGAGTGCCTGTCCGGATCTGTCCGTATGAATGTTCAGAACTTCGCCAGTTTTATCGGCGCAGCTGTTTAAATTTGAGTTCCATCCATGCCTAGCGTCGCTCAAAACTGGACGTAGCAACGGGCAGAGGAGGGTAATGCCAGGCCAACAATTGCAAGGGCAAGTGGTTAGGAGCCCACGCGCAGCTAAAAAAATCCCGGGCCATCTCCATTAACGTGAAACCTGGGGAGGGGTGAAGCATGCGGTCTACAAGTGTATTCAGAGATTGTAAGTCTCTCTCTCTTGCCCCACGGCGCGCGCTGATTGGGCGCCGGAGAACGGCCGGTGGGAGGAGCAATCGCGCGCTTGCTGAGGCGGTGGCGCCCCCTCTTGCGTTGAACCGGATTAAGCAATTAAGCGAGAGACCGACTTGCCGTAAGTTGTCTTCGCGTCACACGCCGCAGTATGTTAAGAAGTAGCGCGAGGCCTAGGAAAACTAGTGTCGTGATGTGTTTTTGTAGTACGCGTTTTTGCCCATGGAGACGAAGCATTACAGCGCGAGGCATTTGAAAACGAATGTCCCTGCGTGCTCGTTAATACGCGTAACGTTCTAGCGCGAGGCGTCGAAAAACGAGTGTCCCGGTGTTTTATTACCGTGACCACAAGAAGCGACGACGACCAGAGACGCCTACAGCCCGAACCCCTAAGGTGCTTCGCCTATAAAAAACGGTTTTTTTTTTCGGAATCAAACCTGGGCCCCTGGCGTTATGAAACCCGCTTCCGAAGTGGTCCCACTTATGAAGTGGTGCCGGCTCGATTAGAAGAAGAAGAAGAATGTTTATTTCCGCCTTGTAGATACAGACAGGGGGAACTGCAGAAAAAAGCTGTCTAAAGCAGCTTGACGAAGCCGCAGCTCCCTTAATTAGCAGCAGTTGGGCAGCGCAACAAAAAGAAACACAGTTGCATCAGGATACATTTGTAAAAGGGGCCCAAATTGCCTCATTGAAAAAAGATACAAACATACAAAAAGATACAAAAAGATACAAAGAACTTTTACATAGTTACATCTGGAGTATAATTACGTCACGTGTACAGTACCACAAAGAGCAATGAAACAATATCACATTTTCGCATATGTACTACGTAATTCACGAAACGAGCATGTAGATAAATTGAAACTCTCAACAACGTATTTATTTAAAAGGGATGGAAGTGTGTGTCGTACAAGTGCCTTTCCGGAGTTTGTTCGTGCCGTAGGCACTATCCATTGTTCTCTTTGCCTAGTGGGGTATAACCAGTTTTTTTTGACGTAGGTCAGCAAGATTTCGGATGTAATTAATGTTCCTGGATGTTTCTACTTTAAATTGAGCGCTGAGACGATATTCGTATAGGTTCCAAATTTTGATCACGCGAGCCTGGAGAAAAAGAGCAGAACTTGGTGATATATAGGGGACATTATAAACATGGCGCAAGAACTTTTTTTGTAAGAGGAAAAGGCGATTCAGACAAGAACTTGTAGTTGTGCCCCACACTAAATGGCAGTAATTAAGATGGGAATAAAAAAGAGTATTGTAAAGCAATAATTTCGTGGATTTTGGAAGAAGGTATCTAACACGTCCAACAACACCGGTAATCTGAGCTAGTTTTGCTATTACATTGTTCACGTGATTTTCCCAGGTCATAGAGGCAGAAAAGACGACACCAAGGCACTTAAAGCTATCAACAATTTCTATGGGTCGTGAATTCAGAGTAATAACATCATGCACAGGAAGTTGTTTGTTTTTAGGTCGAAATATCACGGCTTTGGTTTTGGTTTCGTTTACACGCATATAATTTGCCTGAGACCACCTTTCCAACAATTTCATTGTGTTATTGCATGTGTGAATTAGTTCATTGAGGTTTTGACCTGAAAAAAAAGATGCTGGTGTCATCAGCATAGATGACAAATTTACCCGGTGATTACCCGGTGTCTATCCGATTGCGCTATCATCGCAGCAGGGGCTTTCACCATTTCCTTTGGGGAGAGAGAGAGAGAGAGAGAGAGAGAGAGAGAGAGAGAGAGAGAGAGAGAGAGAGAGAGAGAGAGAGAGAGAGAGAGAGAGAGAGAGAGAGAGAATAACTTTATTTCTGACGAGGCTCAGTCCTAGCGAGTGTCCCTCAGGTGAGGGAGGTGCGACAGGTACTCCTGAGCCCTATTGGCGGTCTGCAGCACGGGCATTGGCTTTGGACTTTGGCTGAGTTAAGGAGGACTTTGGCTTTGAGAATTTATCAGTTTGGATTTTGGGAATTAGGAGGGCGGATTGTGGGCTTTGATTTGCCTCAGCTTGCATGAAAAAAGGTTCGCATTTTAACCATCGTTCTCTTAAAATACGGCTTTCGTTTTTAACAGCGGAACCGTTTAAGCTTGATTTCCAACCGTACCTGGCCTTACTCAAAACTCCGTGGAGCAAATTATAGAGGCAAATGCTACGCCAAGAAATGTGAAGTGTCGACGAGGCAAGGAGCCGGCGAGTAGGTGTGGTGAGTGCGCGCCGCGGCGACGCAGATATTCGGGTGGGCAGGCGCGCGTCGAGGATTGGCTGCACCTAGTGATGACGTCAGCTCTGCCGTGCTGTTGTTCTCCTAGTTGAGAGAGACGGCGTGCGTCCGGCGGCATCAGTGTCCGATCTACCGATAAGATGGGCAGACCCAAGAAAAGCCAAGTTAAAGGTCGTAGAACTACCAGCTCCGCTTCTTCCTCAGCCTTCGCATCTCAATTTGGAAGGTGGCCGAATTTTTCGTGACAGCGAATTTACACGCTTTCACTTCGCGGGTTGCTTCCCAATAATGCATGGTAATAGTCATTAGCGATGACGGCATGACAACGACAGACATAGAAACTGAGTGGTAAATTTCTAAATCCAGCATCGAATTGTGTGGTTGTGATTGATTGATTGATTGATTGATTGATTGACATCTGGAGTGGCCGGTGTGAGAAGTCCAATTCGGGCTCAGGCGTATCTTCATCACCAGGATATTCCCTGTGCACCCGCCCCGGTGGCTCAGAGGTTAAGGCGTCGTGGTGCTGAGCCCAAGGACGCGGGTTCGATTACCGGCCGCGGTGGCCGATTTTCTGATGGGGGCAAAAAGCGAGAACGCCAGTGTTTTGGAGATTTCGGTGCACTTTAAATATACCCAGGTGGTCAAAATTAATCCCCAGCCCTCCACTACGGTGCGCCCCCATCACCTGTGTAGCGTCGGCGCGTAAACCTTACAATCAATCAATCAATCAATCAATCAATCAATCAATCAATCAATCAATCAATAAATCAATCAATCAATCAAGCAAGCAAGCAAGCAAGCAAGCAATCAGGTTTGCATGTGTGTCCTTAAGGGCATCGTAACCGTCTATGCATTCGCTAACGGGAGGCGCTTTCTTCGCAATCAATCAATCGCCACCCTGCAGGCTCCAGCCGGAACACACACTCGAAGGAACACGCTTTTTCACACGGCCGTTATTCTGAGAACAGCTGTGCTTCGGCGGAACTCATACCCCTCACCCATTGAGTACACTTTTCGAGCGGTTGGCCATACATCGGCCTTAGATGGCCTCTTTGCATCCATGCCTTGTGTGCCACGTGATCTCGCCACGTGCCCTTCAGAGCCTCTCCACTTGCCGCGACAGAGAGAGGGGGACAGAGAGGAGGAGGAGGAGGAATAAACTTTTAATAAACAGCAAGGTGCTGGTGTCAGGGCAACCCGCCCGATGAGAGGACGTCCTCAGTCCAGGACCCCTTGGAGTCTACCGGCCTTCTTCGCTCTTTGACCAACGTTTGCTGGTCGGAGAGGTCAGAACTGGTCAGCATCTCCACCCACTGCTGAAAGGAGGGATTGGGGTTTGGTGTGAGTTGCGGCGTGTGGGAGCACTCCCAAACGATGTGGTATAGGGTGCCTTTCTGCGCGCAGTATTTGCAGCTGGCAGTGTATTGTGTCGGGTACATGGCGTGAAGTATGCTGTTGTGAGGATAAGTGTTTGTTTGGAGTCTTCGTAGCGTGGTGGCGTCTTCCTTGGCTAGTAGGTGGTCCGGCGCTGGATATTTGCGACGAGTCTGTCTGTAGTGCGACAATATTTCTGCGTATGTGTGAAGAGGCATAGATTTTGGATATGAATCTCTCTGTTGGTGTGGTTCCCTCTCGGAGACGGCCCGGTGTGAATGTTCTCGGGCTGCGGCGTGAGCCGCTTCGTTTCCTTCGAGGGCGGTGTGTTCGATGATGATGATGGTTAGTGTTTAATGGCGCAAGGCCGACGAGGGCAAAGAGCGCCAGAGAAGTTATTTAATGAAAAGAAGTGATTACCACAAAAGGTAGGTATAAAACGTGTAAACTGGACATAGTAAGATCAATAAAGATGATGGTGATGGCTGGTGTATAGGGCCAGATTTCATGATGCGTGATAGGAAATGAGGTTTAAAAACTTGACGTCTGACAAATATTTAAAAACGCGTTTCACAGAAACCATGGCATCGTCACCTAGAAACAGGGATGGGTGTAGGGGAATATGTTGTCTGTACAGTTGTCTGAAGTGTTTGTGTCGTGTTGTGTCAAGTGCCTTGCATTGTATGAGTATGTGGACTACGGATAGGCCCTCCCCACACCTGCTACACAGGGGTCTTGGAGATCCCGTGAGCAGGTGCGAGTGCGTCACATGTGCATGGCCTATCCGTAATCTAGCTAAGGTAACTTCAATGTGCCTGTTGTGTGAGTCAGTTGTGTATTGTCCCAAGTGTGGTTTTATTACGTGTAGTTTGTTGTCTGTCTGTTCGCTCCAGTCTGCTTGCCAAGTTTTACGGAGTTGTTGTCTAATGTGTGGCTTGAGGTCTGTGTAAGGTAGTGTTGCCATGTCTACTGTGTTTCGAAGTGCAGCATTGGCGGCCATTTCATCCGCCACTTCATTACCGCCAATGCCAGAATGGCCTGGCACCCAACACACAGTCACCCCAAGGTTTGAGGAATAAGCTACCATAATTTTTTTGAAGACAAGATTAATGACATGGTTTTTTGATGACTTTCCGTATGATAATGCACGGACGACGCTCAACAAATCTGTATAAATGACGGATGTAGGAATACGATGTTCAACTATGTGACTTACAACCAGAAATATGCCATATCCTTCTGCCGTAAAAATACTTGTATTAACATTCATTGTTATACATGCTTCAAAATTGGGCCCATGCGCAGCACAAGACACCGCAGTGGACGTTTTAGATGCATCGCTGAAAAACTCTGCAGCCTTGTATTTATCCTGTATATACATGAAATGCTGCAAAATCCCACTTTTTGGTGTCCTGTTCGTATTGTATTTTAAGAAAGACAAGTCACATGCAACAGGACGAAGATGCCATGGTGCTACAAGATCGGTGATAGATGACTTGAATGTGTCTACAAAGGAGACCTCATGAATAGTGACATCGTCCCTTACTCTGAGCGAGAAGGGAACAGGAATGGATGGGCGATTTAAAAAGAGCTTTGATGTGGATGTATCATTAAAAACCGGTTTAAAAGGATGGTTGTCCATTGATGAAATTTTAGAGACATATGACAAGTTAACATAGGTTCGCAGGTGTGATAAGCACCATTTGTCACACTCTGCGTAAAGACTCTGTACAGGGCTCGTACGGAATGCGCCACAAGAAAGGCGAAGCCCCAAGTGAAGCACTGGGTCGAGCATTTTGAGTGCTGTTTTAGTGGCTGACCCATACACAACACTCCCATAGTCCAATCTAGACCCCACTAGGCTTCTGAAAATACGTAACAGGAGTTGCTTATCCGTTCCATACGACTGGTGGGACAAGATTTTAAGAATGTTCAGAGCCTTTAGACATTTATGTTTCAATTGTTTAATGTGAGGGATGAAGGTAAGCCTTTCATCCAACACCACACCTAAAAACTTGTGTTCCTTCCTCACAGGAATCGATACGCCATTAAGGATAATGTCTGGGTCCGGATGGATCCCACGCCTCCTGGAGAAGACAACACAGGTGCTTTTTTCTGGGTTAAGTTTAAAACCGTTCTTGTCTGCCCAGCTGGCAAGTTTTTTGACACCGAGCTGGACTTGACGCTCACAGATGGACATATTACATGATTTAAAAGATACCTGGATGTCGTCTACATACATTGAATAAGAAATTGTAGGTGGCAGTGCCTTCCCAAGGGAGTTCATCTTAACTATGAACAGAGTGCAGCTTAGCACTCCACCTTGCGGAACGCCGTTTTCTTGCACATGAACTCTTGAGAGTGCACTACCTACTCTCACGCGAAACGTTCTTTCGGACAAATAACTAGCAAGGGTGTTGAGCATATGGCCCGAAACACCGAAGGACTTTAGGTCACTGAGGATTCCGTAACGCCAAGCGGTGTCATAGGCCTTCTCAAGGTCAAAAAATACCGTTGTGCAAAACTGTTTGTGAATGAAGGCGTCCTTTATATAGGACTCGAGCGCGACGAGTTGGTCGTTGGTGGACCGCCCCGCCCTGAAGCCTGCCTGGCAGCTCTCGAGAAGACCATTGTACTCAAGAAAGTACATGAGTCTCCTGTTTATCATCTTCTCGAGGAGCTTGCACAGGCAGCTTGTGAGGGCGATGGGCCGATAGCTAGCGGGAGAGGAAGGGTCCTTTCCTTCCTTCAGGAAAGCCACTACTATGGCCTCTCTCCAAGAGCGAGGAATGTGCCCGAAAGCCATATGTTGTTGTATAGATGTAGGAGTGTTTCAAGAGTGTCTGGGTGTAGGTGTTGTATCATGGTGTATGTGATTTTGTCTGCACCTGGAGCTGCAGGCTTACATGCGTTCAGAGCAACCTTCAGCTCATGAATTGAAAAAGGAGAATTGTAAGAAGTGTGCGACTTGTTGTTATCACGCAGGTACTTCTTTTCTACAGATGTCTTGTGTTTCATGAAAGTGTTTGTGTAGTGTGCTGAACTGGACACGTGTTCGAAGTGTTGTGCAAGTGTGTTAGCCTGGTCTTCCAGTGTGTCCCCTGTTGTACTAACCAGGGGCAGGCTGTGTGTCTGTTTTCCTTTCAGCTTGCGTATATGTGTCCAGACTTTGTGTGTATCAGTGTATGAGTTGATGGAAGTGAGGAAGATGCGCCAACTCTCCCTTTTCGCCTCACGACGCACTCGCTTCCCAAAAGCCTTTGCCCGTTTAAACGAAATGAGGTTATCTGACGTGGGGTACCGGCGAAGGACACCCCACGCCTTGTTCTGGGCCTCCCGCGCCCGCCTGCAGTCCTCGTTCCACCAGGGCCTCCTTGGGTTGCGGGACGCACTGGAGGCCTGGGGCATGGACTTTTCGGCGGCATCGACTATGTGCGCCGTGACGAGTTGGGCTGCTTCCTCCACGTGTAGGTGTTTTATGGTTGTGTGCTGTAGTTTAGATGTTTCTGTGAATGTACTCCAGTTTGCTTTTGATTCATTAAACCTGTTATGGGAAGATGGACTGCATGGGCCTTTAGCTATGTATGTTAGGGATGTGGGGAAGTGGTCACTACCATATGGGTCCGTGCCCACGCCCCACTCAAGACATGGAAAGAGAATTGCAGAACCAATAGCCAAGTCGAGATGTGAGTACGTATTATGTCCTAAGTTATGGTATGTAGGCTGTTTTTGGTTGAAAAGGCATGCTCCTGAAGATGTAAGAAATTTCTCTATCAGGCGACCTCGGGCATCCGTTCTGGAGGAGCCCCAAAGAGAGTTGTGCGCATTAAGGTCGCCTGTTAGGATGTATGGTTCGGGCAGCTGGTCGACCAGCGCCTCGAAATCAGAGCTCGAAAGTGCATGATCAGGAGGAATGTAAATGGAGCACACCGTTACCAACCTATTAAATATTATTGTACGGATTGCTACAGCCTCGAGAACAGTGTTCAGAGTGACAGGATGGCAGGCTAAGGATTTCCGGGCGACCATTGCCACCCCTCCTGAAGAGTTTGTGCAGCCAACCCTGTCCTTTCTGAATACCATGTACCTATTTAAGAAATTTGTCTGTTTGGAATTGAGGTGAGTCTCTTGGAGACACATGAGACTTGGCTGATTGGCATGCAGGATATCATACACATCATCAAGATTTTTAAGGAGGCCTCTGCAGTTCCATTGAATGATGTTTTCTGTTCCCATTATTTACGTTTAAGAATGAATGGAGTGTGTGTATGTGTTCATGTGTCGTCTTTCGGGGCTGTTACTCTGGGATTAGGCTTTTTAGGCCTGTCTGTAGGCTTGGAAGTCGGTGGCCGCTCCTTGCGCTGCGTTGCAGGCAGGAACGGCCCGACATTCATGTCGTCGTCGGATGTTCGAGGGGTGCCCGACGGACCGGGCCCCCCGGACTTGGCTCCCCCTCGGGAGCCCTTCGTTTGAGCCGCCACCGCCGAGGGCGTCCGGGGTGCCAGAGGTGGCACGGGCGGTGCGGTGGCGGTGGGAGCCGGTGCGGGGCCCGTGGTGTCCATCACCTCGGTACCCTCCAACGCACTGGAGGATGGGGAGACAGAGGCGGGAGCGGCCCCGGTCCCGACGGAAGAGGTTGCCACCACAACCGCTGCTGCCTCAGCAAGCGGCGTGGTGGCGGGTTGGGCTGCCAGAGGCAACCCAGGGGGGGGCGGCGGAGGGATCAGGTCAGACTCGCTGAACTGGGTCCCTGTGGAAACCAGACGCCGCTCCACCCCCCGGCGAGCTGCGTCGGCGTACCTCCCCAGTGGGAAAGAGGCGAACCTCTTCCGCGCCTCTGGGAAGGTGATGTTTTCAGTGATTTTGAGGTTGATTATTTTCTTTTCCATCTGGAACCTTTCACACGTGCGGGAGTACGCAGCATGAGGTCCATGACAGTTGCTGCACATTAATTGTTGAGCCTGGCAGTTATCTGTATCATGATCTTGAGATGAACATTTTGCACACGTTGTTTTTCCACGACAGGAGGTGGTGCCATGCCCGAACCGTTGGCACTTGAAACAGCGCCGCGGGTTCGGGATGTAAGGCCGGACAGAACAATGAATGAAACCCGCTTTGATGGATTCAGGGAGTGTGGAACGGTCAAATGTACAGATTATATGCTTTGTCATGATTTGCTTATCATCTCGCCGCATGGTGATGCGCCTCACTGCCGTCACGCCCTCGCCTTTCAGGCCTTCGAGCAGATCGGCTTCCGTCTCATTTATCAGATCTGGCACAGAAATCACACCCTGAGAGCTATTGAGGCTACGGTGGGGTGTGACTCTGATGTCCAGATCTGCCATGCGATTCTGGGTAAGGAGACTTGTGGCTTGCTGGCGAGTGTTCACCTCGACCAGAACTTCGCCGGTTCTCAGTTTCTTGGCTTGGAAAGACTTGCCAAGGATGCCTTCAAGGAATTTGGTGATAAGGAACACTGACTGGGAGGAGATAGGATTCGACTTGTCAAGAGATTCAACAATCAAGAAGCGCGGATAGTTATCTGGCTTTTGGGCTGCAATTGTTGGCAAGGGTGGGAATGAAGCTTCGGTGCGGCCCCTTATCGGGGGCCGATCACGTTTGGGGGGGGGGGGGTTTGGAAAATGCCATATGATACATTGGAAAGCAGGGAGACGGGGGTACTTTCTTCTTTGACCTTACCCTGGTAGTCAAAGAGGTCCCGGAGCTCCCTGCCTGGTGAACAGACAGGGAGCCCATCCGCCGGAGCTTGACCTGGGCTCCGACGGCCACCGTTCGTGGTTTCTAACCCTCCACCTATAAACACATCGCCACGGTTGGATCCAGCTTATGTTTGGGGGCTCGGGGTCCGCGGTATCGCCAGTACCGTCACCAGGATTGCTCAAGGTGCCCCGTGCGGGGGGCGGTGTGTCCGGGCGACCATACGATTTCTATGCTTGGCAATTGGGGGTGTCGCTGCAGTATGTGCAGAGCGGGTTTTGAAATTCTTCTATTTAAGTAGTTGCGGCACGCCGTCTGTGAGTCGGTGATGATGGTGATGTACTCTTTTCCAGTGGTGGCTGCGAGGGCAGTTGCGGCTTCTTCTGCTATCTCCGTTGACTTTGTTAGGACGGTCGCTGCCGATTGCTCTTTACCCGCTGCGTCGATTACGCTGATTGCGTGAGCCGGCTGGTCCTGGTAAAGCACTTTGTTTGAGCTTTGCGCGGCTAGAAGGCTGTTGTGGCTGCCGGTTTATGCGTGCGGCGAGAAATGGTCGTCCACGAAGATTAGCTAGCTTGAATGCTTTTAATAAGAATCGCAGCATCTCGTGGACCAAGAGCGGCGCACTTGTTTGATAGCCCGGCGGACATCCTACATCGCTCCCACAAGTGGAACAGCTGCGATCAGCAAAACTTCATTTGGGAAGCGCTTTAATCATGTAGGCGGCGTTTGGATTCCCCCTATGCGTTCACGCACCGGGAAACCGATTAGGCGGCATGTCGATAGGTAGCCAACACATCGGCGCAATGCCTAAAGTTAATAGCGAGTTTTTGCTGACCGTTTTTCTCGGTCCGCTCCGCTCCGATAGCAAGCGGGAGCGCCATTGCGCATGCGTGGCGCGCTTGGCCACGAACGGCATTGGCTCCGGTTGCGCCGACCGTGCCGCCGATACCGGAGCGGGCCGTCGAAAACGGTTTGCTAAAACTCTCTAATGACGCATTGCGGTTGCGATCAAGGGATAGCACTTGTACCAGCTTGCGGAAGATAAACTCGAAGGAGCCGTTAATATCGTGCATGGCCTTGATGTGCTGGTTGCAATGGTTCTCCAAACACGTATGCACGCAAATGTTTTTTATATATGTACTGATACAGGCGCACGAAACTGATGCTTAGTTCGAAGTTGACTCGGGAGGAGGCCGTATTATACCGGCAATTGCAGACGGATCCGTGATCACCCCGGTGCTCGCGAAGTACATATGCCCAATGGTGTACGACAGTGATGTGTGCAAACTCTGTGAGTGTGAGCGGGCCACGCTGATCCATCTCATTTGGGACTGTAGAATCAACGCGATAAAGGCAGAAGAAGAAACCACGCTTCCGCCACCCTTATAGGCGGCGAAGTGGACTTATGGCTACGACGTGCAACTCCAGGCAGTCCAGCAAGTCTCGGCGGCCCTAGGTTTGCAGCGACCGAGCGGCCCCGCAGGGGGGAGGGGGAGCGGTGGCTCTCTCCGACCCGAGCGGGGAAGGAAGGTCGCAGGCCCTAGGGTCCAGCCGGGGCGACGTCCAGGCCCCGTCACGGCTAGGATGAACCTCTCGTGAGAGGGTCGTCCGAACCGCTGTACAGGCGATTCAATAAAGTTGTTCTCTCTCTCTGTGTCTCTTTGTTTACTTCATATCATATATATGGGTGTTTGGTGCACGCCCATGATTTGTTTTTCTGAAGGGTCAGAGCAGTTGCTTTAATTCTTACGATGACAACTTAATTTGGGTCAGCTTGAGCTTCTACCCCTTGCCTCTGTTCGGCCTCGCTAGCTGAGAGCTTTATTTCTTCCTCCTATTTTCTTTGAGTTCACCTAAATATCAAAACCGTATTAACCTACTACCAGTGATGTTCTGCTTTAATGTCAAGCCATGAATGTTCGTTTAGAAGTAGCTAACACGCAATTTTTTATCTCTTAAGGCCTGGCCTTACCGTAGTGTATCCCGCAGACCCACAGTGATGTATCCCGAAGTAATGATTTATATCACATGTTTCACTACTGATAACTACCCAACTCTTACATCACACGAAAATTGATTTATAGCAATAACGCACTGCAAGTATCGCACCTCCGCCCACCTACTAACACATTTGCACAATAATTCATGTGCAGCTTTCCCGCTCATGGCAGTCCTTTCAACAGTGATTACTCTGCACTTTTTTAGCGAAATGAAAAGTTCTTTCGCACAGCTAATATTTGGGGTGAGTGCTTGCTTTGTGCACAGTTTCAAGTCGCGCACGTTCCGCGACTAGGTTCCTGAGCCATGGAAACTATCCCATAGAAATGCATTGGAAGTAAGATTTGACAGCGAATTACACTAAAAATATTCAGAAACCTGGAAATCTTATTTTAGTGTTTTCATCTTCACGTTGACTTCTGGCTTTTTGCCAAATATCACTTTCCTAAAGTGGTTTTACTAGGTTCCTGAGAGGTTGGAATTTTGAGCGAGAAAGCTGGGTATGTTTAATTTACGCCACAGTGTAGTGGAAGATATCCCCAATCACTGAACGAAACTTTTTTCCGGCGTAGATTTCTTTCTACAAAATGGGGTCCCAGACGCACTCAGAGCTTTTTGGGCATAGGGCCTGTTTCGAAGCAGTCATTGATTTAATCGCAGATGAGCGCCAGTAGCACGTGTTCGGACATAGCCCACAACAGAGTTTTCCCGCATGTCATCTCTTAGTTGAGTAAAGTTCCCCGCGTGTGACCTAAAGATGAAGATATATAGAAGAAGGCTCTTTATTGAAAAAACAGAGTTTTGCCGGCGTTTGCAAGCGCCTACATGCTTCTCTGCTAGTGGTCGGAGATGTAGGGAAAAATGGCCTAGAAAGAGGTGGTCAGGAGAAAAAAGACACTGGCGTGGCTTGACGTGCTTGACGGACTTTTTTTCAGATTGTGTCACAGAATTCACAATTTTGGAATGTGACCAATGCCCTCCAAACAGGAAAACATACTGTTCAGAGCCAGACTCTAGTTTGAAAGGATGGTCCTGTAGGATAGCCCTCAGAGTTGCCGGCCCATGTTCTAGGCGTTCAATGTCTTAAAAAAAAAAAAGAGATCTTGGTGTCAAGTAAGCCACACGTTCTAATAAAATGCGTTCAACAGTTTCTACAGAAGAACAGTTGTTACAGTACGGGTTGGTCTTCAGTCCGAGGCGAAAAGGTAACTGCTGGTGTAAGCCGTGTTCAGTCGTAGGCGATGATATAATGCCTCCAGTCTACGAGGGAGCTGCCTTGGAAGTTTTGACTTCAACTGCGGCTCAATCGCGCGCAAAAGACTTGGTTGTTTGATTGGGCACACCATAGCAGGGTGGCGAGTTGGACTAGTTGGTGTACTTGAATCTTGGGGAACAGCGCGAACTAACAGGGACAGCGCTTGTCAGCGCTTGTCCTGTTCACTTCTTTCTTATTTGTGTCCCTGTTAGTTCGCGCTGTTCCCCAAGATGCGGGTACACCATAGCCGGTTTCTTTCAGTTAAGCGATGCGCTATAGTAGAACACTCAGATTTCGTAAAGAACACTTTGCGGTATTTCCTGTGGTTAAAGCCCATACGGGCCACTTAATCGGCTTTTTTCATTTCCAATAATCCCACTATGGCCAAGTATCCATTGCCATTTTATACTGTGTCCAGCAATGCAAGCGAGGTGGTGAAGGTAGGAGACATCGAAGGCTGCGGTATGGTGGGGGAAGACCTGCTCCTCCTTGGCAAAACTGTCAGAGCTGCCTTGGAGTCTGTAAAGATGCTCCGCTGGTGCGGCTGGTGGCGTAGAATGTAAACAATTGCTTCTTTGATGGAATAGAGCTCAGCCGCTGGAGATGACGTTGGTCGCTCCAGAGGAAATGAAAGCATTTCACCAGTTAATGGCGCGTACATTCCAGATGAAAAGCTTTGCGGGGGTGATGATCCATCTGTAAATATGTCTGTTCTAGCCGAATGCATTTTATATGGGTATTCTAGCATGATATGTAACACTTCCGTCTGGGGAATTGTATTTCTTGGGTCAATTCCAGGGATGCGACACTGAATTTGTAAGGGAGTAACGTTCCAAGGAGGGAAATGTGAAGGCATTTTACTTGTTTGGGCTGGATTGGAACTAACAGGGATATACTGCCAACTGCTTGGGCGATTCCAGTGCTCGAGCAGCTTGAGTATATTCGACTCAGAAAGTGGTTTCTTGAGTGAGGCCGATGCCTTAGGTGCCCAAGGAGAGTCCCCTATTTCCTCACATCAAAAGGTAAACAACGTGCCTCGGCAAGGGCTCCGACGCTCGAAGATCCCTTTGAAAGCCCAAGACAGATGCGTCAGTTGTTGTTCCTCGCTGGCTCAACACTCTACTTGCTTGTTTCTGATATTGTAGCATGGGGAGAGTGTGCCTCAGTACACCATACACACAGCTGTTGGCAACACAACCATTCAATGGCAATCAGTGCCCCAGCGTGAACCCGGAATACATTTCAAAACCTGAGTGGCCGAAGAAATGCGGGCCTGTAACCGTTTAACCTCGGATGGTGAGGTCAAGTTGCGGTATATTAAAATTCCAAGAAACATTTGGACTCGTGCATATGAGAGTGCGTGGCCGCCTAAAATCATTGGATAACAATCCACGTGAGAAGGGATGGCTACGCTCTTATCGGTGGACAGCTGAAGGCCACGGGCTGCGAGGTAACTATAGATGTTAGGGAGGGCTTTCTGTAGGCGCTGCTGTGTAGATCGTCGAGGACGTGAGACACACCAGAGGAAGATGTTATCTATGAAACTTGCTGTGATATAATACGGTCACCGTGGTGGCGCTTCTGTTCTGGCAACAAGACCTTTCACACACACCCACCTGAAGATTACGACGTTTTCACGGACTATAATGCTTCAAGCGATGCTAAATGTCTTTTCCTTGTCCATGTACGGGCGAGCGTATAAAAACAACGCTATTATTCAACTGGGTGTACATTAACAATGGCCTGCTTGTGTTAGAGAACGAGTTCAGGCTCTGCTGAACAACAAGAAATTCTCTACAATCCCCCTTTTTTTCCCCGCACTGCCCTGCCGGAGTGCACCCCCGTACCAATCGATTCGTCCACTCCTGCGGAAACGTCGAGCAATCGGTTTTGCCGAACAACGGGGCCCGATCGCAACCATTTTTCACAAGGTGTATACGAGGGCCAAGCAGCACCACACTCGCCGCAATCTTAAGAAACGCGTGTCTCCATCCGATCGACCGGGCCAATGCGGACCGAGCCCAGAAGAAGAATAGCACTGCGTTGTTTCCGGGATTTTCTTCTGGTCGTCATTTCTTGCTTTCGTTCGACGTCCTTTACTCGCAGAACGAGGCATCTGCGGGTGCAACAAGGAGCGGGAGCTCTTGTAATTGAGATTAAGGACAAGCCCGCTGCGGGGAGGGGTGGGAGATTTACAGAGGACGAGTCGGGAGGGCGAGTGGAGAAGGCAGGATGATGCGGGAAAAAGGGTGTTGCACGAGGCAGAATGAGAAACCTTCAATTGCCGAAGAGGTCACATCAAATCAATCTGCGCTCACAAACTGCCGCGAGACGACAACGAGAGAGCCGTTCCGAACGCCAGGGCCGGGTGTTGGGCGCCTGGAAAGGGACCGCTTTCGCGCTCGACACGCCACGCGAGGGCCGACCGAAGGCGCACGTCTCATAACCGCAGGCCGCACGTAGCACAGCGAACTTCCTGCGCGACAGTTGCCAATACTTCACACCCTTCTCCCACCCCGCCCGTAGCGGACTCGCCAGTGCGCCGAGTTCGTCTGTCTGTCCGCCACGTACGCAGCCCTTCGCACCCGACTCTCTGGGCGCACAAAACGCGGGCTTAAGCCCCGCTTTGGGAGCAAAAGGGGAAGCGCCAGCGGGAGAGAGAGAGAGAGAGAGAGAGAGAGAGAGAGAGAGAGAGAGAGAGACCATAAACTTTGTCGCGCTGGGAGAGAAAGGGAAAAGAGCGATGGGGAGAGTGGACCGGTCATTCCTTAGCGACTTTGACGAATGACGGTCATCTGTTAGCGACCGACCGTTCATTCCACGTTCGGATCGGTTGGCTCCCACTTGTTCGTTCCGGGAGAGAACGCTCTCTTGCCGCCGTCCACGTAGGGGGGACGTGGATATGGCGCGCGCGTGTGCGCGGTTAATGCGTCTTTTCCGCGAGGGTGAGCTCCGGGCAGCAAGGGTATGAAGGAAGAAGGAAATACCGGGTGCACAAAGTGAAGTGACCGGGCTGCGAAGACCTAAGGCACATCTTCGTATTGGATCATGTGGTGCTGAGTCGCAAATAATACGTTCCGGCTGCTTGGTGTATCCAATGGAAATGGAGCGCCAGCTTTGCCAATTAAAAGAAAGTCAGACAGATGACAGCGATAATACTGTTCACGAACCGTGCTTTGAAGGAGGCGCCCAGGTGTGATGCCGTCTAAGAATGCCGTCAACTTTAGCCGTCCGCCTGTTGGGTATGACAAGAACGGGTGTTGTCAACAATTTCTAACGTAACGTAATCGCACGTGCCAGCAGTACACGTACGCTGTAAATACATGCGCTTGAGAGAATAAGTTAGCTTAGTCCTACGTTTTTTCTTCTTCGAACTGGCGCGTCACTACTGGAGCGCTAATTGATACTTCTTAAAATTCCGGGAGGAACACGCAGGTAAGAAATTTGCGTACCTACAATGACTAAAGTTCGCCAGATTATAGTGGTTGCTGTGCATTGCGGTTGTTTACCGGGTTTTGAAAATGCTGCAAAGGAGTCTGAATCAAACTATAAAAAAATTACACGTGACTTCAGTCTGATTATGCCTGGCCGATTAATGACTGAGCATGGTTTATAAACCGGCCAAACAGGATCATAAAGGCGCTTGAAGAATTACATATGCGAAACAATATCGATTGCTTATATTGATACGACACTTAAAATCATGTCGAGATTAGGAGCAAGGTCTAAAAAAAATATTATAATATCGGCCGCGACGCACGAATAGACTATCCCTGTGTCACATGGCGCTTGCGATAATGCACTCATGACACAACAGCGGTGGAGCAAATTTCCCCGCTAACCCGGTCGGACGAAACTGTAGTCGAGATATTTGCGTATTGTGTTGCCGAAAATACTGGCCGCTCTATTAAAAATAGGTTATAGTGCACGAAGACGACGACTCAAGTGAAATAAATAAATAAATAAATAAATAAATAAATAAATAAATAAATAAATAAATAAATAAATAAATAAATAAAGAAAAGGCAGACACACGCAAAAAAGAAAGAAAAAATGACAGAAGGAGAGAAAGGAAGAATGGCCCAGTCAAGAGTCAGCCCAGTGTGTCCTTCCTCTAGTTTTCTTCGTCCTTAACTCAGTGCGTTGTAACCTCTTTTAAGATGCGTTGCCCACGAAACAGTCCTCGTGATATATTCTTTCGTACGTCAAGTTTACTCCAGAGCCCGCAATTCTAGAGCAGAGTCAGTCAACCGAGGTGGGCGTGGGAAAACCAAGCCCTATATTTTCACGCTGAAACTTTACCTATAGTTCCGACACTCAGCATACATTATCACGACTCGCCATTATTGAAGCTCCTCGCCCAGCTACCTCGTTGGGGACATAAGCGCTAACAGCCCGTCGCTGCTTAACAGTCACTTAGTTCACATGCAGCTAGACATCTTATTTGACCTTTCTATCCACTGATTCTTCTTGTCACACGACGCCTTTCCGGTGTTTCTCTCCGGACACAACGGCGCCTCCAATACCGCAAGATGAGCGGGTCTTCCCTCTCACTCTCTTTTATGATGGCTCGTTTCACGACCAGCACAACAAGAGCCAGGTACACATTAAAGGCTGACAGCTCCCGTAGCCTGTCCCCTCCCTCCCTCCTCCAAGTGAGCTAGCCCAAGCGCAGGGCATCTTTCGCCGCTAGGTGACAACTCCTTGGGCAAATCCCGCTCCTCGGCTTCCGGACGCGCCGGAGCGCGATGGAGGCGAGCGAGGCAGAAGCGGGGTCCACACTCGGTGGGTCGTCTTGTGTTGCTGCTGCCGCTGCTGCTGTCAGCCCAGATGTGTATGAGCGGCGAGGAGTGAACGCGTCGGCGCGTATCCCTTCGACGCGTCCAGGAATGGCCGCGCGGGAACGCGACGCCGTTCGCAGGAGCAGAAGGGAGCCGTGGGGGAAAGCGGGCGAGTTCGCAGACGATGTCGGCGCTCCCTTCGACAGCGCGGCAGAAGTGCACCCGAGCCTAACACAGGGCTCTCGAAGGAGAGGAGCTCAATGTGTCAACTTGCCCGAGAATGAGTGGAAGAGGAAGATGTTGGGGATTAGGACGTGAATTACTCGTTCACAAGATTGTTGACGGGAAGGAGCGGTCTCCTGTTCACAACGAGTGCGGTGTCGAAGCTAGACATAATCCGAACTCAAGGCTTTGATATCATTTTAAGTGTACTGGAGTTGGTATAAACTGGTAAACAGCAGCTCGAACGTGGACATAACCTGACACTGATGACAGCGAAGTGAAGTGTCGTTTCTCTCTGGTTGCGTGTCAGTTCGAGCTGCTTTCCCCACTGAAGGCTTTACTCATTTTCATATCTTGAGAGTCGGGTAACTCAACTTAGGGTACCAATTTTTCGACCGTAACATTTCACCGAGGAATTCAGATTTGCGACGTTTTATTCACTGAAGCTTCACCTAGATTATGAGACGCGTCATATAGGAGGACTCCGTTATAATCTGGAACACATGGAGATATTTAACCTGGGCATAAATCTCTACTCACGGGCATTGTTGTTTATGTGGCAATATCCTTAAGCACCTCATTCTGCGAAAAGGAACCGTCGTCGTCGTTGTTGTTGTTGTTGTTGTTCTTGTCGTCGTCGTTGTCGTTGTCATTGTCATTGTTGCTGTCGCTGTTGTTGTTATTGTTTTTGTTGTTGTTGTTGTTGTTGTTGTTGTTGTTCGGTCAAAAAATGGCCGCAGCTGTAAGGAGTAAATAAAAATTTCAAGCAGTTCGACTCATCGTGAAAGCTGTCAGAAGCGCGGTGCAGTCATTCGCCAGTGTTTCCACTGTGTTATTCGCGTGAGAGCCTTGTGTTCGTGCTGTTTTTTTTTTTCAGCGCCGCCTGTATAAAACTGCCTGATACAGGCGGCGTTTCTCCTACTCTCTGGTCAAGAGGGGCTTTAGCGCCTTTTTTTGGCAAGTTTCAGCCTCGGCCTGGCGTTGATACCAAGAGCAGTCAAGAGCAGGCGCCGCAGCCCTCGAAAAGGCCTATGACGAGACACTGGATCGAGTTTTCCTCAGTTCGGGGTAATTAATGCGATCATTCATGATGATTTCCTTCTTTTATATCTTTGTGTACTTATTTACGGGCTAGCAACGGCAGGGTCCGAGGCAACGGCACCATGCAAAGATCATCCCCAACACTTTGCACATGAGTAACGTGTGCCTCTGTGGCGCAGTGGGATAGACATTAGCTTCGTAACGCGAGGGACACTGGTTCGATCTCGACCCAAGAAGCGATCTTCGTCTTGAAGTTTATGTTTGGGTGTGTGACACCGTGAACCCGGACGAGCAACGGCAAGAAGCCGGGCCCCTAAACGGCTCCACACTTAAAAACAAACGTGTGATCACAAGGGATTTAAACCTGAGTTTGCCCAATAGCAGTCCAGTGCTTTACCAACAGTGCTATATCCCCGTATTTTATTTATTACCAGGCTTTGTCATAACCACAAAAAGTAATACATGACCACACAGGACGACATGCACGTTGCAAGCAGTAGAAGAAAAGTTGTTGTTTCTTGTTCTTGAAACATACCCACTTGGAGGAGTGGCCAGGAAAAGAGAGCGTTGCAGGGAAATGTGCCCGCTTCACAAAAACAAAACTATAAATTGGAAACGCAAAAGTGGTAGAACAGTGGGTGCTCCGTGACAACTGAGCGTGATGGCACGTGAATAGAACAGGGGCGCACCAGCCACGCAGAACCCTGATTCTAGGGAAGCTGTGGAATTTGCCGGTTTGCTCGCTGACATAATTTGCGCCGTGAGATGGAGAAAGGAGAAAGAGACGTGCACACTGTGTAGCAGAAAAGAAGCCGGTTGGAGTAATTTGCGCCAAAAAACAAACTAAAGTGAGGAAAAATGGGAAAATACCATGCAGGCGTAAACAAGTTGCTCATAGGTATCGCCTGGCGTTTGAATTTGAAGCACGCAAACAGTCTTAAATGCTCCCACGATTTTTTTTTACAGGGCTCAATTTCTAAGCTGATTACCGACAAAGAAGACCGCCGGAGGCATCACACAATCATATGCTTCATCGTGTGAATCAAACCTTCCTGGTGGGCCCACCCACCGCGAGGAGGTGGCGCTAGGATTGATTAGTGTAGGTACGGCAGTCACACTAGCCGTCACCCACAACTCGCCGCCGGATCGACGGGCACCAATTGGCCCTACTTGCCCATATTGCTCCACATCGGCATCGATCGCAGATAATCACATCTTTTGTAGACTTGCAGTCATCTGCCGCACTCCAAACATGGGCACTTCAATGAGCATGCTTTGAAATTTTCTCCCGTGTATGTTGTGTTCCCGAAATTTGATCTGAAGACTAATGAGTGACATATTATCATAACAGGTATTCCTCAGTTGGGATGTCTGGTGTACTGAGAGACAACGCGCTTCAGTAACACTTTTCTTTTTTCTTTATTGCAGCCACCCATTCTATAGGGGCGACTTTCCGTGTAAGCCGGGCCAACTTCCCAAGCGTTGTAGTCCCGCAGAAGGGCCAAGACCCAGGCTGGGGAGTCGCTTGTACTTATTTTACCGGTAGAAGCCCGGCACCACCAAGGCACACAAATGCACATGGTGACTTCCACACAAATGTTACGACCCCTGTAGCATTGTAAGCACGAGATTCCCTCTTCAGAGGGTACATGTGCCAATTTTACTGGTTGGTTCCTAGCGGTACCGAAGCACCTACGACAGTCTCGTACCCCAGGGTTGAAACCGACGTGGTGTAACGGTTTACAGTACACTGGATCCCCGTACGGGGGCGCCTGTACCCATTTTTATCCTGCTGTGTGACCAGCTGCTCCAGAGGAACCTCCGCGTCTGCCGCAGGAGTAGCACGTGTCCAAGCCCTTCAATCCCTACCGAGACAGGGGGCGCCCGTGCCCTTTGAACTGGTGCCCTGACACCCTGCGGGAAGCGGTTCGAGGGACCTACCACATGGCTTCCCACGGTTGCTTGTGGTTAATCAGCAAGCGTTTGTTCCACCGTTGCGACGAGCTACGCTACGGGGATGCTTGTACCCTCTAAAGAAACCGGCAGGCATTCGGCGGAAGAGGTACACAATTAAGGCAGACATATGTAGCCGGTTGGTAGCCACAACGAGCCACAACCATGTAGCCACAACTAGCTGTTTTATTTTCTCCATACGCAGTTTCGAAAATAACCCATGCGGGCGGCATAAAGCGAAAACAGATCCAAAACCCATCTGCATTGTCCCCATGACGGACGTCTTTCACGTGAATAATTTCGGCAGGTAAACATAAGGAAGGGAGTAGATGGGGGGGGGGGGGGGGCGGGGGTACCAATATATATATATATACATATATATGGTAGCTCTGTGACAGCATTTCAATTTTTTTACACCTAAGACACGCCAGCTTGTCTCAAGTCGGGACAGTTTTCCCTCAGAGCGGGTGATGACACTGAAAACAAGAAGTAAGGGAAAGGGGGGCGCACGAAGAATGACAGATGTTCATTACAAAGAAAAAAAAAGGGTTCCCAGCTTTTGGCAACCAAGGAGAAGACGTTCCTTGCACTTACCTTGATTGTTGACGGCATAAAAATTTGAGAGTCGCTGGTCGGATGGGCCATAACGCGGTTAGTTTGGTGGAAACCTTGGTAAATTATTCAGGCACTACGGCAGGCTCGCGCATTCCTAGCGGTGCGCATGACAGATCTGGCAAAGCAAAGTTCTGGCGCGAAGCCCGCCCGCTCATGAATATCAGTCGGCGGCCAAAAACGGGAACAGAGCCGAGCAAAAGCAGACAAGTGAAACTCTCAGTCGTTGCTTCGTCCAGAATTAAGGCTGGGGCTTGTGCCATGCTATCTGCAAGAGACACGATGCAAGACCCAATGGCACGACATCGCATTCATTCTTCTCTAGGCAAAGCGCTGCCGAGACAGAAGCAGTCGAGCGCCGTATGCCGCATTCACGGGCTTCGGAATTCCCTTTTAATGACGCATTGCGTCAGCGGAGGGGTAGCGAGAAAAATCAGATTAGAATAATTGTCCTTTTTTGTTCTTTCTTCTTTCATCGTCTGCTTAATATAGGCAGTAAAATATGTATCGTCTGCATAACGCTCCGCGATAAAAGAAAAGGAATGAAAAAAATGGGTACGGGGGTATGGTGTCTCAAAATATGCAGCCTCCGACATCTTATATACGAAGGATGAGATGTGTTTTCATTTTTTTTTTCACTGCTATTGAAAACAATAACCACACATCCAGGAGATGCCAGTTCAATGCGACCCGAAAGGAACGCATAATACTGGCGCTGGTAGATTGCCAAACATCGAAGACGATTCTTGGAAGCGTATTGCGAAGCAGGCGCTTATACATAAGTCCTCAATTTTACTTGCCGTCTTCCTTCCTACGTTATTTTGCAAAATTTATTTTTCGATTCATCCCCTTTGGCGGGCCATTCTTCGGTATCCCGAAAAAATATGCGTTACGCAAGACTGTAAAGGCACCGTAAAACTCTCGTTATGATAACGTATTGGGAACAATGCCGAGGGCTCTTGGCAAAGCACCTATTCCCGCGTCGGCAACAGGCGCGGCTGACTTTGACACATGGGGAGTTGCGTTGTGCCTGCGTGCAACCGTACCCTCGCAGCAATAGTGGAAGCTCCTTACTTACCGTATATTTCTACGGATCACTGGCTTCGGAATCTTCTAACGTGCCGCTTCTGTTGACTGAGCCACTCCCGTCCCCAGAGTGGCTCTGTTTCTTCGCATACCTGTCTGAGAACCCCTTGTGAAAGTCTAGTGAAGTAAGGCCAAGAACCCCAATTTTTTTGCTTAGTTCATATGCCCCGCTTTTTCTTCAGTCATGTAAGGCAAGAAAAACTTAGTGAATCCTATTTCATGCATAAAATATCCGAGGTTCCTCGACTACTCTAGAGGCGCGTGTTGGTATAGTATACACCATTACGGTAAAAAACTCCATTCAATACATTACCATTTGTTGCGGTTGTGTCAAATTCAGGAGGATAGAGGCAAAGAAAAAAAAAAAACACGTATTCTTAAACGGGTGTCCATGCGGAGCAGAAGGTTGCTAGTGATGGTCTACGTGCTTCATAAAATCGCCCCAGTCCACGCATTGGTGCATACTGAAAGTTTACAAAAACGTAGCACCATCTCACGTGGTAAATTCAAGATCAGCGTATGCGCGGCGTGGTGCCTCCTGGTGATCCTTGCTTATTCTTTGTTTAACAAGCCTTTAGCTGGAATAAAGGTGGTTATTGGCAAAGTCATTCGAAAGGCAGCTGAAAAGTCGAGAGCCATTACACCCATGAATGGGAGGCAGCACGAGAGCTGTAGATGTTCCTTTGGTTGTTATCCGTTTCGCAAGTCTACTAAGGCTGCGGCAAGACTAAGCGATGCCGTGGGTAGGTTTTTAAAGGTTAAGCCAAACCCATTACTCATGACATGCACTTCCCACGTTTACGCAACGGTTCTTTTACCAAGGTTTTTTGCCGCAAGACACACTGGCGAGGGTTTTTCTTTTTGTCCGTGGTTGTAACCGAGGTTATAGCGCTCTGCACGAAGCTTGTATACGCGAGCTTGATTGCTATCCTCGGAGCGCCGACGTTGCCGCGGCTAGTCATCCGATAAGCGCTACTCTCACGTAGCTTTCCCACATGGCACACTTAACATACACCGAAGCAGAGAGTGCCGAACCAGGCGTTAACGTGCCTGGACGTCGCCTAGCAACGGAAACGCCGCCTGCTCTTTTTTGGTGGCTTGGCCTTCTTTTTATCATGGTAGCCTAGCAACAGCATTATTTTGTCAGACACCCTTTCGCTCAGATTGGCTTCGCAAACCCGTCGGGTTTTGCACAAAGGGTGCAACTAAGCACCCTCGTATTAGAAGTGAGCATCGTGTGCTCACGCTATAAGGAAGGGGGTGGAATGATCTACGAACAGTGATAAGCACATGAAAGAAAGCTGGGCGATTTCATGAGCGATGGTGCGTGATAAATAAAATATCCGTAAAAAGACGACCATCTAGGGATTCTTCGGGGCACATTACAGGGCCTAAAAGTTGACCTAACGTAATCTACTTAACGTCTATAAAGCACATAGGATAAAATGATTGAAACCTTTGGAAATAGTCCCTAAGGGACTCCGCAATACTTCCGACAAGGGATTGCACTATTTCCTTCGCGTCTGGAAGCTCAGCGAAGGCTAGTTTTCGTTAGCACGCAGCGGCACTGCGTGATTGTCTCGCAACAGAAGGTCCGCCTTTTGTTTCGGCTTTGCTTTTGTGACTTGTTTTAGTGGCTATCGAATGCGTCTATTGCTGCAACAGAAAGAAAGCCGGCGAAATGGCCGCAACACCGCTGTAATGGTATAACTCGAGCGTTAGAAGAAAACCACCACTGGGAAAGAGAAAATTTTCTTGAGAAAGTGTCCAAGTAATGTGGTTGGCGTGGAACAGTAATCTTTGGATGAGGTACTTTGGGACCTCTTATTCTAAGTACTGTATGTGTTCATCGACTACGTTCTGAAAGCATGCAGGATTTAGAAATAAAAGTTTGAAAAGTGTTGCAGCGTCCCTTCAGGTTTTGAAAAATAAACAGATGACGGATGACGAACTGAACGAACCACATCAAACAGGACCCAGAGAAGACTGCAGTGTATAAGGGACGTTCCACGGAGATTATGTCAATTTGTCTTTAACAAGTTGGAGTGATGGTCAAATAAAAGAAAAATAGAAAGGAAGACAGTAATAAATAAATAAATAAATAAATAAATAAATAAATAAATAAATAAATAAATAAATAAATAAATAAATAAATAAATAAATAAATAAATAAATAAATAAATAAATAAATAAATTTATTTATTGCGACTGCAGGGCAGTCGCAATATGCAAGAACAACAAGGTGATGCATTTCAGTATAAACACCTTCGAATCAGTGAAGTAACAAATGATGCCGAAACACGATTTCTGTGGCGTGGGTATGACAAAAATGAATTAGAGAGAAACCAACACAGTTTTTCCGTTTATACACGTTACGCCTAGCTGAACCCAAAGTTGAGCTTCTGTCGGTGGGTCCAGTACGGTACGCCCTCGGCAATATTCTGCGGCAGGAAAATTTCGTGGAGAGCAACATGCCTATGATTCTGGCTGGATGCTTAATGTCGACGTGCCTAAGCCAATGGACGGGTACTAATTATCATCGCGACATGACATGAGCTACGCAACGCAGTTAGCGCAGTGATTTCAATGGTTGATACGGCACAGGGTACGCAATATTAAAAGCCCCTAATGACATCTGCAAACAATGCTAAGAACTTTGTAACACTTTCCTAGAGACGGTTCTGGCGCCATTTTTTTTGCGAGCGAAAGCGTGGCGACTCATAACCAGCCGGACCGATAAAGCGGAAGTATGCCCTTATAAGGCTCGATTTAGATGCTAGTAACACATAATATTGTAGTGCACTCACCATTCGAGTGCGCTTCCTGCTGCACAGAATGTCGGTGAGTGTGTTGCTAGACATCACAATCGTTGCCCCAAAAGGAGGACTAAAAAACATCTCAAAGTGTATGCACTGATGATGTATGTACGGGTTTGTACATATCAGTAATGTGCCGGTAGTAGAGCATATCCTTACTTGATCTCGGTCACCTATATTCTCCTGTTGTTTCCGTTCGTTCCTATGAGTGTATTTGTGCTGAAACATCGCAATAAAATCTTCAGTGGTAATTCAGTGCTTTCAATTATCCCCTTCTTCGTTTTGCACCGTTTTAGCCTTCTCTCCTTACAATTAGGCTATACCAAATCCCCACAACTCCCACTACCGCGTTACTGGCACTGACAAGCCAAAACAAAGCTTTACACGTATTTATATCCGTTATTTGAGGACAAGTGAAATTATTTGACCCACGTGTTCGTAATGTTTCCAGCTTTAACATTTCGTTACTACTGAAGGAAGGTAGAAATAATTTCCTATTAATTACTGAATTAAAACAACTTAACTAGACCAGTGGCGAGCACGTGGTTGTACCCCTTTTAGTCTGAAATGTTTTTCTTTACCTTTGGCGTTTTTATTTGACGTAAAGACTTTAGAAACATTATGTTAACGTAATGAAGCCCTCCAAATGTTTCCAGTAAACGTTTTCAATACTTATACAAAGTTTCAGACCAAGCAAGTGTGAGCTGCCAGTTTCCTTTATTTAATACGCGGTGGGCTGTGGTTGTTCTACAAATTTGGCGGCATTAAAACAAGGCTGCATCTAATCTCACGGCAGCCGTTAAGATTACCTCCGGAAAATTCTCAGGCATTTTTCATAAAAGCTGGCTAGCCTAAAATTTGTTACGTCCCAACGTAACCTAACATAGCATAACCTCACCGAACCTAACGTAACCTAACCAAACCCGTCATAACCTACCCAAATCCAACCCTACTATAGCAAACCTAATCTAACTCAGCCCAACGACACCGAACACAACCTATTTAAGTGTAACTCAACCCATTCTAAAATTCCTGTGCGTCGATCTCTTAATGTAGTAAAAACCAGAGTAAGAAAAAAGCACTACCAAAATCACGGTAACCGGAAAATTCTGAAAGCTGGAAAAAGAACCATAGAAATGTCGGGCTCGAACCTGAGCCTACTCGTTTAAAACCAAGTATTACACCAAAGCGCTGCAGGGGCAGGTGCGAATGCGGCTTTTTAGGGAACATTTATCGCATAGAATCTCCGGGTAGCATGCTTAGCCAATGAGAGGTGACTGCGGTGAAAAATGCCTGACGGTCATTTACACGGTTGCCGTGATAACAGACCCTACTAAAAACAAAAAAAAAAAAACCTTACAAAACCTCGAATTCATATTTGGTATTCTGCGCGCCAAACAGACGCTTGCGCATTGAGGATCACCGTGATAGACAGCTACAGACTAAATGTCATACAGTTAGAGATTCATTATCTCCTCCCTCCCTTAATGTCCTGCATTAGGAGCGTTATTGTCTCTCTCCCGGTGTGATTGTTTTTCTCCCATATACGAAACACACACACACATGGTTCTTCGACAAATCACACCCTCCACCCTGAGTGGCGCAGCTAACGCGTTAGTGTATACCCCACCGGAGAGATTGAACTGGTCTTGTTGGTGCTGCGTTAGCCAGAAAAAAATAATTGGGAGGTTTATGTGTTAAGCATACACTTTTTCAAGCATTAATGTTTGAGGTTTGATAACCGGCAGTTTGCAATTTTTTTTTTTGCTTGCTTAAAGGAGTAAGTTTTTCCTACATCGGTATTACCGTCTAACGACTATGGCGTGACAGTATACTGGAGTTTGCATTAAGGCTTAGGGACAGGTTAAACCACATGAATTTACCGTTAATGACCCGGAAGTGAAATTATCCGCGAAACAACGAAACTTGTCAGAAGTTATTTCATGCCGTGCGTGGGAAAAGCAACTGCGACAACAGAAACTAAAGTAAAAAATAAACAACAAAAACTCAGAACGAACGCCTCATCGCTCTTTTGTTTCCATTTAGTTTATTTTTTGAGCAGCTAGTTGGTTGGCTCCGATACAAGCCAAGCGTCGCCCTCCCTTTGTGCTGCAGCGCCGTGTTTGGTCGGGCGACCTCTCAATTTACCGTAATGGCGGCCATCGCGGCCTCCTGCGCCGCAAAGTCATTTTGACCTTTCCTCCGCGCGCCCCCACCCTCCTCTCCCTGACGAGGTCAGAACACGAAAACCTTTTACCAAGAGCTTTTTTCCCTTGCAAGAGCACCGCGACGTCGCTGCGCCGCCTGGCACGACATATTCGCCGAATGAATCCCTCCGCCGCGCTCGGAGCTCCGGGCAAACAACAAAATTGCCAAAGCAAGAAAGAGACCGGCCCCAAAGGCCACCCAGAAAGGAACAAAAGGAAAGAAGAGGAAGGTGATGTACGTGACAGCCAATGCTAAGCATAAGCATGGGAAGAACTAAAAGCCGCTGGAAATTTTTGTGTCCGTGTTTCTCTTTGTCGGCGTATTTGTTCCCGCTGGGTTTATGCGTGCGTGTTTCGGTGACCTCCTTGCCGAAGCAGAGTCCTGGGCGGCCACAGGCCGCGAGAAAACCGCACGATGAGGTAGCTGCGTCCCAGGCGGCGAGGGGAGTTGCACTCGATGTGTAAAATGTGAGCGTTAAACACTTAGTGGCGTGACCCAGTAGCGGGGTGCCAGTCGAAAGCAAACACGTCGTGGGAACGCGAGGGAAGCTTCCTTTCCGCACGTCACGGGTGCAGAGTGGCGGAGCGAGGAGCGGGAAACAAGGGGAGAGAAAGGTGCGATCGAAGATATATCTGCTTGTAACAGGCACTTCCCAAGCACGCACTTAGTGAAGTATGAAGCAGAGGCCAGCAGCAGCTACGGGACGAAGAGAAAAGAAAAAAAAAGCGCGGGAAACAAAGGGGAGGGAAAAGAATGAATCGTCGTGGCCGAAACAGGAACGTGTCAAAGAGGCAGGCAAAGTAGCTGTCGGGTGACATTAGGCGCGAGCTGGCGAAATAATTGGCTACTGTTCTTCCACTCAGTTCTTTTGCTTTTCCCGGGAGGGGAAGGGATGGGTCTTTGATGAGTAACAGACATGGAAAGTGCTGCTGTATCTTTGTTGCAATAAGCGGGACCGCGGTGCAAAGGTGTTACAAAGACGTTTTTATCGCGCGCCATCGCAGACCTTGCCATTTATGGTTGTTACTCCGGGAGAGTGAACACGGCCGTACATTAAAAAATAATAACCCATCTTCTTTTTGTGTACAGTCCCTGCTTCAGACGTTCTGCTGTGGCTGTGAAATTCCTCTCCAGAGAAGTAGCCCCATCCTCACGAAGATTATACAATTTTGACGAGTTTTCGTTGGAGACAAAAAGGAACAAACACAGCGCACGTCTAGAGTGAGTAACGTGAGCACTCCGGAGGAAACGTTGGAGCGGGCGCCGAGAATCGGAGACATCCTGAAAGGCGAATAATTCTTAATAAGTAGAAAACCGAAAGGCAGGCTATCGGTCGAGCGAGCTCCACGCGCGGAGAGCGCCGAGAAGCAAAAAAGCGGCAGCGTCAGAGCCAGCTAAAAACGAGTAAACCGACGCAGGAACAAGAAGGAAAAGGAAAGCAAAGGAGCGGGCGACCTCAGTTGAGAAAGTATTGAAGCAGTTGAACGGCGAGTCCACAGGGGAAAGCCGGCACACAAGTGGACTGCCCGCGCAAGCGCAGAGAGAGTATCCTGAAAAGGAAGAGGACGAGGCCGTGGGGGGCCCGGAGGAGGAGGAATTCGATTTTCGGCTTCTTCCACTGATTCTTCGCTCTTCATTTTGAGGACGGACTCACGGGCAGAGAGGTAGAAAAATAGGAAGCTGCAGTGCCGGGGCGCCTCGCGGGCCCGCGCACCGGCGGCGTCTGGCGTGGCGACCAAGTAGCAGCGTGCACGGAGGAATTCGGGCCGAACAATTCGCAGCGGGTCCGCAAGCCAGCTGGCATGCCACTGCGGTCGATGAGCTCCAACAGATGCCAAGAGAATGTTCGACTCATGGAAGGCTTATTTGACTTTGGGCCATAAGTTTGGATCCTGCCCTTGGCGCACCCGGACACTACTCTGTCCTATGAAATGCTTCCGTGCGTTATGCAAGAATCACCAGTCCGCGTTGCTCTGTGAAAGAGTTGCCGTGGGAATACGTGCACAATTAATCCGACATCTGCTCCTTACAATCATCTTAGTGAAAAAAAAATCTGCCGTGAACAAAATGTCGCAGGTAGGCACGCAGAGAAATGCACACAGCGACACATTTCAAGTACAATAAACGACAGTAATATGAACAAAGTACGAAATATCGCATAATAGGATGTGATTCTCTCAAAGTGTTAAAATGGTCAAATTGTTTTTGAAATGCGTTTACTTCGAGTCGTACTAATATATGCCAGCTTAAATGAATGCTTTTGTAACCGCGGTCACATTTAACTGCCATGTATTTAGTGTTTTACCAAGATTTCCCTTTTCCTGCGACTGAGATACAAAACAATCTCATGTGACGGCACGCATGAAGAGCAGCCCAGGTTTAGCAAGCGTAATGTTCTGCAATGTCCTACTTAGAACATCAAATCAAAAGCATTATTATTATTATTTAATGAACAAAATAACACCAACGTGTTGCTGTAACCCAAGCCTGGCGACAGATGTGACGCTGCCGCCCTTGGAAATTCATTTGCATGCATGACCTTGATACCTTGGAGAAGAAGCGTTGCGAAGTTATAGGACCGTTACGAGAAATCAGCACGCTGGCACTCCGGCGCCTCGGCCACTGGGCACGCTAGCAAGGGGGCACTCCGCGTGCGCCATGCCCATGCGGCAACTCTCGGGCGCACGGCAGAGAGAGGGCTCACTGTTACAACGGGGCTTCTGCTGAGTAAGACAGACGTGAAGCAACAGGGCGCATATAGCCGCAAAGGACACTAAGAAAAACTATGGCAGGCGTATAAGGACTACGGTGATTATCATAATCGTGGTGGTCTAGTGCAGTGGAGTAAACAGGAATGCACGAGCATGTGCGTTCGATAGTTGCTACGCTTTAGTATTGAGGACGTTTTAGGTACCTTTGGCTAAAGTAAGAAGCCTGTTCCATCATTTTTTACCTGCTGCCTCGTGCAGGAAATGCCTGTTTTGTGCGGCACAATCGCACGACCGGAAATGTTTGTTTATTTATTTATTTATTTATTTATTTATTTATTTATTTATTTATTTATTTATTTATTTATGTTTGCTACCGGCACATTATAGAGAGCAGTGGGAGGTACACAGAACGCATGTAAATAACCAATGTAACAGGCGCAGGCCCCCTCCCCCCCCCTCCCCCCCTTACACACACACACACAGGCGGCAGTGAGAAGAGTAACAATGTATTAAATACGGAATAAAATGAGTGAAAAGAGACAGAACAGAGCTTTTGAAATGGCAAAGTCATTGTAAGGGTTCTAAGCAATGGTGTAACACGGTGCGGCTTGACAGAAACAGCACAGTGGCAACTGAAAAATTATAGCAAATGGTCACAAACTGGCTTTGTACATAATGACGTCAATGAGAGGCTAGAGATGGGAAGGTCGTTTCACTAGCATTACGTCTTCAGAATGAATGAGCCAAACTACAAATTGGTGTCGGGGTGGGGCACGGCCGTATTGAAATGATCGTCACTGGAGCGAGCGAGCGAGCGAGAGAGAGAGAGAGAGAGAGAGAGAGAGAGAGAATAAGTATTTAATGGTAGAAGCGAGGTTAGCGCAGAGCCCCCCAGAGCTGAGCGCAGAGGGGGCTCAGCTTGATCGTCGTTGAAAGGCTACACCTACGATGTGTGCTGCTCCTACCATAGGAGCTGGAAAAGTTTCGTACTGAGAGCTGGGCTCTAATGCAGAATCGTATGAAGTACGAACAGCGACAAACGTTTTCCCCGATCGAAAAAGGGCGCTGAGAAGATGCTGTGTCCGATGAAGCTGTCATTGACTGAACTTAATTTTTTGTTGAATAAAATTGATCGATAGTCATGGTGAGGAAATATTTCATGGAACCGGTGATTTGATTGATTTATTGGATACCACTGGTTCGGTTGGCTTTTATAATAAGCCTTGCCCAATACCGCTCTTTGGGTTTTGCTATTCTCTCTGTCCCTCTCTTTCTCGCTGTCTCTGCGTATGTATGTATGTATGTATGTATGTATGTATGTATGTATGTATGTATGTATGTATGTATGTATGTTTAGAAGGACTTGTTGGGCGAGTTGGTGCATTTTCTCAGAAGGGGTAAACTGCGCTAAGGAAGGCGCTACACAGAGAGAGGTACACAAAGACAGGCGCAGTGGTATGTATGCATAGTGGTATAGTGGATGTTTGTATAGCGGATGTAAGCGGATGTATGTATGTATGCATGCATGTATGTATGTATGTATGTATGTATGTATGTATGTATGCATGTATGTATGTATGTATGTATGTATGTATGTATGTATGTATGTATGTTTAGAAGGACTTGTTGGGCGAGTTGGTGCATTTTCTCAGAAGGGGTAAACTGCGCTAAGGAAGGCGCTACACAGAGAGAGGTACACAAAGACAGGCGCAGTGGTATGTATGCATAGTGGTATAGTGGATGTTTGTATAGCGGATGTATAGCGGATGTATGTATGTATGCATGCATGTATGTATGTATGTATGTATGTATGTATGTATGTATGTATGTATGTATGTTTAGAAGGACTTGTTGGGCGAGTTGGTGCATTTTCTCAGAAGGGGTAAACTGCGCTAAGGAAGGCGCTACACAGAGAGAGGTACACAAAGACAGGCGCAGTGGTATGTATGCATAGTGGTATAGTGGATGTTTGTATAGCGGATGTATAGCGGATGTATGTATGTATGCATGCATGTATGTATGTATGTATGTATGTATGTATGTATGTATGTATGTATGTATGTTTAGAAGGACTTGTTGGGCGAGTTGGTGCATTTTCTCAGAAGGGGTAAACTGCGCTAAGGAAGGCGCTACACAGAGAGAGGTACACAAAGACAGGCGCAGTGGTATGTATGCATAGTGGTATAGTGGATGTTTGTATAGCGGATGTATAGCGGATGTATGTATGTATGCATGCATGTATGTATGTATGTATGTATGTATGTATGTATGTATGTATGTATGTATGTATGTATGTATGTATGTATGTATGTATGTATGTATGTAAGAGAAGAAAAACTTCGAACAAGGTAAAAGCACGATTGTGGCCTACGTTTCAGCAAAGAGAACTTGCTTTCCTGAGAACTTGCTTCCCTGAGGAAAGCAAGTTCTCTTTGCTGAAGCGTAGGCCACAATCGTGCTTTTACCTTGTTCGAAGTTTTTCTTCTCTTGTGTTCTCTACCATCTTCAAAGTTCTACTACTCCCTGTATGTATGTATGTATGTATGTATGTATGTATGTATGTATGTATGTGTTTGTACGTATGTATGCATGTATGTATGTATGTATGTATGTATGTATGTATGTATGTATGTATGTATGTATGTATGTATGTATGTATGTATGTATGTATGTATGTATGTATGTGTATGTGTGTGTATGTATGTATGTATGTATGTATGTATGTATGTATGTATGTATGTATGTTTGCATGTATTTAGGGATGGATTAATGAATGGATGGATGGATGGATAGATGGATGGATGGATGGATGGATGGATGGATGGATGGATGGATGGATGGATGGATGGATGGATGGATGGATGGATGGATGGATATATGAATGGATGGATGGATGAATGGATGGATGGATGGATGGATGGATGGATGGATGGATCGATGGATGGATCGATGGATGGATGCATACGAAGAGCGTAGCCACTGAACAATCCTCCAACTGCACGTATACGCTGAGTAAAACAGGCATAACAGGCACTGCCTAATGCCATATAAATGCGGCGGTAGACTGCATCCTAAGCGTTTACAAACCGCTCTTGGTTACGAAAGAGATGCGTAAGGCGATATAGCAGTTAATTTTCACAAAAAATAGTTGGATTAAAAAAAAGCCCAGAGGAGGAGAACCAGACCGCCCGCGTTCGATTGAAGATAGTTGGCGTAAAAGCCACAGACTGAACCTTCAGTCTGCGTATGCGAAGCCGTATGAGAAGGTGCACGAGTGACGGGGCATTGTTTAAAACTTATATTATTTCGATACCCACCTACGGGGCAGGAACATGGATGCTCACTAAATGGGTTCAACTTAAATTGAGAACGACTCAGCGTGCAATGGAGCGGAAAATGATAGGTGTAACATTGAGGGGCACGAAGAGAGCGAAGTGGGTCAGGGAACAAACGCGTGTTAAGGACATATTAGTGGAAATTAAGAAGAAGAAATGGACGTGGGTAGGGCATGTAATGCGAAGTCAAGAGAACCGTTGTTCATTATGGGTTACATAGCGGATCCCTAGGGAAGGCAAGCGTGGCAGGGGCGGCAGAATGTTCGGTGGGCAGGTGAGATCAAGAAGTTTGCGGGGACAATTGGTCGCAGTTAGCACAGAACCGGAATAATATGAGATCTATGGAAGAGGCCTTTGCCCTGCAGTGGGAGTAAACATGCTGATGACGACGATGATGACAATTATAATTGTGATGATTTCGCAGGTACGAAGCATGGACTCTCTTTTCAACCATATCATTTTTCCTGGCTTCTGGAACAAAACGATAGAGTGGCGGACGAGGCTGAGACACCGCTAGAAATATGTAACCGTGTTCGGGCGCCCACGAAAGGTGGACGCATCCTCGGCGCGGCGTTATTCATCTCGAGGGCGTCTGATAAGAGCGAGGGCTACTCGCGGAGGCGCTGAAAATAGACGGCACGGGAAATGGTCGGCCGCCACGAGAGGCGTACCTGGTCCCCGCGACGACGACGGCCGGAAGAAGGTCGTTTGTTTGCCGCAATGACGTGGTGACCGCTTCCGCGTATACGCGACATCGAGGTTCGGGTGAAGTATGTACGCCTACCCACTTGGTACTGATATCGGTTGCAGAGAAAATAGGGCAAATAATCCACGAATTGTCTGCAAACATAGCGCAGAAAGTAAACATCGGGCGCCGGAAGGGGGGATGTAGGGGAAAAGCATAAACGTAGACGAACGAGGTCAGGCCATGGAGTAGCAGGAGTCTTTAATCTAACAAAATGCTACCCCGGGGAGGAAGCGTGCGCTCTGCTCGTTTATTCGGCGGTGGTGCGGAGACCGCAAACATTAGAGTCGCCTGCTCTACGGATGACGCGGAGCGCTTGCGTCTTTGCTGGCCGTAATTTTCATAAGGGCCCGACGCGAAAGGCACGCTTGCACTGTGTGCATTTTTTTTTGCGTATATGTTCATAGATATCTAGCTAAAAGGGTCCGATGTTGGACATTTCTCGTCCGATGAGGTGGCTGAGTTAGTTGAGGTCACGTCAGTTGTAGGCGGGAGCCTCTAGCTACTAGTGCATCAGTTGCGCTGGTAGTTACGCTGTGAGAAAAGTGCGCCAAAAATTTGTCGTAACGTTTTGTGGTAATGGCTTTCGACGTGCCCCTCTGTTTGTTTAGAAAGTAACAAGCTCAGCATTAAGCCCAAGTAATCCCTTATGTACAAACAAAATGTGTTAATGAGGTTACAGAAGGTTTTTATACCATTCCAGTTATATAAATCTATTATTATGAAGCAGAGATGATACATTTTCCAGCTGAAATTGCTTGGCACCAGAAAAATTGCTAATTGAAGAAAAATGAAACGGTTTTTTTTCAAGGAAAGTTTTGCTGTAAAGTCAATATAGCACTCATACACAGCTAATATAACCAGTAACTATGAACGCTAACTCAAAGTTGTGCCCAAAGTCATCCGCAACCTTATATTCCAAAGCGTCGTTAATTGAGTAATTGGACACGCAAAGAAGTAAGAGAAGTTTTTGCGAATTTGTGGCGCTTTATTTAATATTACTTATTATAGTTTAATCAAGGCGTTGTATGGAGCCTATTCATCATGCAGTAGAATTTACTGAGCTGCCTTATCTATCATGTCCTAAATCAGGGAGTTCAAGGTTTTATTAATAGCAAGTTCACGAGAGCGTAGTGAAATGAGAAAGCCCCAAAAGAAAGAAAAAGGTGTGCTGAAGAAGAGACGTCCACGAATGAGCCGGGCATCTTCGTCAGTCGGCCAGATTAGGCCAGAAGGCATGAGCACCTTGAGTTTCCCTCCACGACCAGCTTAACAGTCGGGAGAGGAGGAATGGCGATCGGGGCGCGTGGCTGCGTGGCCTAGAATAACACCGCCGTTCGGGGAAGCATTCCCAAGAGGGAAAAGCGTCTGGGCCTGCAGGCACACGGGCCCGAAAGGAGGCATCAACGGCCAGGCTGTGCAGAAGGCAAGCAGGATGCAATGGGTGCGCATTCACAACAAAGGAAGCTGCTGCCGGCGAGGTGGTCTTCGTCTGGAATTCCAGCGCCGCCACCGCTTCTGCTGCTGGCCTCCGCGGTGACCGTAAACGTCGCGGCGCCGGACTCGAAATGTGCGTGCGTAAAACTTGCGGGGTCGCTTCCTGGCCGTAAACTGTTCCGCGCTTCTTTTCTTCCAGCCGCTTTCTACCTCGGACCGCTTATTCTATCGGCGCCTCAACGCTGCGCTCGACGGATGCACACGAGGCCGTGAAACGAAAAAGCGCAAACAAACGGTGAAAAAACTGAGGAGAGACCGCAGAAAGTTCTCCACCACCGGCGCCAGAAATCGCAGTTTTTGGTACTTTTCTTTCCCTTTTATATTCGTTTTTTTGTTTTTTTTTCTTCGTAAAAAGGTGCTTCTGTTTCTTGGAAACAAAAATTTGACCGAACACGCATTCTGTCTTTGCTGACATTTAAGCGAGGCGTAAACGCGAATGTAAGCGGTGTACACGTGCAAGATATCGTCGCCGGCAAGTCACACATCAAGAGGACGAGGACGAAGACAGTCGCTCCTTCTTTGCCGACCTTATGTCGCTTTTTTTGTTACATTGTCAACTTCACCGGTAACAGTTTTTATCTCTCCTTCACTTTTTTTTTGCTCCGTATGAACGCTTTCACTTTTTACTTATATCTGCGAGCACCACGGTGAATGCCAGGGATATGTGTTTATTCAAGCTATAGGTATCCGGCCTTCAGGCCCTACGCGCGAATTTCCTCATGAATAGCAAACGCTGCGTTTGTTTTCATAAGCGGCCGCTCCAGACTCCGCGCGAGAGCGCGTTCATGTTGCGAAAGCGTACATAAAAATTCCGGTTCCCTGCGTGTAAACAGACCTGCGCCACTGCCGAATGCACGCTTTGCCCAGACGTCACACTCGACCTCGACTACGCGTTTCTCTTTACACGCCATGCACGCACGTCATCGACGATAGAGTAGTTTTCAGAACTCGTAAAGTTTTCGGTTTCGTCTCCTCCACGTTATTCAGCCCCCTTGATTTCCCTAAGTGCAGTATTGAAATTCGGAGGGAGTGCTACTTCACAACTGTTCGGTGTATTCATGTTAATGATGATGTTTATGATCTGGTTTATGATGTCACTTGAGAGTGGTAATCACTTGAGATGCTCGTAGCTTCTTCCCTGAACCGTGGTTAGAGTCCTACCCGGAGCAAGCATACCTAATTTATTTCCGTTACAATAGTTTATAGGGGCTTACCTGAGAGATGTGGCGCCATGTGGAACGCTCACCAACGTGCCTTTTAGGGCGAAAGCTCCTCGCACCTCAAGTTTTATGGGATTTGGGAGGGCAAAAATATCGTTGTGAGGTACAGAGAATCGCTCAGAAAAATGGAGCGCAAGGTGCGATCCGGTGAACACACGGTGGGAAAGGGAACAGCCACGCCGGAAGAAAGTGGGCCGCTGCCTCACGGACAGTATAAGCCACTAATTAAGAGGAAACTACCAAAGAGGGGGAAGAGATAGCTTAGCGGTGGCGAGGGAGCGGAACGAGCTTCGGGTGGAGCTGTCCAGGGGGTTGGTCAAGTGGTAATGGTCGCGGTCACAAAGTTCGAGACAAATTTGAACAGCACATCAACAGAGGGTCCAACTGGGCTTTCGCCTTCACATCGTTAGATATTTCTCAGCATCCCCGTTACTTCATTCTTTGAGCAGTCGGCCATCTTGTCTACCACTCGTTGACCATCTCGCAGGCCTCCGTAGCAGGCACGGGCTGGGGCCTTTCATCCCTTTTTATGTATCCGTGTATTTTTTTTCTGGCCTCCGAATGAAGCAAGCTATCGAAGGTTTTCGCAATAATAAGTTTGCCCGTCGCGTTCTGGGGCCGACCAAGTGGGAACGAGGAGGTGGAGCAATGTTTTTTTTTTCTTAAGGGGGCGCAATAAAGAGAATTTAGGCGAAGCTTGCAGGGCCATAATTACAGGTATTTTTAAGTTCTGAGAAGAAAAAGCCTGAGGCTCCACGTGTTTTTGAATCTGAAGGAGGTGGAAAACAAATGCCCCGGTGCATGTGTGTGCCGTTACCCCACGGTCACCACCAAAGTCGCACGCCGTACAAAAAATAAAATTTACGCCTGAAGTTTATACGTCGTGTCACTAGGTTATCCATCTTGACTAGCGTACTTAATATTAGGCCGCACTAGCAAGGTCGAAACATGATTTATATTTCAAGCTTATACGTCTAATCACTTGGAATTATGAGTGAGTCCGCTGAGCCCTGTCTAGAAATGCCTTTTGAACGGATTAGTTATTAATAGGCACCATTTTCAAGGTCAGTGGAGTAAAAATAATAGTCAGTATGTGCATGCATACGTCTTTCTTAAGATTGACCGCCGTCAATGCTGAAGAGAAATAAAACTTGCTTATAACTTTCACATAAATTCTCTGTCACCTGTATGTCGTGCGCTAAAGAGCTTTACTGGTCTTTCACCTTCACAAGGGGTTAGGGCTCACGATTTTTCGTAAATATCTCTTTTTAAAGGTTTTTTCTATCGCTGCTACGACGTACTTTAAATGAGGTTCTGGTCTGCTTTTGTGGCCTTAATCCTTTCAGTGCTAGAAAGTACGTCAGCGAAAATAGACAAAACGTCTTGTTTCAGTGACTCATAAGACACCTGGAAAATAGAACATATATTTTTCTTCTGGGAGGTGGTTTCTTACCTCTTCGTTAATACCAGTAAGCTATAAAAGCATTAAAAAAATCACAGCCGCCGGCATTGCTCAGCAGCTTAAGCGTGTGGTGGTGCTGAGAAATAGGTCACAGTTTGTACGCCCTGTAGCGGTGGCTGTTTTCCTACTTGAGACGAAAAACGAAAACGCCTCTTTGATTCTGATTGTAGGGTTTAACGCGCCGACGCAACGCAGGCGATGAGGCGCGCCGTAGTGGAGGGCTCCGGATTAATTTTGACCACCTGGGGATCTTTAACGTGCGCCGAAATCTCGTACACACGGGCGTTTTTGCTTTTCGCCTCCATCAGAAAAGCGGCCGCCGCAGCCGGGAATCGAACCCGCGACCCCGTGCTCAGCAGCGCAACGCCTTAGCCACTGAGCCACCGCGGCGGGTGAAAACGCCTCTTTCAGCACATTTAAGGAGCAAAGTTGGGATACTTGGTGTTTGGTTAGCCTCAGGCTGGTTACAAGCAAAATACAAGAAGACACTGGAGGAGAAGGAGTTGACAGGACCAACGATAGTACAACATTTCGCCGCACGTTAGGACCAAGATGGTTTACTTTAGTTCTTCGCCTTCCACTACGGCTCGCGTGATAAGCCAGGTGTTGATTCGGTGCGTAAAATCCCAAACTCCCAATCCCAAATCCCATAAACTTAAAACAATATAAGTGAGCAATTTGGGTATGGGCATGAGAGTTCCTTTTTTTGAAACACACTCGATTATGACTTATTCGTGGTTCGGAAGAAAATGAAGTTTTACTTTCTTTTAACGCAGGGCAAAAAAGGAATAATCGAATGTCAACATTATAGGAAGTTTTTTATGATCAAACTAATTTTCCGGATCCTTTTAGACGATATTGTGACGAGCTGTTGGGTGAGCCGGCTATAAATAATAGCAAGGATCAATAGTTGTCAGAGATATGAAACCATTGGAGGGAAACTGTATTACACTTAGTTAACGGTATTGAACGCATGGAGCTCTAGGCGAGTAGCTTCACTTTTTTGCCGATCTATAAAGCCACCGTATCTGCCATGACATTACGAGAAAAACGAAAAATTCGTTCCTTCTTTTCGGACCAGTAAATAAACAACAAAAAACGCTATGCGCGCGTGAATGAATCAGACATTTCAATCGCTTGGGATTTATTTTAAGACCTACAGACGAAATCCTACAGCAGTTAGATATAATGTACAATTTGGAGATTCAACGCGCCAGGTGTTAGGTTTTTCCCTTGAAAATCGCCAGCTGTTGCCGGCACTTCTGACACGTTTCTTGCTGATAAAGCGGAAAACTTCGAATCGCACCGCTGGTCACGCGACGAGCTCTCCGTTATTAAGGGGCTGTCATCTCCGTTACTTTCTTAACTTCCCCTTTTTAGATCCCGGCTTTCTCGCGGAATAAACTTCAATTAGGGAACGTATGATCACTTGAACTATGGAACCTTTAATGAAAGGTAAGTTGGTAAATAGGGAGGAGGGGAGTAGTAAACATTAGGAAAGAATGTGCTTCAATAAATTATCTCCAAAAAGAGTATTGGTTTTCGCGCTGGCGGGAGCCATGCATGATGAAAGAAAGTTGGAAAATAAACGCATTTTCAATCAGTTTCTTCCTTTCTTTCCTTTAAACAAAGAAATGATGCTTCAAAGCGATTCCTCATCTTTGCGCACGCAAGTTATTAGTTCGGTACGAAGCTTGCCGCATATTCCATTACCACTTATTACGAAATGTATTGCTCCGCATACGGTTAGAACACGATAAATCTATACCACACAGAGTTAGCTCATACTGACCTCTTCTGCGTGCGTAGGAGCACTGCAGTCGAAGAGAGCCTGGAGAACATACTGCCAGAATACTACAATGTGCTTGCACACAAATAGCGTAAACTTCGGCGAAACTGAATCACAACATGTTTGATAGCGTATTACTATCTTATACCTGCTCTCTAATATGGCAGCAGCACATGTGAAGAGATCGCTACTTTCACGCGCTTGCATGCATCGACCCCTTTCATTGCGGGTGCAGTAGCACATGCTGTCCCAACTAGCGTAGCGGGCCTGTTACTATACGACTTTGTGATATGAACACTGGTAAGAAACATTGACAAAATGACCGTAATGAGTTCGTTTCTTCGACGTAGCAAAGTTCGAAATTCCACCACTTTCCCCTGCTCACTCTTACCAACCTACGCTCAGGCGGAGAAGAAACAAGGGATGCCCCCCGCACAACACCTCTGTGCTTCGCCGAATAAGCACGCAGGTCCCGAATAAGCAGACGAATCAGTAATGAAATCAACCAAACCATTTCTCAAATCCCCTAACTACATCACCAATGTAATAATCATGCACGCGTTCGGCTTCACTAGGGCGAAGCAGTCACCAAATGTGGTAGAAATGCGCAGCTCTTGCTCAACTGCCGCGGCATTTTGTGCCAGCCAAAAGTTTAGACGTAAGTAGAGCGACATTCCGCATGTCCCGCACACACGGCATTGTCTCGCGTTGATTCCGAGAGGGGAGTTGCGTAATCGGCATCCGGGGCATTCCTGACGCCGATGCAAGCACCGAGGGCCCCGCTGGAGCATTAAACTCTGTCGAGCCTGCAGCGCACGCCGACGGAGCTCACCGGTGCAGCGCGACGGGCCGCGAATTATGTCCGGAGCTAATCAACCTGCCTTGTAATAATAAAAAAAAACCTTGTACATTCCTGTACGTTCCCGTGCTCACTTAAAATTACAATATATAAGTTTGCTTCGAATTTGCATTATTACTAGTGGACTTCGTAATTACTGAAAGAGGTGCTATCGGGCATATGCGGCTGCAAGTCCTTTTTATGTTCGATTAACGCGGACACAGCGTGACAAATTGTTGAAGGGGTAACAACTTAACATCTATTTTTAAGTCAGCGGCACAAATAAGAGCAGCCGACAAGTTTTTTTTTGTTCGTTTGGCTTTTAACAAACTGAGCAAGTTTGGCGTAGAAAACACAGGTTTGATTTCAAAATATGCATCCCAGTATGTTTCATTTCTTCGTTGCTTGCATTTATTGTTTTCTTTCATTCGCAGGGAGCCCCAGTCATTGTTTTTTTATAAAGGAGGAACTTTGTTAAATAATTTGTGTTCGCTTCATTATTTTTGGTATATCGCAATGGATATAACGCCAGAGCTGCTGTTGTTGCAGGCAATAGCCGCTTAGGTCCATGCTGCCCATTATTGAAACAGGTAACTTTCTTTTTTTCGCAAGTGGGCTGATATTACATTGCTTCTGTTTCTTAAGTAATATAACGTCTCGTAACATCAACATATGTAACCTTCTGGTAGATGAAGATCACTTCTTGGAATGTTGCGCCGAAAAAGAAAACGTCGGAAGTCATCTAAAAGCCCGGTTATAACTACAGAAAACCTTGTAACTTTAATATAGGTAACTTTCCAAGAGATGAGATAATGTGCTTAAAAAAGAAAAACGCCTGAAATACGTGTAAATTTATTATAGTATTTGTTCCGGTACATGAAGATTATTTCTTCAAATATTCTGCTCAAACACATGTTCGAAGTCATCTAAAATCCCGGCACTTAGACAAAAGAAAGCGAACTAGGATGTCGGCTACTTCCGGACAGAGTTCTGAGGCCTTAGCTGGATTTGTACGCTAAGTTGTAGCCCTGATGACCTCAGCTAATGTCTAAGGCATTGCTTGGTTGAAAAGGTTATGCTGACAGACAGAGCACCGTTTACACTTTTTTGCACCCGAATCATAAAAAATTGCCAGAATTGAAACAATATCAACATGCTACATCAATAGCAATTTATTCAGTAATAAGCAAATAAATCCAGTACAAAAACGCCTCCACTCCCCGCCGCCCGAGGATAGAAAAGGCTTGACCCTTAATAACGTTCACCCGAAATTTGCATTATCATAAAACTTATACCACTGTTTGTTGTCTGCAAACGTTAATAATATATCAGCAAGAGCAGCGTTACGTATCCATACAACATTTTTGCACCAGCCGTCACACTTCGCTCTCCTCTCAGTAGAAAGCTTCATATAAAATCCACGTTTGTACGGAAGCGTTTTCGCAAGAATGAAAAGTCAAAGTTTCTGCAACATGCAAGTCAATATGAGAAGAACAAAGTAATATGTTAAGTACCATTTTAGTTAGCCCCTTTGCTTAATAATGGTAAACATTAAAACAGAAAAATGACCAAACTATCGAAATGGTAACTTTCTTGAGAATTGATGTCTAAGTTTTGACAGCTACAATGGTGAGGTAAATCTCGAGCATTAAGCTACATAAAGTGAGCGTGGTCGGTACCGTTAGTTGTGTTGTAAATTGAACTAATATAATTTTTAAGGTTCCTCGGCAATGAAAAATGCGTACTACTTGTGTGGCAATCATTGACGCAACTCGCAACAACAGTACTGAGGCATAAAATAAAAGCCTAAATTAAATAATGCATATCTTGGTGAGCAGATCTGAAATATTTAGGCTCAACTTTCAAGTTGAGCTTTGCAATTGTAAGACTCGCAATTATACAGGAAAATATTTAATGTGTAAAAAATGCTGTGAGGACTCGTGATGATCTGAGTTTCTGTTTTAGGCGCAGTGAACTGGATTCAATCGTATTGGTTGTTGCCGAGACTTGCTAGTTCGCAGTCCTGGAGCCCCACGCAGCCCTTACGGGGTTGAATGGCACTTTAGTTAGTACATAACAAAAGCACAAACCAATAATAAAGGTTAGACAAAGAGAACGAGTTATAAAGAAATTGACATACTCTTACATAAGGATTGCTAGGTCACTTTTTGGCAATTTTCTCATATACAATCACATTATCCGACGTGTTCAGGCAAGACGTCCTATGACTTCCAAATGGACTTCCACACATTCGAAGACCATTGTCGAAAGGTGTTTAGCAGCCGAACAGATTTCAAGATGACAGTGTTTTATTTCCGGATACACAAAGATTTCACTGACGTCATATCCGTCACGGAAATGACGCCAGTACAATGAAGCAAGCGGCCCGTAAAGGGTGCACCCCTGCACACAGGGTCTTCTTGCGGGGAAGAAACGTGTAGCACTAAAGAGTACAGTGCCGAGGCAAATTAGTGAGATCCGTCATGGTCTGCGTTAGCAGTAATTCTTGTTCAGGGATACCCCACTTTGTCGTAATAATTTCGCTCCAACATTTAGATCTTTGGTTTAGTTACAAACTTTCTTTATTAGGGAAATACAGAGTGTACGGCGACATTTGCTACTCATGCAGGATTTTAATGTCACTTGTGTTAAGTATGGTATTTTTGTGTGAAAATTTATGTATAGCGTTTACTACGCCCATTTTTATTGGACTTTATTGTTAGAGAATTTAAACATTATTGCTCGTAAGATTGATAGTTTGTAAAGCAGAATGCTTTCTAGTTAAGAACAATTTCACCAAGAAATCAATACTGCAACGAAAAAATAAATGAACATCATAAAATTTCGCTTCTGGCACCAGCATACTTTTTTCTTCAGCAAAAAAGAAATCTCTTCAAAGAAAAAAAAAATACCACGAAGAGGCAGCCGTAATGAACAAGTACGTTGTGCTGTGCTAGCACTGGAGATGCGTCGGGTCATTAGTATTGATCTCCTGAAAAGTAATCGGCAAACCAGCGAAAACTAGGGCACGACAACTAGTACGAGAAACTGAAGACGCCTCACGCAATAGCGGGCTCACCTTGTGTTGCCAGCATGACGACACCGAGCAGAGTGCCGACAAGAAAGAAGACCGAAATCCTGGCGCGCGATGATCCACTGGAAAACGTTGTCCGAACCACCACAGCGCCTGCAGACGACGCTGTCGCGATGCGACGACAATCCATGGTTCTCTTTTTCAGAGCCACCTGCGATTGCGATTTCTTCTCGTTTTGCTGTCACGCAGTTCACGGGGCCGCCAGTCAACCCGGGCTGAAGAGCATCCTCCGAAACAGCACGCTTTGAAGACGACTGAGGATGCACCGGCAGATGCTACGCCAGGTACCTCGGAGCGCGGCACACACACACACACCGCGTTGCACTTTGGCTTAGCCACAGGGCGCCTTTTAAATAATGCCCGCTACAAATTTGCAGTCAACGGAGATGATAGGCGGAGCTCGTCCGGAAATTGGCAATTCTAGAGAACTTCCTTCGCATGCGTCGCCAAACGGTCTCGGTTCACGAGAGTCACAAACAGCGGATATATTTTCTCGGCCCAACTGTCACCGCCAAAGCTCCCGAACGGAGGCAGCCCGCGTGCGGCAGAGCCGACAAGAGACGCGATCGACAAATGAGCGTTGCTAGCGTCGCGCCGCGGCAGCCCGGCGCAACTACGACGCGACGTCACGGGCCCACGTGACGCAGACAAAGCCAATGGCTGACGGGACGGCGGGCAGAGCTTGCGACGTCTCCCGGGTTCGAGCTCGAGGAGGGAAGAGGGGTCCCGCTGAGTGGAAGTTCTGGCAGGATGTAGATCTTTTGAGCTGCTACCGGCGTCGCGGTGGCTCGAGCGTTCTGAGAATGTACGGGGTCCTTCCGCGGTTGTGTCGGTTTCATCGGCGTGGGTGGCGTTGCTTCCGACCGTGATTTATTCCCCTGGAGCCCGAGTCAAGGTTGCAGAAAGTGAGAAACTGCGGAGAAAGGACAATTCACCCTTTGCTACTTCTAGCGCTTTAAAGAGGTGCGTTTTTTTACTGGATTCAAATCGGTGCACAAATACTTGGGGTGCTTTACGCGCAATCGTCTGCTATAATTGATTTTAATATCACAAATATCACGCTATTTGGCAAGTCCTGGTAACTGATTTAAGCTGGGAGACGTATTTTTATTCCTTGCGTGAACAACAGGAATAAAAAGCAGAAACTGAAGGTTTTCTAGCCCATTTGAAATCGGTAAGATAACGATGAGCCGACTATGAAACTTCTTCTAGCAACATCTTCTCGCCCTTAACAGACACAAGCACTGTTACAGCGAACACATATAAATTCTTCCTAGATTTAATTCTAGATAAATTTTAAATAAATTCTAGATACATTCTTTATAGATTTAATTCTTTCTAGGTATACATTCTTTCTAGTAGCTTCACTATACTCACGTATTTAAGGCTCATACAGAGAACCACACTAGGGACACGGTTGTAAGCCTAAGTCTGCAAAGTGCAGATTTCCGTCATGCCTGTAGATTACTTCCGAATGGTCAGTGCACACATTCGCACAGAAGCAAAGCACATTTGCTCTGGTATGATATATCGGAAGGCCAGTGTCCCCAGTGCTATTGCTTCGCCGCAATACACTGCCCCTTCCTGTGTGCGGGGTTAATAACCGAGCGCTTACATGGGTGAAGGGAGATCTCTGATGAACAATGCACATTCACTTCAGCACGTTTGGATGAGATTGGATCTAAAAAGAATGGCTGAAACTCCCAAGAGGGTGCTGTAAAACAAGTGCTCATGCCGCTCTACTCCACACCGAGCCCCTTCAAAGTGGCTTCACTACTGCACACATAAATTGCTGGGGAGACATTTTTTCAGAGGCCGTATGGGCGCATTCGAAACTTCTACGTGGCTTGGCTACAACAACAACCGCAGACTATTTTGGGAAGGCGGCGTTCATTTATGCTTAACCCCCCCCCCCCACCCCCCCCCCCCCCCCCGGCGGGGCTGTGCTTTTTCTTTGCGGGAACGTATCATTTTGCTAGAAGAACAGTCGCTATGTCGGGTATACAGCGGCTTAGGCCGAGCGTTTCGCTTTGTTGTTTTGCGACGTCAATGGATACGCACTGATTTACGTACAACGAGTGCATTTTCCAATGGGTACCGGTTGACGATGACGACGTTAGACCTCAATACGATGACTTTGAGCGAGCTGATTAAGGGCTTAAGATAAAATACAGCGCAAAAGGGCAGTCGAGGGACAGTAGGGTACAACAACTTTATTGATAGTACCTGCAGACGGCTTGCCACCCTGGTCTTGCTTTGGTAATTCACCGCGACGAGACCTTGACGTCGTCTCGATTGGGGTCGCCTCTACTTCGGTCGCGGCCCAGCTACGCCCTCGGGTTGAGCTCGCCTGCCCCTGGTTTGGAGCGGCAGTCTTCCCTCAGTTTCGCTGAGTCGCTGGCTTTTGAGTGCGGCACAAACTTTATTGTCCACAGGAGCTAGGTCCAGATCCTAATTGCAGTATTCAATACACCCGGTCCACGTAGTGCTGAAGAATGTTCATGCGGTTCCGGTGCACGTGTTCACAGAGAGCTTCCTGGACAGCCCGTCCGGACAGTCGAGTGCCAGTCCCGTCCACTGGTATTTCTTCTGTCCCCGTCCTTTTGCGCCCTATTTTATTTCACGGTTGACCTCAAAGCGTGACGTTAAGCTTAACGTCTTCCGTTCAGGTTTCACGTCAGGAAACCTTTAATTTGTTCTTTATGGCGAGTCGAGCTACGCAATTCGTTTGTTGAGCTGTGGGTATGGTTTGATGACGTTAGACTTCAGAGTATGAGGTTGCGACAAACGAAGGGCAATCACATTCCAGCTTCCCTTCTTCCTCTGCTGCGCATCAACCTTCATTCAAGGGAGTTATAAGCTGCAAACTGCGCGAGGCGTCGCGGACGAAGCTTCAAGGTGGAAGCTTCGCGAAACAGGTTTCCCGACTTTCAAGAGAAAGCGGTAGTGGTAGGCTAACGGTGCGTTGAAGTTATATAGTTTGTCAAGCACAGCTACGAGAGTGCCGCGCAGCGACAAATGGCAGCGACGACAGCTCTTGCTTCTTTCCCGGGTTGATTGCCTTCCTCGCCGAACTGGTAGTGTGGCGTGTCCCTCACGATGGCGGAAAAGGATGTCTAAGGGGGCATCCCAGCCCTGTTTGGGCGATGGTCACATGCCACGTCCTAATCCCAACGGCGAGAAACAATACGAATGTCCTCTCCTGGCAGGGAGGAAAAGGTTGGCGTAGGGCGATACTCTGTCTCCAATTTTCCGTTCTTGAGAATAAATTGGAACCAAAGGGAAATGTAATACCTGTGTCTTTATTTAAGAACAAGTATGCTTGGACTTGAGTGGAGCGTTACAAAACTAGCAACGTTTCCCCTCCGCGACACAACTGCCTAGCAATCTGCGATCAAGTTTCCTGTGTTATAAAAAAAAACCTGATTTCTCGTGGTCTTGCAGAATGCGTACATTTACTTAAGCATAAAAAAGGGCGAACAACAAGTAATGGAACAATTGTTCTATTGAGTTGGAAAAACTTTACTTAAAGCGTACACATTATCATTCCCGGACAAATGGCCTTCCCAGAATAGCAGTGGGACGCTGTAGGTGGCGGAAGGAGCATGAGCGTACAAAAATGCATACACAATGTGTGCGTTTATGTGACACTGATGCTAAATGCTTTTGAGCTCCTCAAAGGTTATTCTTGTCCGCACATTTCTGTTCATTAAATGATTTGACACAGCAGAGTCCGGTTCGGCTTTTTTCGAGCGGGATGAAATTGTAAAGCTGGCCCGTTTCATGTCATGTTGCGTATGTATTCGACAGCTTAGAAAAGCTGCGCTTGCCGAAAGTTACCCTAAAGAAATGCCTAGAATACTTTGTGGGTAAATGACTGAAAGCGACGCATAAAACTGCCATTGTTTTTGTCACAGGCTCTTATCATTTATCAAAATGCACGCTTCAGAGATTTTATAGTGTGACTTCCTAGAACCGGAACGCAATCAAGCGACCAGCGAAGTCTTGCCTACATCTCCAGAATTTTATTTCTTCTTTCCTTTGCTTGTTTATACGTCCCCTTGTCCCTTTTCCGCCAATCAAATCCAGACACAATAGTCGTGTTTTCCTTGTAAGGAGCTTTCGTTATTTCATCGAGGCTAAGCATACACATCCCCTTGCTCTGTTTACTCGCAGGTTCACGTACGCTACTCCGACCTTACGAAACGTTCATGCGTTCAAATTTCGCTGCAGCAAAGAGCAGCAAATAGGGGCAAGAAACAAACGAGTGACAAATGCCTAGTTTGTAAAGGGCGGGCTTCGGCAACATGCTATGTCTCCTTCCTCGCCCTCCATAATGATCCCACTGACAATCTTTCGATCAATATGACCGCAGCCGCATTCGACCCTCATTTGTGGTCCAATAAGGCAGCACTATTTCGCAACCTTTCCTTGGAAGTGCGGGTCTGTTTATCGATCGATATTGGAAGCAGAAGCAGCGTTAGGCCTCTTCATTGTTAGTGATTGCTGCACAGCAACGCTTCCGTAAATGGCGGCGTCGACGGGGGTTGGCTAGATTTAGTAAGACGCGCATGTGTCCGACGCCTACACTTCGTTGGGCGAAGTAGTAGCAGTGCTGGGCTCCAGCAACAACGATCGGGGAATCTTCCAGCGAGAAAGGTTCAGCCGTTAAGCGTTAGGGGGATCTTAATTAGTCATCCGGATCTCCGCAAGCGAGACAAGAAGTGTTGCACTGGAAATATTCCGCCGCTAGGCAGGCGCAATTTGTAAAACTATTGCGGAACCTGGAGGAGTACTAGTTATCGATCGCTTGCTGAAACAATAAATTATATGTTACTCTGACAACAGGAGCCCGCATTGCTGCCCCAACAAAGAAAAAATGGGCTATAACCTTCATATATTTAAATTTTTATTTAGTTTGGAGGTACTGCTGGCCTTTGCTAAAAAATTGATAGGGAAGAGCGGGCAGAACAAACAAGATGTTGCACCGAAAGAATATTATAGTTTTAAAAAAACTAGAGGCATCAGCGCGGGGAAAACGTGTTGACATCAAGACCTGCCATTGTCAGGCCTTGTCCTCGCCCTGATGAAGGCAAGTATTCTTGTTGCCGCCGCACCGAGTCTGCTAGCTTAATTCAGCAGCATTGTTTGCCGAGTACCGCCCCATCCAGGACCATGTAACGCCCTGCCTTTGCATAAAATTTCATAATTGGCTGAAGGAGCACGTCTAATTGTATAATTGCGTAAATGGAGATTATTGACGAATAGAATGTTGAAAAACCAAGAATCATGAAAAATAGAAGAAATAATTTTTTTATTTGAATGATCTGACAAAATCCAAAATATTTGCCTTATTTATCTCCTTCAAGAACGGAAGGCTAAAGAAAAAAATCACGCCAAAGAACGTTCTTAATACGAATAAAAACTAGCGATTTTGAAAAAAACCTTCTGACAGCCTGTATTTCTACAAAGATGCATGACCGGCGGAAGTAACATATTGCTTGGTGTAATAGTGTGAATGAACATAATAGGTCGAACCAAATTTCGAGAAACCACAAAATAAGAAAAATGGAGAAAATAGAAATGATGCAAAAATGAAGTGATGAAACTAATAATATCCATTCCGTACATGTTCTCCAAAAAACAATGACTAAACGAAAGAAGGAGGGACAAGAACTTTTCAAATACCAATAAAAAGTACCGAACACGGATCAACCGTACACTAAGCTTTGCATCTGCGGAACAAAACACAACAGGCGAAGTACAGGTCCATAATCACTATATTGGTACAAGTTACATCTTTGGCGAAAGCAAACAAAAGAAACTTAAAAGCAATAAAATAACCCAACATATCTGGCTCTAACGAACTCACACGCTAACACGCTAGACAAGCGGCAATATTGCTACTGATTAGTACAATTCTCAGAAAGAATCTCTGCAGATTTTGCTCTTGCTTCACCACCATCTTCAGTTTCACATCGCCCTCAAAAGAATATATATATACATATATATATATGTATATGTATATATATATGTATATATATATTCAAAAACTTGGGTGCGACCACTTGGAAAACACTAACAAAGACTTTATTTCGACAGTGTCGACCAGGGGCCTGGTCTGCTTCAGGGTAATTTTCCCTGAAGCAGACCAGGCCACTGGTCGAAACTGTCGAAATAAAGTCTTTGTTAGTGTTTTTCAAGTGGTCGCACCCAAGTTTTTGAATATTTAAACAGTAGCCAAGAATTCCTTTTCTGCTATGTATATATATATATATATATAGATATATATATATATATAAATATATATATATATATATATATATATATATATATATATATAAATATATATATATAAAAGGTATTAGGGCTGTAATACCTTACAACCAAGCCCACCGATTTAGGAGAATTTGCTCAAACCAAGCCGACTTTGACTCAAACTGTCGAGAACTCAAGACCGCCCTCCTGAATCAAAAATACCCGGAAAAAGTTATCGACGACGCTATTGCGCGAGCCAACCAATCAGACCGTAACGAAATCTGCAACGGCGTCGTGCAGGATGTGGAAGTGCTCGGAAGGGTAAGGTGTAGTGATCACCGTATGGTAAGATCTCAAATTAGGCTAGATTTGGGGAGGGACCGCAACAAGCTAGTACGAAAGAAGCCGATAAATGAGCTAACAGGTGTAACGCAGAAGAATTCAGGATCGCGCTGCAGAACCGATATTCAGCTCTTAACAATGAAGCCGAGCTTACGACACAGGAAGCCAGCGACAACCTTACACTCATTATCACGGAGTGTGCAGTAGAAGTCGGGGGCACTATGGCTAGACAGGATACTGGTAAACTTTCACAGGAGACGAAAGATCTAATTAGGAAACGGCAAACCATGACAATCTCTACCGCAGCTGACAGAATAGAACTAGCGGAGCTTTCGAAGTTAATCAATAAGCGTAAAACAGCTGGCTGACACACGGAAGTATAATATGGAGAGGATTGAATACGCTGTAAAAAACGGAGGTAGCCTGAAAGCAGTGAAGAGGCGTCTTGGCGCGGGGAAAAATCAGATGTATGCACTTAAAGATAAGCAAGGCAATGTCATCACAAATAGGGATAAAATAGTCACAGTGGCCGAGGAGTTCTATAGGGACCTGTACAGTATCCGGAACATCCAGGATAATGCCGAACGAGACAGTAGTTCAGAGGAGATAGACATCCCACCAGAAACGACCGAAGAAGTAAGGAAGGCTTTGAAAGAAATGAAAGGGGGCAAAGCACCTGGTGAGGATCAGATAACAGCAGACATCTTGAAGGATGGCGGAGAAATTGTTCTTGAAAAACTGGCAAATCTGTATACGCAATGCCCAATGACCGCAAGTGTACCGGAATCTTGGAAGAACGCGAACATCATCCTAATCCATAAGAAAGGTGACATGAAGCACTTGAAAAATTACACGCCGATCAGCTTTCTGTCAGTCGTCTACAAGGTACTTACCAAAGTAATCGCTAACAGAATTTCTGCAGCCTTAGATTTCAGTCAACCTAAAGAACAAGCAGGGTTCCGTAAAGGTTATTCAACCTTTACGGAACCCTGATTTACGGAAGCCTTGGCCACAACCTTTAAAGGTTATGGCCAACCCGTTATCACCGAAATTCGCCGTTATGTTTCCCTCACAACCTGCGTTGCCGCATTTCATGGACATCTGGACTTCAACCTAACCTGCAAAGCTCGGGGACTCATTCCGCGCTCATTGCACCTAAACAGGCCTGTACCTTCCAAGTTTGGTTATAGCGTCATCGCAAAGGCAGAGAGAATGTTGCTACAAGCCAGAATAATGGACTGCCGTGACGCCATTAGAAAGCTAGAAAACGAAGCGTTTTTTGTACGACGCCGCCTGGAGAACCACTGTCCGGATCATTTTGCAAGCATAAAGCTACACGCCAACTTTCAAGCCAATGTACACGCTCGCCGGTCACAGTCCGTGCATAGTGTCAAGCTTGGCAGACTTTCAAAAAAAGCCAGGCCGTACCGTCCGCAAAACAAGACAACGGTGTACAACCTTTTCACGCACAAAGTCGACTCTGCCGAGGCCTCCGTCCTGGAACTTGGACTGAACTTCAATGTTGCTCCTGCCCCTGACGTAAGAAAGGTTGTGTGTGCGGTGGAGTGTGCGGTTAACCAAGTTGATCCGTCCCGCCGTGACGACGCGCGCACCCGCGCTATTGGCGTACTTTCTGAGCTGCACCGGCGGATGTTCGTCTCGCCCCTTTCTGCGGATGAACGGAAGGCTGTCAAGAGACTCCAGGCGAACACCAAAATCGTGATTCTTCCGGCTGACAAGGGGAATGCGACGGTACTAATTGACACGTCTGTCTACAAAAGCAGGGTACTGGCTGTGCTGGATGACCAGGACACTTACGTCCGACTCACTCGGGACCCGACCTTGAAAGTACAGAGGGACTTACAAACACTCCTGGCGGATGTGTTTCGCTTCGTTCCTCCCGAGCGCAAGTCTCTGTATTATTCGCTTCTGTGCCATAATGGCGCCGCACCTGCACTGTACGGCCTACCGAAGGTTCACAAACCTAATGTCCCCCTGCGTCCAATCGTTGACTACACCCGGTCCCCTCTCTACAATTTGTCCGGATACCTGCACAAAATTCTGTCTCCACTCGTCGGGAAGGGCTCCACGCATGTGAGCAACTCCTGCGATTTCATTGAAAAAGTTCGTGACGTGGCAATAGACGACGACGAAGTGATGGTCTCTTTCGATGTGGTGTCGCTATTCACCTCGATTCCGACTGACATGGCTGTGGAAGCATGCACTACTGCGCTAGAATCCGACCGGACTTTGCCAGACAGGTCGCCGATTGACGTTCCAGACCTCAAGAGGCTCCTCTGCTTTTGCCTTGCGAACACATACTTCTGCTTCGACAAGGTCTTCTACAGGCAAGTCCACGGTACCGCAATGGGTGCCTCCGTCTCTGTTACTGCTGCCAATCTTACGATGGAATGGCTGGAAAATCGCGCACTCGCTTCCTTCAGTCCACGCCCAAGAATGTTTCTGCGCTATGTGGACGACTGTTTCTGTGTGGTTCGACGCAGCGCCTTGGCTTCGTTCACTGCGCATCTGAACAGTCAAGAAAAGACCATCCAATTCACAGTAGAGACTGAGGTCGACCATAGACTCCGATTTTTGGACGTGCTTGTCAGCCGATGCGATGGAACGCTCTCGTTTAATGTGTACAGAAAGGATACGCACACTGGCCGATACCTAAACTTTCGGTCCGTTCACCCTGACGCTCACAAAAGGTCTGTTGCTGCCTCGCTCTTCAGCCATGCGAACTGCTTTTGTACGAAAGCAGAAGACCGTTTCACCGACCTCGATAGGGTACGAAACGATCTCTCGGCAAGCGGCTATCCCCGGGCGTTCTTGAATGGGGTGGAACGCCGCCTGTCCAATCCTGCCGGACCGGCTGATCCCCGACCAAGAAAGCGTGCTGCCATTCCCTACGTCCCTGGTGTAAGCGAAGCCTTGTCCCGCGTGCTGCGTAGTTATGACATTGAGGTGGCACACGTGCCTGCGTGTAAGCTGCGGAACGCACTCGTGGGCGGTAAGGACAGGCTTCCAAGAGAATCGTTTCCTGGCGTAGTCTACAAGATTTCATGCGCAGATTGCGATTTCGCTTAAATAGGTGAATCGGGTAACTTCAAACAGAGATTACGGCAGCACCAGAACGATGTAAAAAACAAGCGTGTGGCGTCGAATGCTCTTGCCGAGCACGTGGGTGCAACGGGCCATGTGATTGATTGGGATAATTCCACAATCATCGGCCAAGAAAGGAACTTCAGATCGCGGCTCTATCTCGAGTCTCTGGAAATACAGACGACACGTCATACACTTAATCGAAATGAAGGATCCCTCCCCCCGTCGTACACTCGCTGCCTACGTCACGTGCTCAACAAAAATAAGCGTGCATGAACTTTTTCGCCTCATTGTGAACAAGGCTTCAGTAACGAAGCCGAAACGTCTTGTTGTTGTTTTAAAGTTTTTAAAGTTTTTTAAGTTTCTTTTGGTCGGTGTCTCCGCTTCTACTCCAACATGTTTCCCGACCAGACGGGTTTCCGTCAAACCCTCGACTTCAAAGGTTATTCAACAATGGGCCATATTCACACGATCAATGAGGTGATAGAGAAGTGCGCTGAGTATACTGAACCCCTATATATAGCCTTCATAGATTATGAGAAAGCATTTGACTCGGTCGAAAGCCTAGTAGTCATTCAGGCATTACGCAACCAGGTGGCAGATGAGCATTATGTAAGAATACTAGAGGATATCTACAATGGGTCCACAGCTACCATCATCCTCCATAAGGAGAGCGGTAAAATACCTATAAGGAAGGGTGTAAGACAATGAGACACAATCTCTCCAATGTTATTCACAGCATGTTTACAAGAAGTATTCAGAACGTTGGAGATGGGGCAGGTGTGAGTAAGGGTTAATGGAGAATACCTCAGTAACCTCAGATTTGCTGAGGACGTTGCCTTGCTAAGCAACTCGGGGGACGAATTGCAAAGCATGCTTTCCGCACTGGACGAACACAGTAGAACCGGGGGCCTGAAAATTAATATGCAGAAAACTAAAGTAATGATCAATAACCTCGGGACAGCACAGCGGTTTGAGATAGGTGGCGAGGCAGTGGAAGTGGTAAGCGAATATATCTACTTAGGACAAGTTGTGACCCCAGATCCCAACCATGAGGCAGAGATAATTAGAAGGATAAGAATGGGGTGGGGTGCATATGGCAGATATCCTCAGATAATGAATAGCAGCATACCATTGTCGCTGAAGAAGAAAGTGTATGAGAGCTGCATCTTACCGGTCTCACCTACGGGGCAGAAACCTGGAGGCTCACTATGAGGGTTCAACTTAAATTGAGAACGACTCAGCTGCAATGGAGCGGAAAATGATAGGTGTAACATTAAGGGACAAGAAGAGAGCGGAGTGGGTCAGGGAACAAACACGTGTTAAGGACATATTAGTAGAGATTAAGAAAAAGAAATGGACGTGGGCAGGGCATGTAATGCGAAGGCAAGATAACCGCTGGTCATTACGGGTAACAGAGTGGATCCCTAGAGAAGGCAAGCGTTGCAAGGGGTGGCAGAAAGTTAGATGGGCAGATGAGATCAAGAAGTTTGCGGGGATAAATTGATCACAGTTGGCACAGGACCGAGGTAATTGGAGAATAATGGGAGAGGCCTTTGCCCAGCAGTGGGCGTAGATAGGCTGATGATGATGATGATGGTGGTGGTGGTGATGATAATGATGGTGATGATGATGATGAAATCTCCAAGAAAAAGCCCCGAACAGTAACCCGCAAACTATACTTAGTTTTAACCCACTCATCCTCCGCTCCAAGAGTGTTAACTGTACTAAAAAAACATCCCAATATCCTAATGCAAAGTGACCGCTTAAAAAGTATATTCCCCGAACCACCACGCGTTCTCTACCGGCGTAATAAGAATTTTGGTGACTTTCTTACTAAATCTCGTGTCCACCGACCGGAAACTACTGGCTGCATGCATTGTAATAAACTCCGATTTAAAGTATACCCACACATGACCACTACACAGCGCGCCACCAGCACGGCTTCAGACTACTACGTAAATATAAAAGGTAACTTCAACTGTGACTCCGCTAATGTCGTATATCTTCTAGAGTGCACTGTTTGTAGGCAACAATATATCGGTCAAACTAAAACGCCCTTCCGAATACGGTTCAATAATCACCGCTCTCATGCAAAAAGCTGCCCTTATTTGCCCCTGTCATGGCATGTGAACAGTCCCGGGCATGCATTTGAACATCTTAAAGCAACGATTTTAGAATCCGCCTTCAAAACGCACCGCACCACGACCGCGGGGTTCGGGAATCTTATCTCATTTATAAGTTTGGGTCAGTCACACCTGGGATTAATGAAAGTTACGGAAAACTAACGTGCTTATCCCTCGATTAAAATTGGCGGCCTCATAAGTTTTATAACTATGTTCATTAATCCTACCCTTGAGTTTTCCATCAGAAGTCGCAGAAACTCTCCAAATACAGCACCTTTATTAGCCTAATGCGGCTCAACAATGCCATTTGTCCTGGGGAAGGAGGCCTCGTTCCCATCACCACCACTTAAGAATGTTTAACACTTTGTGATATATTTATGTTTAACGCTTTGTGACCCTACCTATTTCCTGTTCCGTTGCTAGCTTCTGTGAAATGCTCTTTTGTGCCCCGTATCTATTCTCTTCATCCGCGGGGGGCACACCCATCTTCGATTCCGCCTCAACCAGTCTCCCGAGCCACTGAATACCTTACTGTATACTCTTCCCTTTCTATTGAAACCAAGATTGTCCAGTTTCCCGCATTGTCTGAACTTGCAGCCCACGCCGCATACGTTGCCCTGTCATGGTGCAACCTTGAACGCTGTTCTGTTACCCGCCGCGGTGGCTCAGTGGCTAAGACGTTGCGCTGCTGAGCACGAGGTCGCGGGTTCGATTCCCGGCCGCGGCGGCCGCTTTTCTGATGGAGGCGAAAAGCAAAAACGCCCGTGTGGACGAGATTTCGGCGCACGTTAAAGATCCCCAGGTGGTCAAAATTAATCCGGAGCCCTCCACTACGGCGCGCCTCATCGCCTGCGTTGCGTCGGCGCATTAAACCCTACAATCAGATCAGACGCTGTTCTGTTAACACGTCCCCTTTCTCTCTCGCTCCCCCCCCCCCTTTTTTTTTGTTGTAACATAGGCGTAGCCCGACTGCATACATACTCTCCGTTTCTGAAACATCTTCCGCTCCTTCTCACAGTTTTCTGCAAAGCTATATAAGAAATGTGTTCCAAATGGTTGTGACAGCAAAAGCATGTAACTGTGCTCTGATGAAGGCAAGTCCCGTTGCTGCTACGTAAGCAAACCTTGTTGGTTATTGTTCTTGCTGTGTATCCTACTCTTTACTTATACTATTACTGCGCGCTTTGTGAGTTTTATCTCTGTCTCTCTCTCTCTCTCTGTCTATATATATATATATATATATATATATATATATATATATATATATATATATATATATATATATATATATATATATATATATATATATATATATATATATATATATATATATATATATATATATATATATATATATATATTTAATATATATATATATATATATATATATATATAATAGACATTGGTCTTCAAGCATAGTCTATGGAGGAGGTCGCCGGCCTGCGCCCCGCGGAGCAGTAATACAGGGCCTGCGGCACAACGTCAACGCCCCCCCCCCTTCTACTCCCCTTGTACCAGGGGAGAAGTTTACTTTGTAACTGAAAGCCTACTTGGCAGTTTTGACCTAGACAGGAACAAAGAAAGATTGTTTCCACTTGCGATTGTCCCCCATCTTCGCAGCTTCACTTCCTTTCTTCGCACAGGTCCAAAAAAGGAATCAAACTTCAACACTTTAAAACGAACTTGATTTCTATTCAAGTGCTGTACATTGTCGTCAATTAGGCGATTCCTTTCGTTTTGCCTCCATAGCCCTCCGCCCAACCCTCTCCCATTTGCCCTTGGGCCCCCGTCGTGTCGGGTTCATGCAAGTCGGCCCTCCGCCTCAAAGGGTGGCCGACTCTCGGTCTATCCATACATAATATGTGCACTACACGATTTAGTTTATGATGTCAGCCGTAGCTTCGGAAAGAAGGCGGTTTAGTTTATAATGTCAGCGGTAGCTTCGGATAGAAGGCGGTTTAGTTTGTAATGTCAGCCGTAGCTTCGGATAGCAGGTGGTTTAGTTTGTAATGTCAGCCGTAGCTTCGGAAAAAAGGCACAGTGCATGTTGTAGGTAACAATTGTTTTCGGACAGTGAGGCTTATCTAGTTCCTCTGAATACAAGGAGAAGTCTGGCCGCGAGATATTCCTTTTAATAGATGTGTTCAGATGAAGTTGGCGAAAAGTACTGGTCATTGTAAGTCGGTACCACGAAAGAATTTATAGCAATCCACTGGAGGTATTGTACTGTAGCCAACGAGTGAAAACTTCATTTCTCCGGAAAATTTAGGGTCGACCATTGTCGACTGTGTCAGAACTGTAGTCGGTCTATCATGTATAGAGACCACGGACAATCACCGGCTCTTATTAGGCCCATTGTGAACTTTCTCATGTCGTAAATACTACCTTGATCATGCTGAAGGCCAATTTGTAGACCACGGCACAGCGCGCTCAGGGTAACGGTGGCCGAGCTCGGCGAAGCCGGGTTCGTCATGTCACGTCACGCTGCCACGAAAACCTTCCTGCGTGCTCCAACCCTTTCTAGGTAACGCATCGCATTGGCGCATGCGCAAATTGTTCTAAGCTAGAATTTCCCAGAAGATGTATGCAACTTCGAGCTAGCTGTGGGTAGGAGAACGAGACATCACGCCCAGGCACGGGCACGCTTCATTCAAGGTTATCACAGTGGCGTCGCCGGCGTGGAATTCAGCATGCCGCATCTGGTGCCATTTTCAGCCGGATGGTCATCCGCGCCGAGGTGGCCGACCAACAGAGCTCCACTTTCACTGACGTTGTGTTGACGGGCTGCGCAGGGTCACGCATCAATGCAACGCCAAACTTTAAAGGGGCCTTGGATGGGACAAAGAAGAAACAAACACGTGGCCGATGAGTCAAAACTTCATTTCTGGCTGAAATTTTCAAAGTCGGCCAATCGACTCAGCCACAACAGTGGTCGACTCATCAGGAATTTAGACCACGGACGATCATTGGCCGCCCTCAGTGAACACATTAGGCTCGTTTTGAACTTTTCATGTTGCCAGTAGCACCATGATCGTGCACTTTCACTGACGTTTCGTGGACGTACTGCGCGCGGACGCGCAAAACAAGCGCAACGTCAAATTGTAAAGTGGCCTTGAATGGGGCAAAAAAGCCCGTGTCATTCTGACAATAAAACAGGCCAAGGGCGCAGCCAAGGACTGATGAGCGTGAACGTACATTTGACTCGGGGATGACGACAGAAAAAATTCCCGCACCTTCCCGCGAGGGGAACACGAGTAAATGCAGAGCATTGGGGCCTCAGTACTGATTGAAGGCAGTGTTGCTTCCATCGCTTCTTTCGTGATGCTGGAGTAGCAGACACGAGTAAACGTGGGCACGAGCGTCAACCAAGGAAAGAAGGAGCAACGCAGTGACTGAAACACAAGCGACCGCAAGCCGCTATATTTGCAGCGCGCGCAGTAGAGGGAGAGCAGTACGGGGGGGAGAGCGCGCATGCGCAAGCAGCGCGCGCCCTTCCACGCCCCACCGCGCTGCTATCACGCACCTGTTACGCCGAGACCGCGACGGAGCGAACAGGCTGACTACGACGCATGCGCGCGCCAGCTGCTGTTGAGAGAGAGGAGGGAAGGAGAGGCGCACCTGCTGCGGACGCGGAACTGTTGACACCGTCCGACGCAGGAACAGGCGAGGCTAAGAAATGTTCTGCATTTAAAACGCACTTAAGTTGTCAGCTCCGTTCATCGTCTGGTAAAGAATATACGTTGCGTGGAAGCGCCGAAAAACTACGTGCTGAGAACGATGCTATAAGTATGCAAATTTGGTACGCTTGAGAACATCTAGCACATGTACTGATGCAACTTGTTTGCCACCAGAGGACAAGAACCGTTCCCCCAGCATTTGGTTGACTACAAAGAGCTATAAATGTGCACCGGCATGCATCACTTAGATAACATCTGGTGCATGTGACTATGGCTGGGGTTTACAAAGGTGAGCCACCCTGTGGTCTAATTCTTCCAGACAAGCTAATCCAAGCGAATGATTGAAGCAGCTTGATTAGTAAACCGCCAACGGCATCGTGCAAGCCTACTGAAACAAGAAACTAATGCCGGACTCTCACTCGAGGAGTCACGGGACGATCGACCAAGCATACAAATACATACGTGCCCCCGTTGTGGACAACCCGTGCCTCTCGAAAAATGATGACGCGGGACACGCGAGCTGCACGTGTCAGACGTGCGAAACGGTCGCAGTGGCACAAGAAGAGCGCAATCGTTGCGACCATTATTATCAAGGGCTACTTTCAGCTACGCGAAGTGGAAACGCATCAGGTTCAATGAAGGTCATTCCTAGCCACACTGAGCCAAACATTGCGGCCATTGGTAGTCAAAAATAACGCAGAATGGTACAGCTGCAGTGAAGGTGAGAGCAACGCGAAGTGTACGCGAGAATTTAAAAAAATCCTGAAGGTTTAACAATGTGAACAAAAGTATATCCCCATCACGATAACTCAAAACAGCGCAACTAGATCCTTATGTTCGTGTTGGTGCTATTATTAAAACTGTTATAACATCCCCAACACGAGCAATACCTCAGGACAGGCTTTCAACAAAGAAAATGACGTGACGAACAGATGACATCTGTTCTGAATGGCTGTGGCTGTGCTTCGGGGCTATTGGACTGCCAATGTCAACCCCAAACGACAGGTTCGATGCTTTGGGCCTTCACAACCGCATCGGCGAGCTCATAGAGGCGCAGCAAATCTCACAATTTGAAAGGCTCTCCAAACCTCCTACGGGGCGACAAATTCTAAGAGAACTTTGCATTCCCTATGGATCGACACAAGCCGAAGAAGTTGACATACCCGCCACGCTACGAGAGCTTATACGCACAACTCCACTACCCTTAAACATGGATGCGACATATAATAAGGCCAGGAGAACGGCAAGAGCACAAGCTCTCACAAAACAATACGGCAACAACCCCGAAACAGTATTTGTAGACGCAGCGGACTATCCCGACAACAATGCCATGGCTGTGCTGGTAGTGGACCACAAAGGACAAACGCTCACCTCGGCGACAGTTCTCACAAAAAATACTACATCTTCAGAACAAGCAGCTATCGCTCTTGCGATTACCGCAACTCGAGCCAGATACATAATCAGCGACTCGAAGGCAGCCATACGTAGCTACAGCAAAGGGCGGATATCCTAAGTCGTGCAAGAATGCTTCAACAGCTGCGAGCACCAAATTACCGGTCAACGAAACTTATATGGACTCCTGCACACGAAGGGTTACAGGGCAACGAACGGGCCCACACAGCTGCTTGCGAGATCGTCACCCGAGCAGCAGTTAACCCCCCTGCAGTGGCAACAGATCACTCAGAGAAATTCGACAGCGTCAACTCGTACAAAGAGATAACAAATTACTACAAACACAGCAGGTGCGAATTTCCAGCCGCCCACCGCACACTCAACGCTGCGCAGGCCAAAGCATGGAGGCAACTTCAAACCAATACCTACCCGAACCCGCTGGCCTATAGTCACTTCCATTCAGAGATCTCGGATAAGTGCAAGCACTGCGGCCACCGCGCAGACCTCACGCACATTATGTGGAAATGCCCCCCAAAAAAAAAACCACGGAGCAAGACCGCTCTACCCCGCATAGATATCAACCACCTAGAGCACTGGGAAACCCTGCTGCGCAGCTCTGATCCTCTAACGCAGCTACGCCTTGTCCAGATGGCCGAAGAAGCCGCCAGGGACCAAGATCTTCTGGCTGACTAACTCGGCAAAGAGAGTCCAAGCTCTCTACTTCTGGGCAAATAAAGTTCTTTCTCTCTCTCTCTCTCTCTCTCTCTCTCCTCGGCCATGTACAGATGCATTCCTTCTAGTTTGAATGAGAAAACCTTGGCAGCTGAAAGCGAATAATTATAAGAAAACATTTGTGCAGTTTTTTTGGACGGACTTCGCTTCCCGCACCAATGAAGGTGGAACATTAGGAGGCATTGCCGTTATATTTGCTGCAGTGTGCGGCTCAAAGACGCCGGCTCATGGGTACCTCACTCCGAAAATGCGGTTACGTAATAGAATTTTACCGTAAGGGTTGCCAAAAAATTACTATAAAAATAACATATCTATTACCGGTTACTTGCCGCCATGCGAACTTAAATGACGCTACGCGATGGTGTTACGTAATGTTCGTAGGGTCGCGACGAACTCAGAGACATTTCAGAGATAGTAATGCATCCGCAAAGTTCTGGCCTTTGATCACGAACAAGCATAGTATAAAAAATCACAAAGGCAAATGTTCGCAAAGGCAGCTCAGTTGCGTGCTGCCAAAGTACCTTACCGCTTAAAAATAAGCTGCTGAAGTGCGCTGTTATATAGGCAACCGTTTTGTTTTTCACGTGTGCCCTCTGCGCTTTTCAACTACGTATCTTAGTTGCGCCGTTTGCGTGCATTTAAAAAGGATGGAACAAAATTCGTTGTCTGCATGCGCTATGCAAACGTAGATACAAAAAAGCAAAGAGGAGCGTTTTTCATAGTGGCACTGGCGTCTCGCCAGTGCCACTATTGGGATTTCGTTTTGAGATTCTCGGGCGCACTTTGATATTCTGTTTTCAGTGCTTGTGGTCATTACTCTCACACAGAGCCGCTTTATTAAGATGCCTTAGATAGGTGTTTATGAACGATTCATTGCCCAATTTCCAGTAATTTGTTTTTCTCCTATGCGTGAGATACAGTCAGAACAGAAAAATACGCTGCCGATTTGCAAAAAGCCGTTAAAGTTTCTCGCAGCTCTGTGTCGGTACACTTGGGTAAAACTTGGTTGCATGCGTTACCGATAGCTTGAGGTCAGGCTTCAGGTACTATACCCTGTTCCTTCGTTATCTGCAGGGTGACGCCTGTTTCTACAAGACAGTGGGTTCTCCAGAGAAAAGGTGTAGGTGGTTCTCGAATTTCGACAGTCGTAGGGGTCGCATGATTTCTATGCCCATGTTTAAGCACACTTACTGGCAATAAAATTGGGCATCTCATCAGTTTGCCCCACAGTCTGTTTGCGGTATTGCGCAAATTTATGCATTCGCGCAAAAAAGACGGTATCGCGCAAATTTAAGCAGTCTTGTGACCATTGAGTTCTATACAATAATAACTAAAGAAAAATATGGCACTAGTGTCAACGGGAACTCTGAGAAGGCACTTACGCTTCGATGAGAGATAGGTAGTAGTGGAACCGGATTGCGTAGGATAGAAACGTGGATACGGCTGCGCTTATTCGTTTTTTTTACCAGACAACATTCACGGTGCACTTTGTTATTTACAAAATAATCAGTCAACAAAAAGATTAGTTCCTTAAAACTGGTCTCGAACGAAATAAAACGGCACATTTATATAAAAAGCAGACACGGAGTCGAGGAAGAGGTTTGCAGAGTACGCTGGTCGTTTGCGGCCAACTACAGCGGGACGCGGACTTCTTTAAAGTTTAGGTGCTTGTAGTTGTAATTATCAAAAAAAAAGTTTTGTGCTTCTCAGAATAAAGGAATCGTTTAATTTTGGCGATGTTCTTTTAGCCTGAGTTTGTGACATTCATCAAGCTGCGTTCCTATCGGCAGCCGGTCCTGCTGGTCTACGCCGTGGGAGCCAGCGTTCGCCCGAAAAGTGTCGCTGTCCCAAGCAGTTCGCAATCTTCATCAGCTTCGAAAATACATTGCTCTGTCGGATGAGCGGTGCCTCAACTTTTAATGCGCAGGTAACTTCGCCGCATACAGCGCGGTCATTTGTGTTTTCGTGATCGCTGCACCGGCAACGAATTGATAACGCACCCGATTAGCAACTGTGGTTATACAACATTTCCACTCAGGGAGGCGTCAGCACCTGTGCCCCATTCACTTCAAGAAGAAACGCATTTTTGAACGCTTCTTCCGACACCACATGCAAGACCACGACGTAAATGAATCTGGCTTCATGATCTAATCCATTGTAATTTTCGCCAAGCTATCGACTCCCAATCCGAATCCACAACTACCCATCACGTCCATCGCGGCGGAAGATCACAGCGCCAGATTCATCTCTATACTCGGGAACACGTTAAGAACGGCAATAGCTCATGTGCGGTACCACTCCGCCTAAGTGACGGACGCGGATGTAAACAGGCGCGCGCGTTTTGAAAGGAAATTGCTATGAATTTGTGATATCGTCTGCCTTTTTTCACGTAGTTTCTCGTCGCTGCTGTATTTTATTAGCATATTAAGTCCAAAAAATCACGAGAACGGCTCATTCCATCTTCAAAATATTCACAGCAATGCGCTACTTGCACCACGCGGAGTAACATCCGGCTGCGGTGAACAGGCACAGAGGCAGCTTCCGTTGCCATTCTTAAGTTGTACCCGAGTAAAGTTATTATTGTATGAAACTGTATGCCTGCGACAGCCGGCTGTATGGCGCGTTTTCTTAGCGGGAAAGTGTGACTAGGCTCATTTCATGGCTCCCGCGGGTTCACCAGACAAATTGGCCAATCACGACGACAGCTGTCGTCAAAAGCTCCCGGCCGACTCACCAATTAGCATTGGCTGTGACGTTAACATACCTACTTTAAGAAAAGCTAGGAAGCAATCGGTCAAACCTGCCCAAACTGTCCTGCGATAGGGGCAGGCACTCGCGCATGCACTGTGCGAATGTCCGCACATTCGCATGCTCGAACACGCTTACGGCGTCGTACGGGAACCTCGGACTGCCTCCATGCACCCCTTCGAACCTGTTGTTCCTGGACTGTTACCCTCTAAATCGTAAAAACGCGTTGCGTGCCCTGCCAAACATTCTAGAGGATACAGGACTCATGGACCGACTATAGCTGCCAGTACTGCCCGAGCTGCGCGGCTTGTAATCCATCATCTCTTGTTCACCCTTTATTTCCTCTTTTCTCTCTATTCTCTTTTCTTTCTATCCTCCGCCTAGACTTGAGGTGCCCTCAACGGCGATTGGCTGTTATCGGCTGGATCGTGCACCTTTAGCAGCACCCACATCAGTGCTTTCGCGTATCTTAAATGCCTACAGACTTTTTCAAAATATGCAACTTTCTCGCACTGCTTATCATTTCCCAGGCTTGGCGAGTTAAATCCGGACCCTGTGTGCCGTCGACGAGAGACTTTGAAAAGCCCTTAAGCTAAGCAAGGCTGGAAGAAGCTGAGAACGTGCACTCCCGAATGAGTCATAGCCCGCCGCACATGGTAGGTAAAAAATTGGCCGCGTATCTGCTCCTTTCGGTGCAAATGCCGTCAAAAGACGATAGTCTTTATCGGCTTTTGCGAAGTAAATGCCTTTCTTCGCTTTCCCGCTCACATCTCATGTTGTTCTTCTTGCGTCGCGCTCCTCCCAAGGTAAAGACGCCAAAGGTTTGCTTAAATCATTTTAAATTTCCCGCGTTCCACTGCTCCAAACCGGGTGTCTCGATGCGAACGCTGCCGTGCGGCGAAGACGCGCGTTAATCGAGGTGCCCTACTTCAACGTTTATACAACCGCGTTTCCCTAATCACGTGCGTTGCAAGCAGAACGTGGAACCTTTCTAGTGGAACCTTGCGTAACTGTTGCCGGTTGATTTCTAAAATGGCGCCAAAAGCTATAGTGGCACGGGTGACAGCAGGCGACGGCGGAGTGAATTCTTTTTCTGCAGTTGATGAAGTATTTAATTTCGGAAAAGTCAAGCATGTTTGATTTTTTTTATAAAGGAACACTGCAAATATCACTTTTTTATTGCTTTGTTGTCTCATATTTGCGTAATGTCTTGTTCTTCTTCAACAATGTTGACAAGTAGGAACATTACACTGGACATAGACGGGTAGATTTAGCTGTGACTATATAAGACTATTGCGCAGGCATTGTTTTGCTTTGGCCGGGTGGCTGAATCGAGTCACAGACAGACAGACGGACAGACAGACAGACACACATACAGACAGACCAAAATTTTTGGGTTTAAGTAGCCCAAGAAAGACTATCGTCTTTAAAAACTCACACCTCCCCTCGCGGGAACCCCTGTGCAGATGCGACGCATAGGGGGTTCACGTTGCAGCGTTGGACAGCGGAGGAACGGCGCCGGAACGATGGAGCGGTGCGCCGCAGGCACTGCGTTTTATAGCAAGCATAATGGTGAGGGGACGCGCCGGCGCAAGTGCGTCTGCCGCGGCTATGACGAAACACAATCCAACACAATCCACTATAATCCAATCCAATCCAAATGCAATCCAAGCCAAGCCAATCCAATTCAAGCCAAGCCAAGCCAAGCCAAGCCAAGCCAATCCAATCGAATCCAATCCAATGCCCCTCGCGAGAGAGTGTTCGCTATCGGAGAGGAGAGGGGGTGAGCGGCGGAGAGCGCAGCTGGCGGGCCGAGGAGAATGAAGGAGGCGTGGACGCCGACAACGCCGGATGGATGCAGGGACAAGGCGAGTGAATGAGATGCGTTCACATCTAAAAACCCCACAGCACCTAAGCCCTTATGAGTTGTACATACGAGTTAATCCACCGTGGTGCCTCAGTGGCTATGGTGTTGTGCGGCTGAGCCCAAGGACGTGGCTTTGATTCCCGTCCCCACGGCCGCTTTTTTGATGGAGGCAAAAAACAAAAACGCCCGTGTGCTAGAGATTTCCGCGCACGTTAAATTCCCCTCGGGTGGTCAAAATTAATTCGGAGCCCTCCATTACAGCACGCCTAATCACCTATGTAGCGTCGGTGAGTTAGACCCTACAATCAATCGATGTATATACGAAATCATAAATTTCCTTTTGAGCGCCGCAAAGCGATCTGCTCACTCCGGTTTAACCGGAGGCACTCTATACTTTACCACATGGCTCTGTGCATGCCCGCGCGATGATTTTCGTCGTGTTTATTATTCCAGAACATGCGCTATCCAACCCGTCATGGTCGACGGTAGTCTACGAGCCGGCTTCCGACGCCGATACCGGGATACAGTAACCTAGAGCCAGCTTTTTCGACCATGGCGCCATTCGATGCTTTCGCAATGAAAGCTGCGAATGCGTCGCAAGTTATGTCCCATGGTCCTTTCGAGGCGGCGTTGCAGGAGTGATGTCAGCATTGCCGTCGACGTGCCAGTTTGCCAGAACACCCCACGGCCTCTCAATACGCTCAGGTCCCTCCGCATGCGCATTAATTTTTCGCCGCCCCCCACGGCCTCTCAACGCGCCAATCCATATAAAGAAGGTGAGACTCTACGTCACGCATATACCATGGCTGCGAGAAAACGGCAGAATATTCACACAAAATTACTTATGGCGTGTTTATGAAAATTCAGAGGCTGCTAGTATGAAGATACTTGAGAGAGGTATACCCAGGTACGCGAAAATGCTGACAACTGGAAAAATCTATCCTCTATACTGATGATGGCAGAAATGACGGTTGTTACATTATTTTGACGAGCGAAAATTTGGGCGAAGTGGTAAGCGAGTAGTGAAACTCTCAGGTATGAAAGGCGATGGCTTAGCAATTTGACGTACTTATTTACTTCCTCCTACTTCAGGCCAGGAATGTTTGTCCTGTAGTCGAGTACGACATTGCGTATCGGTTTTTGACGTATTGTTATGTGTACTTGATTCGGATCAATATCCAAATTTGACGACTTCTAAGCCATTCTTAGGAGCTGTGAATGCAGAAGTATTCATGTCCAGATGATCAGCCTGAGACGTCTTGTTTCGCTTCGCGTTGTCGAAGGGCTTTGCAGTCTTGCCGCCTGAGACGCTTTGTTTTTCGGTCTGCCTTAAAGCTTACGAATGAATTCGATCTGTCTCCTATTCGGTTATGCCGCTGCCCGTTCATGCATGCCTTCGTGTGGCGGGACAGTTGACGACATGGTGAGTTTGGCGTCTCGTTGTCCCCTTCCACTCCTGTGTGGTACCCCGGCGAGGACGACCCTCTATGGCTCCGTGTAACGCCTCGGGAAAGAGCCCTTTTTTTGTTAGCGAGGCTGATGCAAGACATAGCTTTTTCTCTGAAGCCTGCACCCTCGGGCACTTCATGGTATAAGACGCCTCGTGCAATGGAACCTCTGCGAAAGAGCCGTTTTTCGGTTACGGACACCACCCGCCGCTTTTTTGCTCAATGGATCCCTTAAAGATCGTTTGCACGAAGGCAGATCATCGTCATAGTGACTCCACTACTACCAGCCCACTACGCTGGTGTGGGTAGAGAGCGCAGTGGCGAGTGGAGTCACGAGTGCGCTTTTCATGAGTGACTGTGGCGAGTCAATGGAGTTCCCGCGCTATCGAGCAGCGCAACGGTACGCGAAAATTCCGTTTCCCTCCTTCGGACAAGCCAGTGGCGGGGGAGTACACGGTACAATGGGAGGGCTTCAGCCCCTTTGTGGAGCGTCCCTTTTTTTTTTTAAAGACGGTAGTCTTTCTTGGGCTACTTAAACCTGAAAAGTTTGGCCTGTCTGTCTGGCCCTCGATTCAGCCTTCTGGCCAAAAGTGAACAGTGTCTTTGAACGAGCGGTTTATAGAGGCAAAACTTTTCCCTACCACTATACCTAGAAACACATTACATAGTTGTCAACAATATTCAGGAAAACGACAACTCTAGGCACATTTGAGGCAAAAGAACAATACACAAGTAGTATTTGCAGTGTTCGATTTGATAACTATACATGGCTGGTTGATTCTAGCGATGGGAAATTAAACATAGACGTTGAAAACAATGTATTGACCCAAAATACTGAAAAACCGCTTGCGCCCGTGGCTCGTGCCTCATGGCGGTGTTCCATGTGCTCGATCAACAGTGGCAAAAGGTTCCAGCAGATGGCGCGAGCAGGGGAACGCGGAAAAACTGGATTGACTTTAGCACACCTCCTCCGTGTTTATTGTGCGAGGAGCGAAAAGGAGGTTAAGGGCACGAGAAGTGGGTGGCGGAGAGTAGCGAGACATTTAAGTGGAGAAGGGGGCAGACGACTATCTTCTTCTGACGACATTTGCAGCCGAGCGAGCAGATACGCGGCGAAGTTTTTTTCACAAGTACAGTAATCCCACTTCCCGCACATTCAGGAGTGGAGTCACGGTAAATATTAGCAATAACAACGTCGGTGAGCCTTTCACTTGATTATATTTCCAACGGCATCATATGTCATCATATTTGTTATGCTGCAAGAGACGGCTAAGGCTGGCGCTGTAGGCAGACCCGCAGCGCGAATAAGTCCGCTCTTTTTTTCTTCGCCGTAACACTTCACCAGCATCGCTGCGTTGCGGCAGGCCATTACAAGCCGATCGTTGTTAGCACCGCCCTTGTTCTATTTCCCCCCCCCCCCCCCCCCCCGACTTCGGTCTCCGCGCAGTCCGCGTGCGCAGTGCTGCGGCTGCTGCAGATGACAGTTTGAGCAATTTCCACTGGATCCACGAGCCGACGGGCGCCACGGGGCCGCCACGTCTGGCGAGGCATGGCGCGGCGGCGGCTCCGCTCCAGCAGGGACATGGTGCGACAGCGTCGAGGAACACGAGCACTGGGACGTGTCAACCACAGCATTGGGGGAATCCGGGTGCTCTCATGCGCGCTCACTGGATGCGGCTGTCCGCTTGCCTCCCAGCTCGTGCATCGCCCTCCCTCTTGGGCCGTTTCCTTCACGTAACGTTTTCTTCTCCCTGACACTTCTTCGATTATAAGAAGTGGCCGACGAGACTCCAGGGGGAGTTTGCGAGAAGGAAAGTGTTGAGAAGAGCGTGCGAACAAACCCACAGACGAAAGGGGAGGCGCAAAGCTGGAAGTACTGAAATGAGCTTCAGGCCAGTTTGCCTCCTGTCGTGTAGCTGCCTACAAGAGCAGAAGCATCGTAATGGGAAACAAGGAAAGAAAAACCAAGAAAATGCGGCGGGCTGGAGCGGACTGGAACGATGTGTTTCTGAACAACCGCGCACGCACGAGCGGTAGTAGGCATAGAAGACCTATCCCTTGGAAGCGTGCCAGCTGGCTGGCGACTTTGCATTTCATCTTATGGCGCGTTTTGTGTGTTCTCATGGCGCTGGCTTGGCGATGCGGAACACAGAGAACCGCGGCAGAAAGGAGACAGGGGAGGCGATTTGGAGCGAGTATGCTCGGAGGGAGCAACAGAAAAACGCAAAAGACCCCCGAATCGATTGCATAAACAGGCTTTGGGGACGACGCTGGGGACGGCGCATCCAGAAGCGTCCACTTGGAAGTGTCAATATGAAAGCGTTACTTCTGTCGCCCCAGCTAGTGCCGTACCCCTTCGTACGTGCCAGTGCCGGTTTCCTTGTTTCGTCGATGCGCCGAGATACTGCTGCAGAGAAGGTGCCGACCAGTTTGTTCACGCGTGATGAATGAACGCGTGGCACATGTGTCGCTTCATAGAGCCGGCTGTCACTCCCACGGTCAGGACTCCTTTCATAAGAACTGAGTGAAAGGAGTTGGTGCACGTCCACCGAGGTGATTAAACAAAGTTGTTACGTTTCAAGATAAATTGATAAGGATGCAACTATGTTGTTTGTTGATAGAAAGTTCTTCGAGAAACAGGACTGGCAGTTGGGACAGTAGGAAGGTATGAACGGCTTTATTTGGCACCGTACTCTGTCCCAAACATTCTTAGCAACAGAAAAAAAAAACTTTGCATAGGAGGACAAGTTTAAAATTACAAAATGTAGAAAACAACAACGCTGGAGGTAGGAAAAAATGGTTGTATAAGGTTTCCTCCCTTCAAGCGTTTCTCTCTTAAAATGGTTCGTGGAGTACTTCCCAGCGGAGCGTATTTACAGGGCTTCAGTATGTCATTGCTGGTGCTATGTTATGCTGGGCAGCACAATGTCATGGGTATGGCTTTACTTGCATTTGAAATAATATTAAACAACGCAACATGCAAAAAATAATAGAGATGACGTTTGTCCCAACGTAAGACCCCTCAATGGCGCAATCAAGCTAAATTTCTAGCGTTTGACATTCCACGTGTAACAAGAGCTATCCTCCTACATGTATGTGCTCATTGACGGAACTTCAAAACAATATGAATATTTATGAAGTTGACGTTGGCGCTTTCACTACAAAAAAATGAATTTGCATGAGGCACATTGTAGGGGAAGGCTGACGAACAACTAATGCCGGGAGGGGCTCTTCAGCCTCTTTGAAGCGGCTTTGTGTTCTGCATAGCAAATTTTTGCAATGCACCAGTGATTCCCGTAACCCCCCCCCCCCCTCCCCCCGCCTTTCCGACCCACCTGACTTCACTGTGCCTGTTCTCATTCCACGTAAAGTTACTGCGGAGTTGCTCCGTCATGTTGTGTATTTCCGGGACAATCAGAGAAAACTCTAATGTCATCGCGGTGTTTCGGCATGCGTCTAGGTGGGGAGGACGAACAAACAGCTAATGACGCGGCGCTCTGTGTCCTCGGATCAATCTTGCGGCATTACTGAAGCAACTACACTGCTACATGCTATTAAGGCAGATATTGAAACGCTGGAATCGACAAAATAGCGACTGCATACAACAAAAATACCAAGGACTGAAGTTAGTTCGGAGATAACTAAACTGGCTTACGGCGCTCGGTAAACACAAGATCTGTACCAAAATAGAACTCAACTGCACAGGGTGAGACAGAAGGTGAGTGCGCTCTGTCGTGTACACGTGTGCGCTTTTTCAACTCCCAACCGGTCCTTTTGCCTTTTAAGCCCTACAGCAATACAAGCTGCCAAGACAAATAAACAATGCGTTTTATCTCCATCAACTCAACATTTTAAGTTTTCACTCAGCATGTGCGGAAAGAGCTAATACACAAATGTACTTTTTCTGGTGTACTTGGTATTGCTCTGAGTCAGGCAAAGATAAAAAAATAATAGCAGCGTTCGCCCACACGTTTGAGAGCAATGGGCGGGCCGTACGATGTGAATGTCGATCGTTTTAGAGCCAGAAGCTTTATGGCATCTGTCTCATAGTGTTAAATGTCCATCTGCGTACGCGCCATTGTCGGTCCTGCTCATCGGAGCAATCTTCGACAGGTAGTTTTCGTTTCACGCTAGTGCTGAAGAGCAGGTTTATTGATGTTGAGGTGGAGGATGGTCCATGACTTGGATCCCGCTTCCGCCCCTAGTTCCTGCTCCACGTTGATAAAAGTGGGATGACCGCAGATGTCTTCGCGAGCATGATGCCTCGTTGCCACCTCGTCACCATTAAACCTCCTCGCCACGTTTACAAGGGGAGATTAATCCCCGTTGCGAAGAGTCCCGTCCTAATGACAAAAACCTGTAATATTAAAATTTCTGTAGAAGCGCGAAACCCTTTAAGAGATTGTGATGTCGTACCGAGCTACTCACCCAACCTCATTACTCGGCACAGGAGAAGTTGCGAAGTGCAGGAGTACATCCCTCTCTGCTACCCAAAAAGCCCTTGACCCTGACTAGTATGGTATGCACAGGGTAAAAATGCCACGAAGCTGTGTGCGCACCGCGTATCCAGGTGGACCGGTTATCCCTGCTCATTACTCTGGCCTTTCGAGGCGCGTCCAGCTTCGTCTAACGCCCTTCCGTTCCACCATACTTGTCACGAAACAGCAGCCCAGAAAATTGGTACAGTAGGCCCTGTGCGTGACGTAAGAATGATACAATGCACATCACACACGAGCACAGCCAACTGTTTCACACGGAAAGGGATCCCACAAGTCTCTCCATTCAGCCCGCTGTTTTGGAACACCGTCGTGCCCAGCGGGCTTGATGTGGACATTGTTGAGGGTGGTATTATTGAGGATTATGCTGACGACACGGCAATTATCGTTGTAGGTGGCAGTGGCAGAACCAAAGTAGAGGTAAAGACGGCCAGTTCACCAAATAATGTGTCCCCCAGAGTTGCACGTATTTGTTTGAAGTTGAACCGTAGTAGGTATTTGTACCTTCTGATCAGGGCGGGCAGTGCGTGTGATCAGCATCTTCAAACACTTGGTATTGATGCCGTTCACTCCCTTAATAACAGACACTAAATACTTAGAGAGTAGTCTTCGACGGCAATTTCAACTTTGTCATGCACTTCAAAGAGAAGGTCGACGCTCTCGCAGCGCTGCGTATAGCTTTTGGAGCATGCACTTGAAAGTGGGGCCTGGTGCAATGCCCTGCGAGCAAATCACACAGCGCCGCTCTGCGCGGACGACACCTGGGGCTTTCGAAGTGCTTCCAGGCACAAAAGGAGTGCAAGCGTGCGTCTGTAGTGTTCTAGAAGACCTTTCAGGGGGCGAAAGAGAATATTTGGCCAACTTTTGGCCATCGCATCTCCTGTACCTAGGGATGTTTTTGATTGAAGCAAACAAAAGGAGATATCTTATCGACGTCGAGCAGTTCACCTGTGTGAAATTCATTTGATGCCACGACTCTGCCCTCGGAGAGCTGAAGAGAAAAACCCGAATAGAACTCAGACTCAAAGCGAAATAAAGCAGGCAAATATTTCTCGGTAACCTCGGCCAAATTATGCACTATTTCCAATGCACCTGTCATCACCATCATCATCATCATAATCATCATCATCATCATCAGCAGCAGCAGCAGCAGCAGCAGCAGCCTGTCTACGCCCACTGCAGGGCAAAGGCCTCTCCCACAGATCACCAATTATGCCGGCCCTGTGCTAAGCACGATGTCCAGGTGTCCAAGTGTACAAAGTGCTCAGGTGTCCAAGGTAACACCCTAGTTCAAGACTGCTGCGCTTGACGCTGAGGTGATGGTGAACAGGTTCGCTCGAACAGGCATCCCTGGCACACAGAGGTCCAGAACAAGGGATTGACGTAGCGCAGCGCAGCTCAGGCTAACACGGGCATCATTGCTCGCACTGGCGCTCTTGTCAGTCGGTGGTGATGATCAGCAGGCCCGGTCCGGCCCTGGCCGAAGACTGGCTAGGGTCTGGAGGGGTAGGGCTGAAGCCAGCACGAGCAAATGTTCATCGCCCGCACTGACAGGTTTCACCCGTGCCACTGCTGCCCTTATCCCGGATGCGCCTAGGACGTATCAGCAGGTCCATGAGCCTCCCGACCCGAAATTGCGGCCCAGACACCGCAGTGACGCCGTGCGATGAAGTACAGGACGGCCCCGCCCGCACCAACACGCCCTCCGTCATGGCGGGAGACAGCAGGTGTAGGGAGCTTCCACGGAGCCGCAGCTAGGCCGCCCCCAAGTAGCTACCACGCCAGTGGTCCCCAGCTCTCGAATGCTCGCAGACCCGGAGCAGCAGGTGGCAGCACAGACATCGCGTAGCAAGCAAGCCTGGGTGACTCAACTCGCATTTCGTATCACATCAAGCATTCGCGCAAGCCATGAACTCAGGCAAAGAAAAAAAATGTATTCCTCGGCATCGGCCGTGTGCACGACGCTAAACAATTGCGTCTATCAAAAAACGGTTTCCGGCAGCGTACAAAAAAAATTAACTTTCTTGAGGCGAAGGAGATCTTCCCCCGCTACGTGCAGAACCACTCAAAACAAACATTCCGACGACACGCACACAGCCATTCAGTGAAGAAGAAGGGACGTTTCCCGCCCGTCGGCTCCCTAGCTACGACTCCCTCGGTCGTGCCCTCTCCCACGCGGTGCCGGATCCGAAAAGCCTTCGGGCAACACGCATCTTTGGCAACGACCGGCTACCCAGAGGATTGCTCTACTGCCCCGTTCGCACAGCCGTGAAGGAGACATCGGCTTTGTCGTCGGCCCTACCCGCTCGCTGCAACATATGCAGCTTAATGAGCGGCGGCGCCCATCGCGTCTTGCGATGTCGGAACGCCCGGTGCCGAGCCGCAATACCAGACAGCCCTGACGGCACCCGTGGCCCCGGCCCATACGGCTCCCAGAGCCCCGACTCCCGGAGTCGATAAGAGAGACAGCAGAGAAAAGAAAATCAGACGAAACAACTCAGCTTCTGTACTCGCTCACTTCGGGCTTGTAATTACAGCGCGGGCCTTATGCCCTAGCGCGTCATGGGTGCTGGACTTCAGAATTTCAGTGCCTCAGTTTACCGCAGCAGAAACGTCCTGCCTAAACGGCGCACTAAGAAAACTCGGCGCTCACATGTTATAGCACGACATAGCAGCGTTCACTCCGCTCTCAAGAAAGTACGCCTGCCTCCACCAGCGATCTGATTCACGCTAGCAGTAACAGTTTTCAGGTTCGGGCAAAGAACTTATTGCCCACCGAACAAAGACATGTTCCATGTTCCGAGAGCCAGCCCCACGTTGGGCGCCAGATGTGGGATTCGCAAGGCTGAAGTAGGTTGGTTACTTTCCCCATGTAATACCAAAGCCGGCGACAAGAGAGACTAATCAGTCTTTGTCTTCTCATTTCGCCGAGCAAGCAAGCTTTCTCCCACCCCGCCACTGCGCGCTGTACCGCGCCAGCCGCGGCGGGCCGTGGCTCAACGGAACAAAGGAAGTGACAAGTGTTTCCGCACATTGACACTTATTACTGAATAATAAACAGACAAAGAGCATGCAGGCTAGCTGGTTGACGGTGAGGATCTAGTTCCTCACCCGGGCAATTTAAGGGAATCGAGAGGTTCAGCTCACCGCGACAACAGTGATCTCCGGTGCGCCTCAGCGCGCTCGCGTTTGCTTTGCTGGGACGCCGAGGGCAGCCATTGTCGCCCTCCTTTTTGCCCGATCCTCGAAGGAAGGAGGTCACCAGGCGCATCCTGTCGCCTCGCTTCCCGAGCTCCAACTTCCCGCCGCTTGCATACCGCGAGCTCTCGCCGGCCACAGGACACTCCTTCAGCGAGGAGGTAGATCCCCCTCGCCGACGTCTCGCCAAGCAAGTTCCTGCGAGGAGCAAGCAGTGCAGCGAAGCCAAATGAAAGGGAACGCGCTAAGGTTGCGTTCCCACAGTGTGTGTGTATGTATGTATGTATGTATGTATGTATGTATGTATGTATGTATGTATGTATGTATGTATGTATGTATGTATGTATGTATGTATGTATGTATGCATGCGTGCGTGTATGTATGTATGTATGTATGTATGTATGTATGTATGTATGTATGCATGCATGCGTGCATGTATGTATGTATGTATGTACGTATGTATGTATGTATGTATGTATGTATGTATGTATGCATGTATGTATGTATGTATGTATGTATGTATGTATGTATGTCTGTAGGTAGGTATGTTTTTATGTATGTGTGTGTGCATGTATGTATGTATGTCAAGTATTTATGTACGCACGTACGTACGTACGTATGTATGTATGTATGTATGTCGAGTATTCATGTATGTACGTAAGTATGTGCTCACGAGTTCTCAACAATCCCCCAATGAATCCTCCAAAACGTTTTTTGGTGTCTAAAGCCGCATCTAGATCCGTATAATGGCTGCCGTCATATCTTGTGGCATATAATCGAATATCTTCTTTTATTTGAACTGCAAGGAGTTCGTCTGGAGACTAACGCCGAAGCTGGTGCACGCATATAACGGACAGACTTCGGACAGGGCTGCACATGGCCATAAAATATGATATTTACGGACGAACGTAAGACAGACACATTACACGGTTCCCTTCCTTGAATCATTTATTACAGTTTCTGAACTAATAAATGTCGCATTCTTGCTTGATATTAAAGTATTGCGCGAATTTACTTGCGCTTGGCGTATTAGCCACACCCCCAACTCTCAAGAGAAGTGGGAGATACTGCTGCCCAGCTCCTGCCTCTCGGACCAGTTCCCGCTCATCGGGAAGACGGAACCACTCGCACGAGAGCACCATAAATGCCGTCCATAAACGTTTTCTCTCTCTCTCTCCCTCTCTCTCTCGTCTTACACAGAATTGAACGCTACAATAAATTTCACATCGCACTTGTATGCCCTCGGAAAAAATCCCACAAACAGCCAATTTAAATACACTGGTCCGGAACACCCAGCAGGGGGCAGTTTATGCGATATCAAGGCTTAGCTTTGTGAATGTGGTGCAACAGCCGGTGAAGCTGCGCTGGGTGCAGGAACCACGCAGATGATATCAATAGCGATGTTAGCTACTGAAAAGGAAGAATAACGCTATATATATAATATTTCGCATGTTATCGACAGGGGAATAGCCTAGCACAGCTGTCGTTATGCGCCTCTCGTCAGGGTTTTTGTCGAAAAAAAAAACCATGAGAAATTTAACTACTTCTAAGGTATTCCAGGGTCCTTCGTTCACGCCATCGCGCTTTTTTCACGTTTATTTGCGTTTATTTTCTTTTCCTTACCTTGTTTTTGATTTCTCATAGACTCAAGCTTTCGCCGCTTTGCTAAGAGGGCTTTGTGGGGTTAACATATTCGCACGTTATTTCAACTGCTATCTGTAGTAAGCTACGCATTTTTCCCTGCGGAATCCTTTAGTCCAAATAAAGGATCGCTCCCTTTCCGTTTCGCCTCCTCCCTTTCATTTTCTGTCTGGGTCACAGTGAATCGACCTCGTCATAAAACTTCTTGACGTTGTTTCATCAGCATTGCAAAACAGCGCCTATCTGTCACTGGCATTTTCACGTAGCAATCAAAGCTTCTATGCTACATACTGGAGCCCTCGTCCTAATGAGGTCGCCAGATAATAAACAGAATTTGAACAAGTAGATTGTACGAAAATCGCTAAACTCATGTAGACATACCCTGCGACTGTAGGAGAAAAAGTACATTCGAAACAATGTAGTGGCCGCCGCAATAAAACGACCGATGCTGAATAAAAGATGGCTCGGCTCTTTGTTCGTTCGCCAGATTCTCGAAAGAAAGAAATCATCCGTCTGGCGTTTTGAAACCTTTATGATGGCTCAAAAATATCACAAAGTGACATCCATATTGACCCATTCGTTAGGAGGGACCTCGAAGTTCTAAATGAGAGGCTCGATTTTTAAACATACCTGGTGAACTGAGCTCCATAGGTGACGACAAACAAGTTGAATTTATGCCAGTTTACGTGTTTTATCACCGTGCTTCAAAACAATATTGATTATGATCTCTGTTCTTACGATACCATTTGTTAATTTCAACTTAAAGCACGGCAGGCTGAAGTTTGGTACATGCAATTTACCGTGGCCGTGTGGTGGAAAGAAAACTTCCTCTATGCGAATCTAGGAGAACTCTAGTGACAGAAGCGTCTTACAGGAGTTGCTATTATTCTCAGGTATGCTTGTTAGCCTGCCCGAAACATCTGACGGGCTTGACAAGCGCGCTGAGAACCCGAATCAGGCTACACAGGCAACGACAAAAAGCGCTGCTGGACTCCTGGTTAAGAAACATTGGCAGCCTATTAGTGCCTAATAAAAAAATTAACATAATATCTTAGAGCGTTGGACCATGTAGGTTTGCATTCCCTCCATTTTGTTGTCAATGCGTTCCACGTTCCCATCCCAACCTGTGTCATTTTTTAACAGGCAGAACATGTTCTTGGACTGGATATATATCGAGATAGGGTTTATGCAAGGACAAATGTGACTCACAGATACTAGCCACTCCTCAGATGAAATGCCAAAAGATTATGTTGTTTTGCAAGCTATTACCCAGCTAAAAAAGGCAAAAGAGTGCAAACAGTTGACATAAACGTATAAAAATAGGCTGGATGAGCGTGGTATTTTAACTGTTTATTATACACATGTAACACGTGTGTAAATACGGCAATTTCGCGTAGTCGCGAACGCTCCCCTATCTATTTTTGATTTCAGCCAATTGTTTGAATCCCTTTCTCCTTCCCTACACACAAGTATAAGCGCATGCGGGGAAGAATTGCAGGGAGCATTTAGGTTCTTAACGATTCGAACTATCTTAGGCGAACGTCAATTAGAAGCAAAATTGAAAAACAAATATGAAGAGCAATTTGTACTGCAAAGAGGATTCTGGTATAATCGACGTAGTTATGCCCGAGATGGCGGAAAGAACTGAGTCACAGGTGAACAATTCGAAAACCAAACTTATCACACATGTTAGCAGTCCTACCACGGTAGCTCGTAAAGACATGAAATTATTTTAAAATTTCGATGGTTAGTTGAAAATTCAAGGATCGGTATAGTAAAAGATATGGACGTTAAAAGTACTTGTAAATCATTTACCCACATGGCTCGTGAAACATGACAAAAAATTTCTGATGAAATTATTCCTTCCTTTGTATAAGCGAAAAGTAAAACACGCGTAGCTTGATGGGAAACCCGCAATGCAAAAAAGACAACTGAAGCCTTCGTCCCTTTTCACCAGAACTTTTTCCTGACAAACTTCGCGCTCCGCGCGACACTCACGAGTCTGCTCACGATTACGCTCACGAGCGCGTGCCCGCATGACCACCTGATGTTCGGCCGAACGAATCACCCATGGCCTACCCATAGAGCTACAAACGTAAATTTATGTCATCATAATCATTAGAGCTTCTAAAGGTGGCCTTTACTGTATGGAATTTACATCAAACATCGCATGTTCGTCAGTAAGTTCAAGCTACGCTTCGGAAAAGAGACGAAAGACAGCTCCATTGTCTGAGTTGTTCTCGGAGTGTTTTAATTTACGCTTAATGTTGGTTGATCATGAAGTACCAACTAAGTAAAACCCATGCGATGTTGCGAGTGGGAAGCATTTGCCGGCGGGGTTTTGTGAAAGAAATTTGTATGCTGCCGCCGAAAGTATTCCGCCTTTCCAGCCCCTGTAAAGCATGCATGGTCTGTTAGACATGGCAGTATTATTAGGAAGACGACTTGCGTTACTCAAACGCTCGAAGAGCTGTTTTGAAAATGTCAAAAAACAAGGGCAAGAAGGGTTGCTTTAATGCCAAAAAGAACTTTCCTAATGATATCAGAGCTCGCTCCTTCGGGTAATTTTCATTCAGGTGAGACAAGGTAGGCGTAGTGCAAGTAAAGCTCCCCGGGCACTTAAGTGTGCTTACGTGGCTTGAGCACGAAAATATAATGGCTTCCGCTGGCATTGTACGCATCCTGCTCCTCAGCCTTATTGGCGACGCCCTTGCATGGTCGCTCGCGCTTAGCCGACACAGAAATGTCGAAGCACCTTCAACCCGGAGACGCGGTGCGAATCCCTTTGAGAGTTCTGACGTAGACGAGGCACACTGACGGATTCGACTGGGGCGCTATGGAGCTACGAATGGTCGTGCAGGTGGACCCACAATTGGTTTGCGTTCATTTGTGTTTTTTTGTGTGTTTTATTTCTTGTTCTGTTACTCTTGCACTCGAATGATGTCTTCCGGCGCGTAACGTGTGTAATTTCTGAACCATCCGCTGCTCACAACGGCCAGATGTTTCACCTCATCGGGCACGGAATGCTTTCGCCGTCAAATAGAAATTACTACGCATCATTCTCTGCAACAAATACAGCCTCCATGAAAAGGTCCGCTCTTGACAAATGCGTTGATAAGTTCTTCGTCAATCTGAAACACAATCATAAACCACCTCGATTCGCAGTCTTTCTCCAAAACTGATAGCAAAACTTCGTGCTTTTCCTTAAGGGAAAGAAACGGCATTACTCCACGTAAATTCTCTTAAACGCGTGTGTGGGGTCTATAAACCATCCTATACCGCTTTGCCACCATGCAGAGCAGAGCAACTCAAGACGACGACGAGGACCTGGATATAATTGCCCTTAATATTTTTTCTCTCTCTCACCACCCAGTGCTTTCCATTGGAGTGGCTTGTTGAAAAAGATGACGCCTCGTTTCCCTCGAGCCCACAACCACCACCCCCACCACCATCATCATGATCGTGATCATGATCATCATCATCGTGACCTTGTTCTATTAAAGTACTCCTCAGAATGGGTCGTTAGCGGCTGGTCCCTCTCTCAAGATTTTTTGGGGCCGACACCCGGGACCAAGGGACCACTAAGTGTGAGCCACACCGATGGAATTTTTCTTATCTTCCACCGCATTCTCACCTTTGGGCAACAAGAACGAAGCCGCCGCTTCAACGAACCCGTCGATAAAGCTGGGGGTCGGCTTCAGAAGAAGCGAACCGGACCCATTCGTGCTGCACCTCTGCCGACACATATGAGATTCGCCTTCGCGGCTGCATACCTGCCGGGATGATCACGCCGACCGCTGCCGCATGAGTCCGATCATATCCCTATCGACGTCAGTGATGCTGGACTGGACCATGGAGGCTCTATACGAAAGACGGCGAATCATCCGGAAGAAACTGACACATGTGACCGGAAAGGTTCAAGACTTTCTTATAATGAAACAGCCACATGCACGGGAGTTGACCGACTTGATAAGAACTCTGACCGACTAAATGGTTCATCGATCCAGATTAACCTGGAAGTAGAAAATACCGTGGACACTAAAAATCTGGCATTGGTGATGTTTGACGCTTTTGAAATGGAATGCAGGGTAATATCGGCAAAGGTTAAAGTAGAAATGAAGATAACCGATCTCAGAACTAATTGGCAACCTCTCCTTATATCCACTAGAATTCGAATTAGATCAGACCTCACACAGCGCCGAAACAAGGAAGAAAATATTACAGAAAATACGGAAGCTATGAACCGAAAAAATATTCTCGTAGCAGAACAACACCAAGATGACCAGTGTAGGCCAGAAATGAATTGGCAAGACGTACCGCCAATAGGCAACAGTCGTTTTGATTTCTACGCAGAAGATACCAAACGCCATCCGGCGTACATTGACTGCTCAGATGAAACAGAAGTGATCGTGTCTAAATGAGACATCCACGGACAGAAAATAACGTTGACGATTTGACCACTGGTGATCGGATACCCGAAGCAACGGACGCTCCTGTCCTTTTAAGAGAACCATACGGAAGAAAAGCAAGCGCAAGATTGTTTTTCCATGCAAGGAAACAGATTCAAGACGCAACTGGCACCAAGGGATGCGGATGGTAAGGATGAAGAGGGTGTACCAAGTGGCGGACAGCCGAGAGCGAAAGTGGAAACAGAGAGAGATAATACTTTTGTACTAAAAAAGTCTTTAGAACGAAACAAAACAGAAAACAAAGAAACAAACGAAACGTCTGTAAACAACAAAAAGGCCTGCTGGCGACAGAGTGTTTGAGACCCGCAATCAGTGGTGAATTTGTGGGTTCGAGAGCTCCCGTCTACGCAAAAGGTGCAGTGGCTGCTCATCGAGGACAAAGTTCTACGCTTGGCTGCTGTATGAAGCAGCGTTATGATCGGTAGAAGGAGAAGCGGCGATGTTCCTGACACTGCTTGCCTCTACAGACATCAAAGATGTTGCTTGTCAACTGGACTGCCTTCCCGCCATGGGCCCTAAACACGCCGTTAACCTTGTAGCCATTTTCGCGCGGGTTAGGAAGTTAAAAAAAGGTGACGCCTCGTCTTCCTCGTGCTCATCATCATCATCATCATCATCATCATCGTCGTCGTCGTCGTCGTCGTCGTCGTCGTCGTAGTCGTCGTAGTCGTCGTCGTCGTAGTCGTCGTCGTCGTCGTAGTCGTCGTCGCCATTGCCGTCATCAGCATCATCAATACGACCTTGTTTCAAAAAAGCCCCCATCAGAACGGGTCGTGGCGGCTCGTTCCTCTCTCCACATTTTTGAAAGAATAGATGTGGAAAAACTGCGCTTTCGCTACTACCGGTGCCCGAGGAAGGAGACGCAAAAGCAGGCGTCCATTTTGTTGCTCTTTCCTTCTGAATTCAACTGTCTGTCTTCTTTGAGGCGCAATAGACACCTATTTTGCTATAGACACCTATAGCCACCTATTAGTCACACACGCAAACAAAGACGCCCGCTAAATTTCCCGTATGATCATGAGACGTACGAATGAATGCTAGACAACTCATTTTATTGAGGCAGTATGCGATGCATTCGTTTGCATTCCAAACATGCTCATCAATGCCGTCATTAAAGCAGTAAGCTTGCAGTCAGCATGTTAACCCGATTCATCAAAGGGCATTCACCAAAGGCCGAAAATTCCGGTGAGTTGTGTCTGGGAAGGGGAGGGGGTTCTGGAAAGGCTCAGAGAAACTGTCTTCAATAATGTGGCAATTACGCCTGAGTTCGTCGAGACGCTACTTTCAGTAATGAGTTTATCGGATGCATCATTACCTGTACGATCACTTAGTATCGCCAAGACACGTGGGTAAAGGCTTCGCAGCTATGCCACACAGAACATTAGCACATTAGTTTTGTGTGTGAATCATATTTCGGTGGAATGTGGCAGTTTTTTGTGGCGTTCTTTTTTTTAAAGAAATTTTTGAAGCGTATCAATGCTTGTGGAAATAAAGTCGCTGCAAAGAAAGATCCTTCAACAACAGAGCATATAAACGAGCGTTATAATATACATAGTGTACGTACACTAGCATTTGTGAAACGAGCACAACATTAAAGGTTTTTTAACACGCAAAAAAAATGATCCGCACGTTTCACAGTAGTACTTAGGTGCATTATAGAAGTTGGGAGTGTTCGCCTTTCCCAAAATTTTTGCATAAATCGCTACGCTGGTTGCATACAATATGCTAAACACCATACATGAAGACCCACAAAGGCAAATACACGACAAGGCCAAAGACTGTTAGAATGCTTTTAGGCACATCGCAACTCACGTGAAGAAGTCTACAACACACACTATGAGCGGCACTGCGAACATATATAGGTATCAGCCATGGCGGTAAAGGGCTCTTGAGGCACATGAATGCCCAAACCTTACGCATCCTATACCGAGTGTAGCCTCGCACCCTTCAGTGGTTTTGTGTCCACGCAACTGTCGATGGATTCCCGCTTTCGGTGTATGCGCCCTTTACTCTTGCCGTCCCCCGTGGTAGCGGATCGATGACGCTAGGCCCGCGCCGCTAAACATTTCTCTCGGAGCTCACTGCACCATAGACTGGTTGTCAATGTGGAGGCGTTCCGGTCCTGAGTGCACAGCGCAGCGCAGGTGTATATCCTTGCGCAGTAGTCGACTGGGGGCGGGTACAGACGCTTTGCCCACGCACTGCGCAGGTCTTGACCCTACTGTGAAAATTTGATTACAGAAAATTACCCGAGACTTGAAGTCATTTCGAGAAGTGGAGTTGGTGTGAGCTCTTGAAGTAGGCGAATTCAACGAGTACTTCAGGATAATGCCGGTTTTCCCTCAATTTGCAGAGACAAAATCTCAAATTATCTGCCAATGCACGTGTCTGAATCAAAGACCGAGAGCGATAGAAACGGTGTTTTGTATTTTAAAACAAGAGATTTTCGAACAAAGCATGTATTTAGGAAACTGTGAGGACAAACCGCTGACCTCAAACCTCCGGCCTATTTGAATTGCCGTTATAGCGGAAACGAATGTAAGTTGCCTTAATCCCACGCTACCAGAGCCGCACATTTCCATCCCGATGCTAGTCCCTGAGGCGTTAAATCTAGCTCGGAAACTCGAAAGTCCGCCATGCAAAATCCTAATACGGGTTTTCCGGCGAGCAACGTGGAACATGGGCGGTCGCCTGTATAACGCCCTCTCACTCAACGGTCGCCGCTGGCCCACGCAGCAGGCCATCAGCAGAGGCGGACTCATACGGACTCATCAAAGTGCATCTAACGCAGATCTCGGTCCATGCGGGCTGCCCTCGAAACTCGAGGAAACATGCACGCCAGCTTATGTACCTTTCCTCGGCCCACACAAACACCTGCACGTGAGCGGAAGCGGAAGCATGCCTGCCTCCTCCCTCGCAGAAGCGCGCCGCAAGCGGTGGCCGCCGGCGCCCTGTGCATTGCCTCGAGATAAGCTCTGTGGGCCCCGAGCGGGCGCCTCTTCTCAAGGCCAGCGGGCGCCATTTTCCAATCACGAGAGAGCGGACCGAGTGTTCATTAGCCGCCACAACCCGCAACTACGCGGTCCCTCTCGGCCCGCGCCTTCTGCGGCGTGGCTTAGGGCGCATCGCAATTGCGTGTAGGGAAGACGTACTTGTCCCTGTTTATTTTTATCGGGCTCCCTCTCAGCATTTCCGGGCTATCTTCCCCTCAGATCCCCAGACGTATTGGCGCACTGCACTTCGCCGTTTACCTGAATGCATGCCTTCGCGATAATCTCTATCGCACGGATGTCAACACCGTCCCCTAGGGGAAGAAACCATTCGCAAACCCCGAGGACAAAGAAGTTATGCTATGTTTGTAGGTGGGGCTGAAATAATAACAGAGCACCGCGTAGGTTTTCGACATTGTTTGAGTTACAGTGCTAGGGCGGCCTGAACAATGCGCAAAATGTTTTTCGGATGTCTATCAGATAAACTGTATTCATGTATAGCATGATGATTATTAAAAAGTGCATGCATATCGCTAACAAGCTACAAATTTGGGAGTTGTGCTCCCATCACAGTGTCTGTTAGCCGTGGAGGCACATTACGAACCATGATCTGCAAAAAATCATATGATAAAGTTCGCTTGGACACGTATCGTAATTGATAAAACTGTAATATTATAGTTACGCTTCAAATTTTGTTATTGGCATCACAACACAAAACGAAAATAATAGTTGGCGATAGCATGCAAACAAAACACCGCAGGTTCCACATTGTACTGTAGGCTGCAAAAGTTTGCGGGATGTGGCTGAGCTGCGCAATCTTCATTGCTGCGTCATCTGCTGCCGCAGACCACTGGGTCGAGGCTCAAGAAACCAGTGCGAAAGGTGCGCTTTGTGAATGCCTGTCCTTACTTCGTCATTAGGTATCTCTGGTCACTCACTTCCCCGTGATTTGCTTTCAGTATTCGCGGCAGCCATTATGGCGCCAGGTGACCATCGCCGCGGGTCGGCTTTCATTGCGGCCACAAGAGACGTATCCCGCGACCGCCTTTTACGCGTAGATCAAGTTTGAATATGTGCTACCTAAAAATTTAAGGCCTGGTTTAACATTAAAGTAATTACAGCAAAGCCGTCATAGGCTTGGATCTGAAGACAACTGCGTGCGTCGACAAAGTGTGTGGCGGCAAAGCCATATTTCTGGTGAATGTTCTCTAGCTCTCAATCTAATGTAGGTATCTTGAAAAAATCCATTGTGAAATTGGCGCTTGGACGATAAAATTGCGATAAATTACGTACTCTAATATCTGAAGACCATATTTACGAGAATCTGAATAACTGAAACGAACCTCAGAACTGTTACGCGCTGAGCAAATATGCCAGATCATACGCAAGGTTTTTGCTGTCATGACGAGAATTTGCACTAGTGGCAATGACGGAGCACTCACTTAATCTTCGTTGAAAAGAAAGAGAAAAAAATAAGTGCCATTCCACTCTGTGAAGACGGATGCCCAGCGGAGCTGGGCACAGTATACATGCACGAAACAAATATGTTTGTAAATTGCGATTGAGCATATTTCCTAGTTCATAACCTTAATAAAACTTTGATGGAGTAGAGTTATTCTAGCGGACAAAGATAGGGCTGGCTGTTTTCTTTTCATACAAGCCCATGTATCTTTTCTTCCCATACAAGCCCTAAATGTCGTTTTGGAGCAGTAAGTATATTTTTGGGGCAGTTACGTTGTAGACAACTTTTGTAAGGGCTCAGTGTGCCCTGTGTTTTCCTGTCGTGCATTGTATTATCTGCTGGTTTGTTCCGCCCACTCCTGCCTAAGCCCTTGTTTCAAGGGTGGCAGTACTGTATAAATAAATGTATTTACAGCAGACAAAAACTCTGCAATGTAAACAACTGCCCTGCAAACTACCTATTTACGAAACGTAAATAAAACTCGGCGTAATTACAGAGTCGCACGAAGAAAAAATGTCCCTTGAGAATTTCTCATAAATCTGGTGTATTGAGAGTCATCCCAGCGGCAACTTTCGAAATGGATCTTTTTAAGATACCTACATTAGATAGAAAATTACAGAGCATTCGTCAGAAAGTTGGCTTTACCAAAAAACGCCTTGTCGACGCACGTCGTTTTTTTTTTCAGATCCTAGCGCATAACAGCTGCGCTGTAATTACTTCATTGTTTGACCAGCACATCCCTTCGTAGGTAGCGCATATTTGGACAAAGCTCATCCCCGCGCAAAAGGCGACCGCGAGCTACGTCTTTTGTTGCCCTAGGGAAAGAAGGCCCGCGGCGATGGTCCCGTGGCGCCACAGCGGCTGCCGTGAATATCGAGAGCAGGTCACGGGAAACGAATGACCAGAGATGCCTGATAAATAACCAAGGACAATCGTGCACGAAGCGCGTTCTACGCGCAAGTTTCCTAGCTGAGCCCTGACCCGGCGGTCGGTGGTGGCAGATAACGCAGCAATGCAGATTTGCGCCGCTCCTCCATGCACTGCACATCCTGCAAACGTTTGGGGCTGACAGTACGTTTACCATTCAATGAAAGACGCTAACTTTACAGAAGAGGTTACAATGATGAATGACACGGGACAATCATTAGAATGGTAACCCGAATAGAGGAAACTTATAACCAACGAAACAGCGCAGGAAGCAAAGGGCAAGATACGGAAGAAGCGAATAATCAGTGTTCAGCCTAGAGACAGCCACAACTTCAAGGATGAAAACTAGAGCAAGGCTTTACCTTGTAAAGATGTTTTTTATTTGATAATTTTGGTTGAATCCTGACTGTGTCGTCATAGCCTCCATCAGGGTAAAAAAATACGGACGTTTCAAACCATATAGTTTAACAACGTACGGGTACGAGCTAATTGGTACTCCATATTAAAGCCCCGCTAAGCGTAGCAAACACCAGACAAAGGCCGTGAAAGGTAAGGACGTAGCGCCTATACTTGTCTGTCACGTCCTTAGTCCGTTTATTGCTGTGCTTAACGTTGGTTTAACTTGATATAGTTTTCGAGCAGCAGGAAGCGGCAAGGCCCTGTTGTATGGACCAACGCATCTTCGAGGCAGGCACAGGGTGCTAAGACATTGGCGAAGAGAGAGAGAGAGAGAGAGGGGGGGGGATATGGTGTCTCGTACGTATATCGCGCACTTTTATAAAGGTGTTTGAGGACAGCTTGTTATTCTGTACTTTCGCGTTTTTAAGGTAAAAGCGCTAAATGGCTCACTGAGCAAAAAAGCCAGCGTGCGGCGTTTGTTAAATAAACAGCTCCTTCATAAGTGTGCCATAGCAGAAGACGTTCCACACAGCTGGCTTAAGCTTAGCAGAAGCGAGAACAGGTCGTCCGAGCCAGAACGCTGCAGATGGAGTAAGCGGAAGAACGTAGCCAAACCCGTGAATAGAGAAGCTGACAAATTCTTCATCTTTGGTAATGTTCGCATGGCATGACCACATTAGGGTGCATAGTGAAGCTGGGCACTGTTTATCCCCACAAAACGACAAAATATTGTTGACTGAAGTAAGCTGTGTTGACGTCTAACATAAATCGAGAATTTATGCTTCAAGTAAGAGATGCACGTAGAACTTGTTGATAGACGGATAATATTCGCGAATGGAAACTACCTTGTCTCCTTGCCCTTTCAGACGCAAATTCCGGGACAGACTAAGCGGTTCAAACAGAAGGATTTGACCCTGCCCGAAATCTTGGCTGGCCCTGGGTTATTTTTTTGCTAAGCAAAGCGTTTCTCAGTTACGCAGTGCGGTATATAAAGATGGGTCGTTCCATTAAAACATTGACTGAACATGCCGAAATCTCTTCATGAGAGGTAGATCAGTTCTTACATTAGTATATTGCGTACAGAATAAAAAATACCGCCCACCATGGCTCTCCGCATTTCTGCCTCCAAACTGGTCGTCATGACCTCATGGTATGTTACGTTAACACATTGTGGTAATCATATCCGTACGTTCAACGCAAGCAACACGCTACGAAGATGTAACGAAAATGCAAAAATTTTCATTACCCAACGTTGCCACGCAACTTTGTTCGATTGCAGGACGCGTGCCGCAGTACTGTGACGGAATTCACGTCATGCTTCACAGCTCGTCAAAATCTCCATATTCCTACGTGCCTCAGGGGAAGTCGGAGAGTCAGAGGGCTGCAGGCGCGTGGCTGGGAAACATGCAAATGCGCGTAATTGTCGGTGGATTCGGGAACACGGCACCTGCCCACGCGGCCGAGCGTGCGAGTGGCACCATCAGCCTTGCGACACTTCCGAAACCTGCGACCGGCATTCCTGCACCTACGTGCTCGTCGAAACAATGAACCGAGTGGCCCCAAGAGCGTAGCCGGATAGTTATGAGCCTTGTTCTCTTTTCGCATGCTAGTTTTCTTTTTTTTGGCGATGTATAGGGGAAGGGGCCCGAGGGGACGGTGTGACACGTTTTCTCTTTCAATGCGAACGCATGCAAAAGCCCATTGAGCAGAAAGACCGGTGTCCGGTATTGGAACACGTAACGTAGCACGTGGTTGAACAAACAAAGCGCTAAACAAAACCTGAGGCAATTTACTTTGACGCGTTCCGAGCACCTGAAGATGGAGGTCTGTGACTGCGTCTTCTAGTCGTGCATCAAGAGATCACCGCGCATTATAGGCTGCAGAGACAAACATACGCCCCATCGCACAAACAACTTCGGTCACTCTGTGGACATCGAGCTCGTACCTTGCAAGGGTGGATCGACCCGCCATCGCGCATCATTCCATCGGACGCACTTCGGCTCGGGCGGGCCTTTCTTCAATACTTTAAGGATGAATAAGGACCCGGCCGTTTCTTCAAAAATTCGGCTTCGGTCCACCCACCCTACAACGTTAGGGAAATACCGGTCCCCCACCCCCACCGCAATAAAGCACCCACTTTTTGCCGAAGTGGGTGCTGTTGAATGCAGAAATAAAGACGTAAAAAAACTACCCAAGGGCGACGAGAATAAACTTGGCACACTACAAACTAACACTTACTTGCCCCTGAAGCGACAACGAGGAGACGCCCCATCCTGCATTCCCAATGTGCCGCTTTTAGGGGTAATCGGAGAGTTTTTCATATGGTTGGCGGCTGTACACAAAGCCCACTAGACCCGCCTAATCTCTTCCACACTTACGAGCTTTGAAAGAGCGCCTTGGCCAGCCCTTCCCTAAACGCCCAGCACAAGTTGGTGGAAAGGGTAGAAGCGGCCGGTGCCATTGTACTTCAGGAATGAGGAGTCCACCTTAAAGACTCTCTTCTAGAAAATGATACTCTCTCTCTCTCTCTCTCTCTCTCTCTCTCTCTCTCTCTCTCTCTCTCTCTCTCTCTCAATCTCTCTGTCTGTCTGTCTGTCTGTCTGTTTTTACAGCGTGTGCTTGGAGACAAAACGCAAACAAAACAACCGCCACGGGCGTTCACCCAGGGCCACGTCGAAAATCCTGTAGCACCTATGGCTAGCCGTTCTATTTAAGCCCGCAGCGCCGATTTTTATACACCAGACTCTTTTCTTCACGCCCAGTTACGAAGCCACCGCCGGTTTGCCCAGTGCGTTAGCTGAAAATGGTGAAACATACCCTTTCCTGTTCCTCTCTCGTGTCCATCCCCGCTCGCTTGCCTTTCCGCCTGCTGCCGGCAGGAGTAGCGTCCGCCGGGAAGCGCAACTTTAACAAAACTATGTGGAACGATTACAGGGTTTTCCTAGCCTTCACAAGGTTGCGGAGATGCGCCGCCACGTTTAGGAATAGAGTTTCATACTAAAACCGACAGGGGACACTGGCGCTGCAATCATTCAACCACCATGAAGTGGGTAGTGTGTCGCAGACCTCTGATTTTCAAACATCGCTTAACTTGAGGCTTGATGGTTGGTATGGGCACTTGGACTCAGATTTTTTGTGCCATCAGTTTTGTCAGAGTCCCTCAATATGCATTGACGGACTCTGGTTTCTGTGTCGGCGTCGACAGGGTAAACAGCTCGTTCTGTGGCAGAGTTGCTGTTAGCGCCCGATTCCAGTGGCTGCAATGAGCAAATAGTACTGGGCTGGAGTGAAATGGATACAGAAATCAGTAGAATATACTCTAGCACTACTCATGTTTACTGCACTTCTCAAAACAAACGCAGACTAAGGATTTCGCACCAGGCAGACTGTACGAGCACGCTCTTTCGTCTTACTCCCGTTCATGACGACGCTTGCGAGGACAACACGAGCACGGTAGCGGATAAACAAAATAAAAGCCCTTTGCCAGTCGATATACCGCGGTACTGTCGGTCGGCGGTTCCGTCAGCCCCTTATCATGTTAGAAAGCGGCGAAAGAAGCTATAGGGGTGGTCGAATGCACAGAACAACCCCGCCAATGCAACTGTAGTCTCCTAGGCTGTTTGCGCAAGCACACCACCGCCCTTTTCCCGCTGGTAATCAGCTGTTTCCCATGATCGGCTTGAACAAGGCGCACACCAAATCGCTGTCACCTCCCGTGACCACGCAAACTTGTGGAATACTTTAAGTATCTAACGCATGGTGTTCGAAAATAAAGGTAACAACAATGTAGTAACAACAAAGTAGTGAAACGAATACTCTGTACTATACACCAGTACGGTCTCGTTCAGCCGTACCAGACAGGGAAGGCCAAACGTACATATACAACGACAGAAGGGCGTTACCTGTTGAAACAGAACTTGGTTGTGATTTCTTGTGGGCTTGACAGTACTTTTTAACCATAAACTATGGCTTACATAGCTATGTACTGATGAAGTTATGTGCGTCTAAGAGGCGGTCACTGGCATACTTGCCATTCAGTGAAATTGTCATCAATCTACATTGGTCATAGTGTTGCCCTATCCAGTTCCAGGTGCTGCTTCAGCAACTGTTTGCAATAGTGGAGCCATGACTGAGGGTCTGGAGGCAGGCAGGTTGAGCAGACTCAGCAAGAGTTGTGAGAGTAATAAGTGAATTTAATATTTATTATGCCAACAGAAACATGAAGAATCCAGTTTCAGTCATCCATAAAAAAGCACAAGCTGGAGTCATTAGTTGTAAAATAAAAGAAGCACACCATTGCTAAGCATAACCAGAGTTCCTCAATGAAGGCTTTAGAACAGTTTAGAATGAGCAGCAAATAGGCGTAATATGTGCAAGCATCAGCAGTCGCATGAGCGTATTTATAGTTCCATGCAAGAGCGACTTTCCATATACTGGTACCAGGATTTACTTAGTGGCCACCTACCTTTACCTTCACAGCCATTTTCGCAACCCAGAAACATCCAGAATCCAGTTTCACTCATCACTAAAAGAGCACAAGCCGGAGTCATTAGTTGTAATACTAATAAAACAAGCACAGCATTGCTAAGTATAACCAAAGTTCTTCGATGAAGGCTTTTGAACAGTTTAAGACTGTGGGCAGCAAATATGAGTAATATGCACTGATAATATGTGCAGGAATCCGCAGTCGCATGATTGTGTTTATAGTTCCATGCAAGAGCGACTGTCGATATGCTGGTACCAGGATTTAGTTAGTGGCTACCTACTATAAGAGCCCTTTTCGCAACCAACTTAAAAATGGACGCCGGTGCGTTACGCAGAAACCAATAAAAAGGGTATTGTAAGTGGTGAACACGTGTATTCTAGGCTACGGTAAAAAGATTCCACAAAAAGAATTCTGGAAAAGCTTAGAGCTGCAATGTGAAAGTGTTTCAACCAGCACCTGCCACCACAATAGAAGCAGAGAAAGAATTTCCGATCAACGAATAAAACAAGCTTGTCAAAACAGCGTACACTCCGCATGACAATATACAGCCGCAGTAAATATAGAATAGTGTATACAATCTGCAATTTCATAACAACTAGAACTAGGTGAGGCAGCCTACTACCAGTCGTTCAAAATCTTTTTTACCAGTGCAAGAGGGGTGAGGGCATTTTAACATTTTTGAATACATTGGGTGCAGGTATACCGCATATTTTTGAACAAAACACTGCATAATAAGTCACCTTTAAGGGACATTCATATGGTTAAAGCCGATATACCACGTCACGCCATCATGCGGAAGTTGTCGGAGAGGGCGACATCGTGAAGAATACAATCTGTAAGGCTGCTCAATCGAAACAGACTTCAATAAGCAGCGAGGACGCGTGAGCTCTCTCCCCCAGCTTGTGGCACCGGGCACACTTCTCCTCTCTAGGGTCCCCCATGTAAATACTACGTCAGGAACACAGTGGGATAAAAGGTCCCACAGATTACTTCATCTTCATTCTTTCAGTTCAACAAGCACGTCCACAAGTGTGGAAATGGGGGTCATGCTACTAGTAGTTAAATGAGGTTTATGCCAGGTTGTGCCCAGGCTATCGCAAGGAGAAGCCACTGCTATAAGCCGCATTTTACATACAATTCGTGTTCTTGAACAACTAACATTCTAGCACCCATCCGAAGTAACACTTGAGATCCAAAGAACATCTTGCATGGCAGCGCAAGGCATTCTCTTCACCAGTTTTTTTTATTGTGCGCATGAATGTACAGAATTTTTTTACTAACAACATTTCTTGGGCTGCAATCAAGCTCTCCCTAAGCCCTCTTGCATTTTTTTAGGGGTCGGTGTGGTTGTTGCTAGAATTGTTGTGTTTTTCACAAGCTGGCGGCATGCGTGCCTCTTCTTGGACTGCTGGTTGTCCATCCAATGATCCTGACTTGGAAACTGGCGGCATGCATGGTACAACTTCTTGTGTTGCCTGCTACCTTTGCAAGATCCGACTGGTGGCATCCCCTTTTTGTCCTCTTTACGGTGTATATGAGAGGTCACTGGGAATGCGCTTTGTTTGTCCACTCTTCTCCTCGGCATGACTAATGGCGTGAAGTGCACTATAAGAGAAAAATGTCAGCATGAAAGACTTTTATGTCCCTGGAACAGCAAAGACACTGCCGTGCGGAGTTTTATAGCTCTTGTGCGTTTTCTGAGAGACTTTGGAATAGACACCTGCATGTGAATGCCTCTCTCTTATTTTTTTGCGTAGGTGGGTGCGTGGGTTTGACTGATCGTTTTTTTTATTGTTACTGTTTTGTCTAGAATTTGTCATTACGTGTTCACCAACCATCTCAAGTAGCAAACCCAGCGTTATGCAGGGCTGGACTCTTTGGCCTTTAAAGAATTATCTCTATCTCTCTCGTTTACGCTCTTGACGACAATGTATCTGGCGTAGGTGGGAATTCGAAATAACGTTAGGCGATGCCAACTACACATATTGAATGACAGCAATTGAAACAAGCCTTTTTTAAGAGCCAAACGGGACGCGTGCATGCTACTTCTAGAGAAGTCTCTTATTTAATGAACGCCTCACATAAGAAGTAAACATAGTCAAGCTATATAAAACGGAAGTAAGTACATTTACAAGAGTATTTTGTCGCATTTTCTTAGAAATTAATCCACCCGATGTCACAAATATCTTCTGCACACCGTTAATCTGGAATACGAAAACAGAACTGTGTCTTAAAACATGTTCATGGCGCACAGACACGGCGAGCGCCTTATTTCGTGAAGTTCAAACGGAATCAGTTTACGTTAACAGGCAATGGTATGCTAAACGTATCTTTGATGTTTGAACTTTAACTTAGAGTTCAACTCGTGGTAACCTGGCTGACAATCGATTCCGAGTTCAGTACTAACCCCGACGACTCCTGCTCCAGATTTTCAACCAGTGTTGTATTATCGTACTTCCTTATCGACCCCCTTCCCTGCGGTATGAGCCAGGCTCATCCTGTCACTTGCATGCTACTCCAGGACAGTTTAAAAACGCGCCCGCCTGGTTTAGCATAATTTTCACCTTCCTACGACTCGGATGACGCTACTCTCTCGTCCTCGCTTCCCTGCAGGTAGTGCGGACCACACTGTGGGTGTCACTGGAGTCGTGCCCGCTGCGCCTGCTCGCTCTCTTCGTCTCCAGGGGAAAATTCATATCCTCCAAGCATCTCGACAATTGCGTTAGATTTTTTTATTTTTTCTTAGGAAGTAATGTTCACGGGGCAGTCGTATGCGGCTGTAATGGAGTGCACCGCGAGCTTATGAAATGGTTTAAGAAAGAAGAAAACGTGGCGCAAACTAGACGTGGACGAAGAAAACAAGGTAAGACATATGCGGGCGCCTGTATATGTCTTACCTTGTTTTCTTCATCCACGTCTAGTTTGCGCCACGTTTTCTTCTTTCTTAAAGTATGTACCAACTATCTAAGCATTAGGTTTTGTTATGAAATGTTTAGTTTCGGCGCAGGCAACTAAGACCACATATCAATTCCTAAGTGGTGTACAACCTAAGAATTCCAAGCTTCATCCTCCTAGTGTGTATTAAAGTATGTTGTCCACGACAAGCACTCGTCGACACTGGCGACACAAATCCTTGTCCTCCCCCTCCACTCCCTACCTTAGCAGACATTCTAAGCATACGCCGCACGTTCCCTCCCCTCCATTCCGCGCTTGCCCGTCGCGAGCAAGTAGTAATTCGGCAGGCGCAAACATATACACTGCACACACCCACTCGGCTCCATCTGTTCCAACGCACGCCAGGCACACCTGTCCCACTGTGTCGCCACTGCCTTATTCCCCCTACCCAGGACCACATTCTGTGGGAGTGCCCCTACAACCCTACCCAACCACACAATTACACCGGAGAGTGGCTGGCTGTTGCGGCGAGTCTCCAACAGCAACGGGAACTGGCGGCCCACATCACCAGGGCCCTCAGCGGCTGCCTGGACCGAGGCGGCTGATTCGCCCCACCATCCCATGAATAATAAAGTTTCCATCCATCCATCCATCCATCCATCCATCCATCCATCCATCCATCCATCCATCCATCCATCCATCCATCCATCCGTCCGTCCGTCCGTCCGTCCGTCCGTCCGTCCGTCCGTCCGTCCGTCCGTCCGTCTGTCTGTCTGTCTGTCTGTCTGTCTGTCTGTCTGTCTGTCTATCTATCTATCTATCTATCTATCTATCTATCTATCTATCTATCTATCTATCTATCTATCTATCTATCTATCTATCTATCTATCTATCTATCTATCTATCTATCTATCTATCTATCTATCTATCCATCTATCTATCTATCTATCTATCTATCTATCTATCTATCTATCTATCTATCTATCTATCATCGAATCTACGACCCACTCCTTACAACGCTAGGGTCATCCCACTACCTCCTGATTCCTCGGTTATTTTATTGGTACACGAAGGTGCTGGTTTGTGCCTGTTGGTAGGGCATGGAAAATAATGAAATTGCTAACATAGCAAGTACCAGCGAGTAGAGACACACAAGGTGTTGATAGTACGTCATTCACGGTAAGTCTGCTCGGATATGCATACGAATTTAACTTGGTAAAAAGGCGGCAAAAAAATGTACAGAAAGTCTGAAAATTCTCTGCCCAATCCAAAGCAACGTTACGCCGCAGCTCCGTCTCACAAACCATACGTTTAAGGCATTCCCGTGCAGGTACACGGCGTTACACGGTTCGTGCTTTTTATAATGTTAAGATGCTACAGCTGCCGTTGAGATCAACTACAGCGTGCGTCCCTGACGTCATACTATGTGACATGTGAAAGAAAATGGAAAGCAAGAAAGCGACGAAAACAATATGCAGCACAAGTATTTGCTAAGTGTATCCATGGGAAACCATAAAGCAATCACCTTCAAACGCCGTAAACACGTAATCCTGTCTCCATCCACCTTCGCCACCCTGTTCCCCTCCCCTTTAGGCCTTCTCTGTTCACATACACTTCCCCTTAGTTCACTATCGTCCCCCCCTAACATAACTCGTCCGTTGTATCCAGTCTTTCTTTTCCATCCTCCTACTCTTCTCACCATCATCCATTCTCTTTCTTCCTTTTGCCCTACCTCATCTTTCCCTTCCGTCTCTTCTCTCTCCTTATATTCCTTATCCAGCTTGGTCCTCCACCTCTATCCTCCTATGACTACCCTCACCAGCACCCACTCTTTTTCTGCGGCTTCTCCCCCTGAGATATTTTTCCTCCACCCATTCCACCTGACCATTCCCCTTACACTTGATTCCTCCTCAATGTCTACCACACCCTTCTGGCAGAAGGTTTTCCATCCGCCTCTTTTCTTTCCACTCCACTTCGTTTCTCTCTGTCCCGCACTCCCTCCGCCCTTCTTGTACCAACTAAACTCCTATTAACCCTACATCTTCTCCCCATTCCTCCTCTCCCTCGACCATTCACTTTTATATTTCTTCTCTTTCCTTTTTTATTTCTGCAACTCGTTTTCACCTCCTCCCTCTCACATCCTCAATCCCTTCCCTCTTTTCTCGTCCTCGTCAATCCAAGACACTTTCAAGTCCTCGTTTTCCGCCACTCCATCCTGTATTCCAACTTTGCCTACTCCCCCTCGCCCGCCTTTTACACTCTTCTTCCGCCTCCCTCTCCCTCTATACACACCCCCTTCCTTATCAATGTCCCTACCTAGCTCTCCTCTACACCAGGGTAGTTGATTCACCTTTCAACCCCATGGACCGTGCGTCGGCCACTATATTGTGGCCTTCGGTCAGAAGAAAGGTGTAGATCACGTCACGGGACAGGGGTCGTAGACTCACCAATGACCCAAGGGTGGCTCACGGGCGGGCCACTAATTGGACAGCAATGTGCGATCCCTGACTGAACCTCGAATTCTTTGCAGGCTCAACAGTAAATACCTGGCTGATGATAGTATCAGACCGATAGGCAAGGAAATCTTCGACTTCAGGTGAAGGACGACGACAACGAAGAACGAGCGGGCTCTTTGCGTTCTTCCATGCTCGTTATTTTCGGCTGAATTCGTAATTTTGAGCTGGTTCATCCCCTCCTGTGCTTTTGATCTACGCTGCAACGCCTCTGGCTCCTCCACGGACAGTCGGCAAGCAAGAGGATGTCTCCTCGGGGACGTCCTCTGCTTTGGATCCCGCACACCGGCCGCTAGGCCTAGCACCTCAATCGCAGTCCAATTGGCGGGCACGGCACCGCTCAGCTATGTCACACATGTCAGCGAAATTGGCGGCTACCCTTGCTGCTGCAGAAGCGACTGCGCACCCGAGGCTAGAGGATTTTCCACCAATGGAGGTAACGCCACCGTTCCCGCTACCTCCGGCTGATCCTTCCAGTTTATCGGAGCATCCGTCTGACCAGGGGGCACCCCAAGTCGCTACTGACGACTCCACTTCACCTGCGGCCAAGCGGGCGTATTCCTAGGACACAAACCTGCCACTTCAGCGGTCGGATGAGCGCAGTGCACCACCGGCAGCCGCTCCACCCCTTGCAGCGACCGCCGCTCCGCAGGGCTTTACAGTGACGGCCAGCTCCTCCATGTCCAAGGTCGCCATCAAACCTCGAGAGCGCTTCAACATCCTGTCTCTTCCAACGAATTTACTACAACAGACTCTCGACAGCTGCCTGGAAACCTCTCGATTTGCTGACTATGCCTACCACAGTCGCACCAACACTATATCGGTGTGGGTGCCGTCTGTAGAGGCTGTCCAGCGGCTATGCTCCCTTCAACGTATTCCTCTCGCGGCTGAAAAGCAGCTACCTATACAAGCTTACTTGCTGTCGGGAAGTGACATCCAGCGATATGTCGTTTTTGGGGTAGACCCTGGAGAGGATTCCGAAGTCCTCCGTGCCAGCCTACATTGTGCCACTCACCAGGTGCTTCTTGCGCGCTACATGGGCTCTGGCTGCACGTGCCTATTTACTCTGCGTGGTCCGCTAGAGCCACCGGAACGACTTTTGTACAATGGCTGCGTACTTCAAACCCGCCTGTTCAAGGCCGGAGTGGTGCACTGTTGCCGCTGCTTTCGTCAGGGGCACATGAGCACTTTGTGCCCCTCCCCTGCATCAGAACCACTCGCTACTTCTGAATCGGAACCACCAGCTACCCCGTCGGCCACACCGCCAAAGGTCACGTTTCGATGCGGTCTGTGTCGTAGCGATGACCATGACATTACGGACAAGAAATGTGCTACGAAATGCAAAGCTGCACTTGCTAAACGATGAGCGTGGCGACAACGGTGTGAGCCCGAGGGAATCCATACGTCCAACCGCTTCGAGTGTTTGGCGGAGGATAACGAAGACGCTATGGAGAAAGTAACTGCAGAGCCTGCTGATTAGACAGAGCCCTCTTACTGTGATGTGCTCCGTCGCTCCAGCCGCCGACAGAATAAGCACAACAAAACTGGGAAGGCATCTCCAGTTACGGACGAGCTAGTGTAGGTGGACCAACAGTTGGCTGTTCTGCAAGCCGAGGTCTCCAAGCTCAGCCAGCACCGTGCTCGGCTAATTCGTAGGTCACAACGTCAGCCGCCAGAACAACTAAGCCATTCCAGTCAGCCCCGTCTCTCACCACCGAGCCTACACCAGCAAAAGCCAGTCCCTTCCATCCTCACCTACCAAGAGCTCCTACAGTTTGTGGTGCAGCAGCCACAGAACTTGGTGTGTGTGTTAGCAGCCCAACTTCGCTAGAGCTATTTTTACTATGCCTGACCCACAATATATAGTACAGTGGAACTGCCGGGGGCTCACAACGAAGATTGGTGAGCTTTGTGAACGTCTTCGCCTAGGCAAACTGCGAGCTTGGGCGGTCCTGCTCCAAGAGACGAACGGTTTACCTCACCTCCCCAATTTTAGAGCCTATGCTATGCCTTCCATACCTGATGGACGCTGTGGCTCCACCACGTCTCCACCAGGCAACGCCGCAATTTATGTGCACATGGCGTATCCACAAACTCCGATTTCATTAAAAGCATGGTGCACGGCTTGGCAAGAAGTGGTTGCGGTGAAGGTGCAACTGCCCAGGTGCGCAATAATTCTTGTATCGTGTTATGTGCGGCCACACAGCGGACGTGCACCACGGCTACGGTTGGGCTGGCTAACATCTCTGCGCCGTTCGGACGCTGCCTGTCCCATACTTGTAACTGGCGACTTCAATGCGCCCCATTGCGATTGGGGATCCTACCTCAAGTGAACGTGGACGTACGTTGCTTGAACATTTCAACGATGCTCACTTCGTACTTCTAAATGATATATCATGTCCTACGCGTCGATGCACTCATCCCCGGATGCCGCCATACTCACCCGACTTAACCTGGTGGCTTGGGAGTGCAAGGGTATCTTGGCAGCGAGAGGCTGACTGCTGGGGCAGTGATCATCACCCTATCAGGCTTGGCATTACTCCGAACTCGACGCGTCGGCTTCGGCGGAGCTACACTCTAGTAAACTGGGATGAGTTCCGGTGCAACATCAATGCAACGATGACGGCCCCCAGCACAGACCTCACCACTGTGATTAAAGAGGCTCTGATCTGTGCCAGTCGGAGGACGCGGGTTGAGGAGTCCCGGCCAAAGCCTGACCTCCGACTTCTCTAGCTGTGGGCCCAACGCAAACAAGCTGAAGTGGCTGCCTCGCGAGATCCCTCGTGTGCGCCGGCTCGAATGCGTTTGCAACGTTGGACCGCTGCGGCCAGACGACATGAGAAACGTCTTTCACGGCAACGATGGCTCAGCCGGTGTGGGTCGCTCGGCCTTTCGTCCACCACATCGTCAATTAGGCGAACTTTTCGGGGCAATGGAATCAGGCGGCCGCACCCCGGATGCAGCAGCCAGTGCGTGCCTGGCATCAGGCAAGAACGCGGACCAATTTGCCTTCGATGTGGTTCGTGCCTTGTACCCTGCATTTCACAACCTTCCTGCTAGCAGCCTGTTCCCGTTTCCTCTACCGCGACACGTCGGTGCCTCTCCTTCTGATGACGCGGTCCGTGGAGTGCAATCGGCGTTCAGCATGGCAGAGTTCCTGGCTGCGATATATCAGGCGAAACTTCGGTCATCTCCCGGCCCAGACGGCGTTGCGTACGAGGTTTATAAGAGCCTCGACGATAAGAGCATCGACGATCAATGAGCCTCGAGCCTCGAGTGATATATCAGGCGAAACTTCGGTCATCTCCCGGCCCAGACGGCGTTGCGTACGAGGTTTATAAGAGCCTCGACGATAAGAGCCTCGACGATCAATGACGTGTGGCTCTCGGGCCGAATACCAGAGTCATGGCTCCGGGCAGATATCGTCGCTATGCCGAAGCCAGGCAAACCACCCGAACATTGCCCCAATTTGCACCCGATTGCATTAATGTGCACCTTGTAGAAACTGTTGGAGCGAACGCTGGCTATGCGACTTGAGTGGTGGATGGACACTTACCGGTGGTACCACCCCGCATAGATTGGGTTCATACCTCGTGTGGGTGAGCACTTAACCTCAATTGCGCTACTTGGCGGCCGATCTCGCAAAGTGCGGACGTTGCTTGCCATGGATATTCACAAGGCATATGACAACGTCAGCCACAGCGCTATCCTGGAAGTTCTCCAAAGCCTACTTGTCCCGGAAAAGGTCCGCTCTTTTATCCGGACCTTCTTGTATAAAAGATCATTTTCAGTACGGATTGGTGGAGGTAGTTATGGCCATTTTACGTCCGTCTGTGGGGTGCCTGAGGGATCGGTGATTTCACCCTTCCTCTTTAACGTAGTTATGCTGCCGCTTGCCTGGCATCTTGGCTCTATATCAGACCTACACCTCCTGGTGTACGCAGACGATAGTACAGTATTGACTGTCCTACCAGACCTGTCTCGGCAAGCCGCGAGTCTGCAACAAGCTTTACCCGACACACAGAAATAGTGTGAATACGCTGGTCTCTCGCATTCAGTCGAAAAGACAGCCCTTCTGCCCGTGGCTATTGCTTGGGGCCGTGATAGACTGGAGATATCCCCTATCGCGCTACAACTCTCCGGCCAGCCTGTGCGCACTGCCACCTCTCTTCGCGTGCTGGGATTGGAGATTTCATCGTCAGGGGCAGCTGCTTTGTGGCTTCCATCTGGCCGCCAACAAGCAGGTCAAATGCTACACCTTATCCGACGCATTTCACAAAAGTCTGGAGGATCCTGCTTCAAAATAGCCCGACTCTTGGTGCGGTCAATACTCCAGCCCCGACTTGTCTATCAGGCTCAATTCCAGCATTTTACCCGAGCGGAGTGGGACCGACTTGAATCCATTAATAGAGGTGCAATGCGGACAATCACCTGCCTTCCTAAAATAACGCCCATTCCATCTCTTCAGGCAGAAGCTGAACTGAACACCGTGGATGAGCTTGTACATCAGCGCCGCTCCGCCCGCCAGCACAAACTTAATTTTGTTGCGGAGGCAGCGGCGTTGGCGAAATGCATGGGCCGTCCTCTACCCGCCTTACCAGCCCACCCTGTAACTAGGCCGCCCTGGCTATACCATAAAGTGACCGACGACAGGCCGCTAACTAGACTGCGCAGTCGGTCGACCGGGAACGCAGACACGCAGACAGCGGGCGCATCATTACGAGCAGCTGTGAACCAGCCCCAGGTTGTAGAGGCATTTGTGGACGCTGGGGCCCAAGACGCCGTTTTAACTACGGCGATCGAATGTCCCTCTCATTCAGAAGTGAACCAAAACTGCGCTTATGAAACACTCCGCACCTGGCCTTCTTTGCTGGCAGAGTTTAAAGCTATCCGGGACGGACTGCAAGCGCTACTACCGGCACTTCAAGCCCCTGGACGCTTTACTGTACGAATGTACATGGACTCAACGGCGGCCACACGGGATTTGTGCCGTGTAGCCTCCAACTCGTACGTTTTAAGAGAGATTCATAAACTGCTCGATACGTACCCCTGCCCTCTCCGACTGTCGTGGATCCGGCGTAATACTATCACCGCGTATATTGCGGCGGATAGCTCCTGTCACCTCTCCTCGGTTCCACGACTGCTGCCCTTGCTGACAAAGGACCCACATTAACAATTTGTCCAACTAAAGCACGATCTGCGTCGCGCCACACGCGCTCTCATCCCAGCGTGTGGAACAGACCTTCCCAGTGGGCTTGCTCGCTGGGAGGAGGTCCTGCTGCGTAGACTTCGAGTTGGGGTGGCCCTCTCTCCTGCGGTAACCCGGCCGTGGCCACCACGTTACCATGCCCCGTTTACCAACACGTGCCCCTTCTGTACGGTTCCTGCCGAAGACGCCGACACCAACCTATTGCTATGGGCGTGCCGTTCCCTGAGTGCAGCGAGATACAGACACCTTCGCGGCACAGGCCTACATCCTGAGAGACCCCCCTATCTCCAACGATGGCTGTGGGGGCCCCGCCACCGCTGTCTTCTGGATGTCCTCCGGGAAACGGGAGCCAACTGGTACCTCTAGGACTTTATGCCAAAGGGCCTACTATCGCAAACAAAGTCCAAGCGATACCATTGTCTTTAAAATAAAGACGGAATAATGGCAGACTGTTGTCGAAGAATTAGTGTAAAGTGCTGTCCAAAGAAATTTCGCAGGATAACCTCACTCGCGACAAGCGAGCTCAAAATTCCTTGGCCCTTTTCTGCACCGCACAGAAACAGCATGGCCGTGTGGCGTGAGATGAGAAACTGGGCAAGGCTCTTTTTCCGAAATCCCCGTAGAAAACAAATTGTGGGGTCACGGCTGTGTTCCGATGAGTAAGCAGCAATAAAATCAGCGGAAACCCGCATTATTCATCAAATTGAAGCTCTAACACAAGGGAAATAGGATGTAAAAATTACACCATCTTCCCGTGGGGAACCCTGATGAGGATGCGAAGCATCGTGGCGGTTCTGTGTGGTTCCATTGTGTTGCGGTTATGTTGAGTGATCTGGTTTTTACTAGCGCCAGAGGGAATTCCGCGTCTGGGTCCACACCGGTGGCAAAGGCACGCAAGTACTGTTGTGTTACGGTGAGTAGGCGGTGGTTTTCGAGGCGCCGAAACTCGTCCATCATGTTCTTGTCGATGTTGTCTCTGTGGTAGAATCGGTAGTCTCCGTCAGCGTTGGTGAGTTAAAGGTTGTTGACATTGGTGCACCGGCTGAGAGCGATGTACACGCCCTCCTCTTCGCAGCTTTGTCTTCTCCTTCTTCTTCGGCGGTTCCCCTACGGGAAGATGACGACGGTAGTTGAACGCGAACCTATCTCGTGATGGATTCTTTGGTTGGCCAATCCCTAGGGGCATCCTGCCACAATCAGCATCAGAGGCGCTGCGGACGGGGCTGGTTGAGCTGCAAGGCGCGTGGCGCTTCCCGCCACAGCTTTCCCACGGGAAATTCAACATCTTCCTCTAAAGTTTTCAGTTCGTCGTTTCCGTTGACGTTCAGCTTCGCGTGCCTTCGTTGTATCAGTAGCTTCTTGACGTAGTAGCTTCTTGAATGAGTCAAGGACATAAGGCGCGTTCGTAGCACTTGCTCCTGTCCTGGATTTGTAGCGTAGTCGTGTGCTACGGCCACGTTTGCAATGCATTCTGCTGGAAACAGCGCATCGGCCTTGGGCCGAGGTACTCAAGTTGCGTCATCTGACGACTCCGGAACCTACAAGGTCGTACTTCCCCGTCGGCCTTCTGGTAACACCGTTCTAAACTCCGTGTTCTTGCATGCTGACCTGTCTGGCCGACCGTACCGTGCCCCGGACTTTCGTGATGCTTTGCTTGCCGTTCTAGACCCCAAAGACATTCTTGCCTGTGGTCAATATCAGATGAGTCACTTGTGGCTTGTCACGTGCGTCAACGGTGCAGCGAAACAAAACCTAGTAGAGCGAGGCGAACTTGCGGCCAAAGGCCTGAAGTGCCTGGTCATTGATCCTGAGAGCAGGAATATCAAAATGAAGCTTCTTTGGCTTTCCCTGCACATAGAGCAACGCCGAATTGTAGAAGCGCTGGAACCGTATGGCACGGTTCAGTCTATCACAAGAGAAATGTGGCAGTGTGATGGCATGGAGGCTTGGCAGATGACCAACAGAGACGTGTCATTGACGCTGAAGGATGGAATCTCAGTCAACTCGCTGCCGCACCTACTGGACGTCTACGGTCAACAGTCTCTCATCTTGATTCCTGGGCGTCCGCCACTCTGCTTGCACTGTAATAGGGTAGGCCACATAAGGAAGCAGTGCAAGACTCCGCGTTGCAATAAATGCCACTGATACGGCCACTTGTCATCAGCGTGTGTGCAAACCTACGCAGACAAGCTTCGTTCGGGTCGTGAAGCGGAAGATGACACTGTTTCATCTCACATCATGGATGCAAGTGAAGTCGTTGATTCTTCAGGGGAAGCTGTTGCGGAGCAGCGGCGAGAAGATAGGGCTCCTGCGGTGCCCACGGAGGATGCGTCCCGTTTGGTACCGCCTGAAGATCAAGGAAGGGGCGTTAACGTTGCGGTCTTGCCTGTAACATGGGCCGAGTCGCCACCTTACCTGGATCGACCACCTTCGACGGAGAATGAAGAAATGGAACTTGACATTGGTACCAAAAAGCGACCTGCGTCCCTTGATGAAGCTGAGGCTACGGGTGGAAAACCAGAGGTCATGGAGATAAAGCAGGCGAAGAAGTTCCTTGCCAGGGATGCTTCGGATCCTACTCCTGCGATACAGGCCTCATAAGCTCAGAGGCTCCTCTAGTTGCCGACCCTGATCAGCATCACGGGCAGCTTTGGCTGCCTCCCCGGCTGCGGAAAGTGCAACTACTGGTCGCCGTCCTGATGCGCGGCCTCCAGATCCTGATGGAACTGTGGGTAGGCGAGGTAGAGACGCTACACTGCTGTAGGGTGTCATGGTGGGAGCTCTTTCTTTTCAGTTTGGAACGTTAAATGTCCGTGGCTTACGTAACAAGAGGCGTCAAGGCCAGCTTCTTCACCTAATGCGGGGTTGGAAGCTTGATATATTGGCCATTAAAGAAACAAAAATTCAGTCGGATGAAGGGACTGCGGAAGCTCTATCTCCTTTTCAATCAGAGTACGAAGTGTGCGTTAGCCACGCCAAAGGGTTATCTGCTGGGTACATGCTCTTTCTGAACAAGCGCCTCCAATGCTATGTGGAATTTGTATCCACTGATTCGGAGGGACGCCTTATCGTATGTGACCAAATGATCGCGGGACAGTCATGGAGGTTTATTGTCGTTTATGCACCGTCGCATGACCGCCCCTTATGACCACCCTTTATGACCGCCCCTTAATGGTCTTAGGGGATTTTAACTGTGTGTGTAACCCGAGTGACAGGTCATGTGAGCACCAACGATCGGACTTAAGCGCTATAACATTGGAAAACATTGCTTGTGACTTTCACCTTTGTGACATAGGAGACAATGTCCGACTGCAAAATCGTTTTACACATTTTCAGGGAGCCTCTCATGCTAGGCTAGGCCGTATTTATGTTTCTTTAGATTCTCTACCGTGTGTCCATAGCTACTCTGTTCATCCGGTATTTTTTAGCGACCATTGCCTTGTATCTGCTGCGCATGGTAGCCAACAGTGTCGGAGTCGTCGCCTGAATTGGGAATTGTGAAAATTTAATAATTCTTTACTATCCCATCTGCCTTTTTAAATCGTGCGCCAGAAATTATGCAAAATGCAAGAAATCGCTATGATCTGGCAATGCTCGCACGGTGGAAATTATTTAAGCAAGAAGTGAAAGTCACGGCGATTGAAGAGGCTACAGTGATGGTGTTTGAAAAGAAAAACAACATAAATCACCTAAATAAATTGTTGAGAGAACTTTATGAACTTGAAGGCCGATGTCCAGGTAAATATATGTATGACATTCGGAATGTCAAGGCGCAGATACAGGCGTTTGATGTTGAGAAATACCGAGGAGGACTAGTGCGAGCGAGATCACAGCGCTTTGCTGAAGTGCAACCGTGTCGCCGGTCTCTAGGTGATGAGCGCCGTCATGCTCGGTCTGAACAAATACTTGAAATTGAGTAGAAAGAGAAAATTACTGATGACATACTGTGATAATGATGGCCTTCGTCGATTACTATAGAACTGTATTCCATACTCCCAAAAGAGCGGTGAGCGAGGACTCCATTGATAAATTCATTAGTTTGCTGCCCAAATTAAACCAGGACGAGTGTGCATCCAGTGACCAGGAGGTTGGCATTCAAGAATTGGTGTCTAGCATTGAATCATTGTCGAAAGGCAAAACCCCGGGACCTGATGGTCTCACAGCAGAATTTTACCACACATTCTGTTCTCTGCTGGCTCCATTTTTACTTGAGGTTTACCGCGAGGCTTACAAGACTGGATTTCTTCCACCTACGCTGTACGAAGGCCACACTGTTCTAATCCCCAAAAGTAATGATCCTGACAAACTGCGTAAAGTAGAAGGATATCGTCCCATTTCCTTAATTAATGCAGATTATAAAGTCTTCGCTAAGATTTTGGCCAACCGTCTTCAAAATGTAATTGAGCTACTAGTTGGTGACCATCAGACATGTGGCATTCGTGGGCGATCTATTCAAATTAACATTCACATAGCAAGGTCTATATTGGAGTGTGTTTCGGGTACGCCAGCCCAGGTAGCCTTAGTACAACTAGACATGGCAAAGGCATTCGATCACGTCAGTCACCAATTCCTGTTTCGTTCTCTACAGCATGTGAACGCGGGATCTTGGCTTACCGAAGGTATTCAAATATGTTATGCTAATGGCTCGACAAGAGTGATAGTCAACAATCGACTAACCCAACCAATCCACCTTCTTTCATCGGTTCGTCAAGGGTGCCCATTATCACCACTCCTGTTTTGCTTATATCTGGAACCATTATGCATGCGCATAATAGAGGACATTAATGTTAGAGGGTTCACGCTATCGTCCTTCGAAGTGAAAATTTTAGCATTGAAAATTTAGCATTTTGTACTGACAAGGCCAGCGTGGAGAATGCTCTTGACATTACACAAGAATTTTGCGAGGTTTCAGGTGCGGCCCTGAATTTCGAGAAAAGCAGCGGATTTTGGTTGGGAGAATGGGGAACCACACCCAATTGTTTCGCCGGAATCAATTGGAATAGAGACCTAACTTATTTAAGAGTACCCATCTCGCAGTTTCGCAATACTGACTCGCATTGGTCGAAGCAGGCGGTGAAGCTACAGCGCCAAGTGAATCACTGGAGGGGACGGCAGCTGTCCATCTCTTCTCGTGCTCGGGCGTGTAACACGTTTCTTGTGACCCGACTTCTTTATGTCCTACAGGTGTTACATTGCTCACGACTCAGGATACAGGCTTTTCACCGGATTTTTGCAACCTTCATTTTGTGTTCGCGTAGTGAGCCAATGCGTCGCGATAACCTTTTTCTTCCGGTTGTGCGAGGGGGACTTGGGCTTGTTCATCTGTTTCTTTGGCAGCTTCTTTCTCGTTTATTCTACTTTCCAGATGTTCAACGTCCTTTTTTGAAAGCTGTACTGCAAATACATCTTGCACATTTTCTCCCTGATATTATGGTGTCTTCGCTGTCTGTGGACGCAGCCCGAAGCCCGCGAGGTTTCCTCAAAGAAGTGGTTGACACGTTTCGCTTCTTACAGGCTCGGTTTAGCCTTGAGTACACATTTACTGCTTCACGCGAGTCTATTTCTGATGCCCTGGTTTCTGGGCTTTTTCCCGCACCTTTATATCGTGTTCTGTACCTACAGTGTCCGTACCAGGATGTCCTCAATAAAGTGTGTAAAATGTGTGTTGCGCCAGGTGTTAAAACATTTTTCTTTAAATTACACACTGGCACGCTCCCTTTTAAAACATGGATGAAAGACCGGGGTCTGTTTATAGCTTGGCCGACAGTCTGTCGGCTCTGTACTCGGCCAGAGACAATTGATCACTGCTTTGTAGACTGCAGAGATGCTGTCTTCTTCTGGGACATTTTGCAGCGAACGCTCAAAAAAGACATGGATATTACGCCTTTCTCTATCCGATTTTTGCCGTTCGACAATCCTGGTGAGCCGCCCTATGACATGTTCGTGTTGATTGGTTTGCACAGTCTGTGGCGATGCCACTTATGTGATAGGCATACTGAGCCACCAAGATCAACTAAGTCCTATTTCCGAGAAACTGTGGCATTTGTACATAGTGTGTATAGTTCGCTTGACCAACCACCTGACTGGTTCCCTCTTTCGAACGCTTGTGTGTGTTTGCCTGAATTTTGATGTATATGTGTTTCTCATAACTTCAGTGTATTCTTTTGTTTGCTTGTATTCCTCGTACTGCAACGTCTGAGCGTATTCTCTCAAGTAATAAAGAAAAAAAAAGATTTGTAGCGTCGTGGGAAGAGCACCGCGTACCTCCCGTTGCGGCCAGAGAGTCATGGGATCGAAACCGGGCGCCGCCATTTCTTTTTTTATAGTGTAGTATCGCGCAGCTGTGGGTGTAAGAAGGAGAGTTGCGCATGCGCAGTGTGAGTGCGGAAGCCGACGCGGGACATGCGGAGACCATAAGATGCTTTCGCATCTAAAACAATGTTGGCGTTCATTATTTCATACGCAAGGCTTTGCCCATACGGGATCGTAAGTCCGGAGCACTTCAGAGGCCCAGCTTGTCGCGGTAGCTCGTCCGGGTCAAGGCGTTTCGCACCCAAACAGAGGCTTCGAAAAGATCACTGCTTCCCTTGGTCGGAATCGAACCTGAGTTCCTCGCGTTTCGAAGATGATGTCTATCCCATTGCGCCACAGATGCACACTCACATGCAAAGCGCTGGGGGCGGCCTTTGCGCTGCGCCGTTACCATGGAGGCTGCCGTTGCTAGGCCGAAAACACAGAGCTTCTCAAGAGAAACTCTGGCCGCAAATAAGTACACAATTTTATCAAATCAGTAAAGCATCATGATAACACATAATTGACGCAAATTAATGAAAACTTGGTCCAGTGTCTCCTTATAGGCCTTTTCAAGGGCTACGACGCCCTCTCCTGACTACTATCGGTATCAACACCAGGTTGATACGCAGACATGTCAAGAGAAGGGCTTGCGTTCGGGCTAGTTGGTATTCCATAACGTTCATCTTCAGCGCAGAAAAAAACAGGGACACAGTAGGCAAGGACAAGCGCTCCGGACAAGGACCAGGGCAAGGACATGTCAAGAGAGGGCGCCGCAGCCCATCTGGCGAATCACTGCTCCGCATTTTGACAGTTTTCACGTTGAGTGAAGCTGCGTCATTTTTTATCTCAGGGCTTGACAGTCGACCATTATTTTAACAGCGAGGCTAAGAAAATCGTCTGTGTAGGGTGTCCACAGTTAAAAATACCAAGAAAAGGCCGACTGCTCGTGCAAGCGTGCCTACAGCGTGCACGTTCATCAAGATAAACTTACCCCAATAGGGAGGTTGGCCAATGTTGACAAAAAAAACTCCAGCGTTAGCAATATCTTGGCAGCACTTGCTTGGAACGAGATAGACAAGTTCTAGCGTACGCCCCTCGTTCGCTCGCCCTCGTGTCGTCATGCGCATGCGCTCTGTACCATTGGAGAGCCGCGACTTGAATGTCGCAGCTGCTGTAGGTGATCATTGACTCCCAGCCGCAGATAGTTCGCGCGGCCTTGGAGGAGGCCGCGCTTCGAGAGGCCCGGCGTGCAAAGCATCCTCTATAGACGATAAGTCGCGCTTGCAGTGTTGCGTACGAAGACATCGACCAAAACGACGAGCTCACTCTGGCCTTGCTCAACGTAGGTTCATTGAAATGCCATGCCGCCGATGTCAACCACGTCACCACAACAATACTAAAACTCAATTTTGTGTAGCCAATGATCACCTACAACAGCTCCGCCATTGAAGTCTTCCGCGGTAGTGCAAGCTTCCCTGAATGCTTTTACATGGAAGTGCCAACGATTGAGTAACGCAGTTCATAAAATATGCCATGACGTGTGGAACCCAGGAGAGTAACTTGTTTATCGCGCCAATGCTCCCTCCCACCCACACACTGTACAGCGGGCGGCAGCTTCGAAGTAAGAACTGGACGGCATCCACTTACTGTTTATTGGAGCGAACAACTCACTGTTGATGGTGTTTAATTGCAAAACTCACAGTAGTGCCTAAATGGAAGGCACCAAACATGTGGTAGAGGTAAGGAAGAAAATTACGGATGCATTCAAGGTTATCATGACCTAATTCCACAGTGCAAATAGCAAGAATTTGCAAGAAATACCTGCGGAAAATGTCTGATTAGCCTAATTTCTAATATTATTTTTTAGTCTCGATGTCTGCCTGTGCTGTTCCTTCCTTTACAATCAGTCTGCAAAATTAACGCCTTGATGTTCGACTATGCACGTATTTATTTAATTTATTTATTTATTTATTTATTTATTTATTTATTTATTTATTTTATTTATTTATTTATTTATTTATTTATTTATTTATTTATTTATTTATTTATTTATTTATTTATTTATTTATTTATTTATTTATTGAACTCCAAAAACCTCTTGAAACTGTGAAGTCCCAGTTTGCCAACCAAGCCAAGGAACGTAAAGAGCGCCGCTTGGTGTGGCAACGCAGAGAGGAACAATCGCGGAAAGAGCGGGACCACATCGAGGTGCATGACCGACTTCAGCCACGATCCCCTGACAGTACCATCCCACTTTCCCAATCTGAAATACTACCAGCAAACTGAACTGTGTGGACAGTGTTTCCAGCACCGCCAAAGAAGGAAGTGTTCATTCAACCATACACCTGGAGCAATTTCTCGCAGCCATGCAAAGTCAGCAACTTATGGAGCAACAACAGTGCACAATGCAGCAATTCATGCAGCATACACTTGCTCGGTTGCCACAGCTCGCTTCAGCCACTCAAACGTAGTCTAAATGAGCCGAAATATCGACCTAAACAACACCACTATCTATAATCTGGCTTCAACCACTATTTCAAGATATCCGGACGCCTTCTATTGCAACTGCCGCAGCCTGGGGACATGCGCCAATGAACTGAACCTGCTGTTTGGCCATATCGGGCACCCCGCTCTCCTTCTACTGCAAGACAAGAGACAAGTGGTACTCAACCGGGAATTAGAGGCTACGACGGTTACTTTCAACCTGCTATCGTGCATCCCGCGATAACTGACAGTTCGGAAAGATTGGTTCAGGCACAAGCCGCAGTGTTTGTTCGTCGTGATGTACCTCAAACGCCAGTGAACACAGCTGCATTTTGTACAGATTACCAGGAGGTGGCAGCAGTAAGATGCAAACTGACACCACACAAGACAATGCTAGCAGTATCAGTGTACATACGTCCAGACACAAGTGTGCACAGACGAGTAAATTTCGCGTGGCTCCGGGTTCTTCGTGCGCAATATCCGCGTGACGTAATACTCATGTGTGGGGATTTCAAAGCCCAGCATAGTGACTTGAGATATGCCCGGGACTCCGTTCGGGGGAAGCGCCTTGGCGACGAAACTGAGGCTGCTGGCCTTGTATTGGCGAACGACGCCGCTTACCCATCTCGACATGGCTTCACGCGGGCCAGCAAGTTAACGTGGAGCAGACCTGGTCTTGTGCGTGAGTGACGATGCGGGCTCGATGCAATGGGTAGCGACCATTACTCAATTTGTTTGGACCTTAATATTGCAACCGAAAAAAAAGCCTACGCGCCACACAAAGGCTGTCAATCGGGACGAATTTCGCGCTAACTTTAAGCGTTACGAAATGAACATGCCATTCCACGTCAAAATTTTGCGTGCAGCCGACGACACAACTCGGCATATCTCTGTCAACGAGTACTTGCCCACGCCCGATCAACATCTACAGAACCTGTGGAATACTAGGCAGCAGCTGCACCATGCTTACCTCGCCGGTGGAAGGCGGTACGTGGACCTTCTCAAGGTACGTGACAAGATGGCGCAAGCTGCTCAAAATTACGCAAAGCAACTTTCTCGCGAACGATGGATTGACCACTGCGGCTCCTTCGGAGAAAGAACGGGCCTTCGAAAACTCTGGCAAACGTTTCGAGCCATCAACGGTGAGCGCAGACATGGAAACGCAGTGAAAGCTATACTTCTTAAGGAAGGCATCACCAGTGCAGGATTTGAGGATTTGGCTGCATATACTTTTTGTCCCAGCCTCGTACACCCCCGGTACCTCACCTATACCGAAAACGTACCCCAGCCTGCGATGACGGGGTAGAGTCTCCATTTGCGCTACAAGAATTGCTGCACGCCTTACATTTCATGAATGAGCGCAGTGCGCCTGGAAAGGATCGCATCACCTGGCAGATGCTCCGCAAGTTCGACCACACTGGCAAGCAGCAATTACTTGATAACTTAAATCACGCGTGGATGTCGGGTACCCTACCGCCCGAATGGAAGCATTCTATCGTAATACCTATTCCTACGCCTGGAAAGTCCCCAACACAGCTGAGCAACATGCGACCAATTTCACAGACTTAGACCCTTCGCAAGCTTCTCGAGAGAATGGTTCTTACACGTCTCAATTACCACCTTGAGGAACAATGCGGTCATTTCCATCCAGCGCAAACGAGATTCCGACCAAACCTTCGCACACACGACAGCCTCTACCTCCAGCGACGTCTGGCAAACAAGCGCCGCGGCCGGCGAACCGGCGTACCGAGCATCCTGCTCACCGTAGACCTTCGCAAAGGGTTTGACACAGTCTCTCACGAAGCCATCATTCAAGCATTGGAAGAAGCTCGTCCCGGCACACGAATCGTAAACATGGTAAAAGCGTTCTTTCATGACCGCACATTCGAAATATGTAGCGGGCGTAGCCAACCACGTCGCTACACAAATAGGGTAGGAGTGCCCCAAGGGGCAATCCTCTCACCAACCCTATTCAACCTAGTGGTGAGAGGGCTTGAAAATTGCCTTCACGACCAGGCTACCGGTTTTCGTTTTACTATGTACGCCGATGATGTCACCAACAACCCAGGGCAGCAAGCCACAACAGAACAAGCAGTAACTGCCATTCAAACTGCCCTGGATGCTTTATTCGCGTACTTTACACAAACTGGCAGGCACCCATCGGCTGAGAATACCCAGTACATTCTTCTAGGAGGGACACAGGAAAAAAGAGACAAAGTGAGTCTGAAACTCGGGGATCAACTACTCATCAGATCACCTACTCGCCAGGTTCGCATCTTGGGCGTACCACTTACACGAACGGGGGTGCCGACGCATGGCTCAAAGAGCTCGCGCCTACATGGATTAAGATCCTTCACCTCATTAAGAGGATTTCCCATCGCAGTGGGGGTGCGGGTACGAAGGTCGCCCGCATGTTAGTAGCAGCACTTCTAACTTCCCGCGCCTGGTTCGGAGCCTCGTGTTTTGACCTCAATCAGGCTCAAACCAAACAACTAGAGGTGTTGCACCGAGCATCCATGCGTGTTGTTACGGGCCTTCCCCGGCACACGCGAGTAGAAGAGCTCCATCATTTCTTACGTCTTCCTGCAATAGCTGCGACTATCCAAGAGTGGAGGCGCAGTCACTCAAGGCGCCGCACATGGACTCTTTCTAGTCAACGTTTACTGTTGCTGGATTCCCCGTGCACCATACCGACCTGCCAAACATTCCTCCAATGATTCCACCATGAGAGGATGAAAATGTGTGCCGGCTCAATCCTACTACACGAAAGATTAGCAAAGCGTCCCACGCTTTCCAGCGATCCGCTCAGGCTACCCGTGCCGATGCCAATCCTGGGGCCATTTTCACAGACGCCTCCTGGGATTCTACCCCCCACCGTGCAGGCATTGCTTTCTACCGCCTCCAACGTGACGTGCGCCGTGGCCTGGTGCTCCAGTACAATGATCAGGAGTACCCCACGTCTTGTGAACTGGAGTTGCGGGCTGTTCACATGGCCCTGGACTTTTTATCGCAGCAAGTGTCTCAAGGCGCCTTTCCCCCTTGGGAGCGCCTCACCATTTACACAGATTGCCTTCAGGCCATCAAAAAATTGCAGCGGATTCCACGCAACGGCTACCTAACTCATCAAATTAAGAGCAGTTGCCGTGTACTTTCTGTACAAACCAATGTGGACGTACATGTGACCTGGGTTCTCGGCCATGCGGGCGGCTTCGGAAATGAGGCCGCTCACGCTATGGCGAACGCGCTTCTCAACTCCCGCTTGCCGTCGCTGGAACACGTGTTCACTACTGTCCGTCCACTCCAGGACCCCGACGACCAGCGTGACTTCCTGAAGCAACGTGGACGGCAAGGGCTCCTCGCATCGGTACCTCTTGACCCCCATCCATTGCCGAGCGGACTGCCGCGTGGTGCCGAGGTTTTTATCCATAAGGCTCGAGCTGGAGGGGCGCTCACCGATGACGTTATTGCTAAATGCCGAGCCTACATCCCTGGTCATGGACGCCAGCAACCTGAAGACGTTGAGCCCTCCCATCCCGGCGCCGCCTGTCGAACATGGGACCTGGGGGTCCGCCCCACTATGCAGCATCTTGTGTGGGAGTGTCCCGGACTTGAGACTATTCGCGCGTGCGATCGCCGCCAAATTCCGACGTACGAGTACTGGATCTCGCCACCACAGCACACGCACGCAGCCCGAGTCCTGCGTTCCCTCTTGGACTTCGCCCCGAGGCTGACATTCTGAGCGGGACTTAATTTTACCCCCTCCTTTCCCGCCCTGCTATCCATATAGGCCTCTGAGCCAGCCCTTTTCCTAAGAAGTTACATTTATTTATTTATTTATTTATTTATTTATTTATTTATTTATTTATTTATTTATTTATTTATTTATTTATTTATTTATTTATTTATTTATTTATTTATTTATTTGGGGATGCACATCAGCAGCACCTGGGCTTCCTTCGGTGGTGCACTAGAAGTACAGGGCGACACACAGAAGAAACAAAAAATGAAGTAAGGGTACTGGTTGCTCAGTGCAGTGAATCACTTAGTACCGCACCACATGCACGCACACACACGCACACACGACGCACCCCTCGCACACAAATGCGAACACAAACAAACACGCACACACATACACGAGTTCGAATGAACATTGCGGTGGGATACATTAGTAGGCACGAAGACAGGGTCGACAGAAAAGTGCAGGTATCTGCAAATGGTACCATCATACTGGAGAATACAGATACCGCGAAATGTGTGCAAACCACATTGAAATGTATGGACAACACGTGCGTGCGCATGAACACACACGCACACACACATTCAAACAAAAACGGGAACTCGGGATCCCTTAAATGCCATATTGAGGGGGCATGAAGAGCTTCAGGTACTTGCATTTCTAGGAGCTTGTTTGAAAGACTGAAGATTGCCTGAAAAGACTGCTAATGATACAAAAAAAGCATTATTATACACACGTTGCAGATGGAAGACTGGCTACAGCATCTCTGTGATCGTTACACCAAAGCATATGTGGGGACGCAGTGCTCGCATGACACACTTAGCCGAACAGAGCTCACTAGTTTCTGGCTGTCGAATTTGGATTGCATACACTTGAACGGGAGAAATAAATCCCGGTTCGTGCGCCTGCATAATAATTCTTACATCTGAAGCCGCTTGAGGACGTCGTTGTAAGCGTACTTTTCGTGCGGGGTGTAGCGGCGAGAGCAGATGAGAGTGAACCTTTTTTGCACCCTCTCGAAGCGCAAAGACGACGACGCACTCATACAGTTCCAGACTGTCGATGCAAACTCCACCTTTGGGATAACAAGGGCTTTATACACGGCTAGAAAACACGATCTTCTTGAGAACTCCTTGGCTACAGGAAAGATCGCACCCAGAGTCCGAATAGGTGTGCATGCTAGGTAGTTAAAATGAGGTGTGAAGCGAAGTTTAAAATCCATCAAAACAACAAAATGGCGTGTTACGCTTGCTCTTTTTATCGTCTGAGAGTCGAGGTGGTAGAAAAAGGTTAAAGAATTCTTTCGAGTGTATATAACAGCGGCGGTCTTCAAAGGATCCAGGTCTATATAATTAGTTTTGCACTAGAGGGATTTCGCGTGTACGTCGCTTTCAAGCTGGATATCTCCCTCTGATACTAATCTGATACTACTCTGATACGGTTAATGTTCGAGTCAGCAAACTGCAAGAGCGATGAATGTTTTATAATGAACTTCACATGATTCGCAAATAAGCTAAACAGTAAAGGGCCGAGAATGGAGCTCTGGGGAACCTCGGACGACACAGCGAGGCCGCGAGACTTGGAGCCGGCGTACTGAGAAACGTTTGGTATATGTTGGAGATAGGTAGAGAACCACTCGCAGAAAGCAGGAGACAGACCATACGCAGACAAAGCGAAGGAGCATATCACGGTTTACGCGGTCGAAGGCATTACTGCAGTCGAAGTAGATGGCGTCCATTTAAAGACGTGAAAGTACACATTTGCTGGCGGCACTCAGAAAGCAGGCAACGTTCGACTGGACAAACCGCGCAGGCATAAACCCCCTTGCTGATTACAGTGAACAAAGGGGCGGAATTTGGTAAAGAGATAACGTTGCGTTGCTTTTTCGAAGACTTTTGAGAAAGAAGAGAGGAGAGAAATTGGTCGATAGTTCCCAGGCACCGACACGTTTCCGGACTTATGGAGAGGAAAACCAACGACAGGTTTTGGATCTGTTGGAAAGTGCCGCTCTGCAAGCGAAAGACAACAGATGTGGTACAGCAACGGCGAGAGAACGTCAGTGCGGAACGTCGGTGCAGAACGTCAGTGCAGCCTTTTACAATGAAACATGAAATATTATCGTGAGCGGAGGGCTTCTTCGAATGCAGACTGCGGACAGCAGCGGTGACACCCTCATCAGTTATTTTGGGCGTCTATATGACATCATCTAGCAGTGCAAATCCAAGTGGGCAGCCGCTATCGCGTGAGGAGGAATACGCAGATGAGAAGTGTTTTGTGGATATTTCGCATATTCTGGCTTGGTCGCAGACGATGTTGTCGCCATCCTGAAGAGCAATCCCCTCAGGAGCTTGCTTTCTTGTGAGCATTTTTGCGTTCGCCAGAAGTCACCCGGGGAAGGGGTAAACGAAGATTCCGTAAAGTCCGAAAAATGGTTTTTTGTCGTGGGCGAGGAGTGCTTTCGGAGGAGTGCTAGGACGCTTTCGGCACTACGCACTGCCGAGTTCTTTGCTAATCCAGAAGGAAAATTGGTGAGGGCGCTTAGACTTTTTCGGTATGTGCTCATCCCCAGATTTTCGGGCAATTTTGTGAGCGCAGCGTCAGCATAGGCGAAGTGTAGACTGGCTCCCAGTTCATCTCGTTGAGCGTTATAATCGCCACCGCGAAAATAAAAAAAAATGGGGTCTCCTTGCGCCGCTCATAAGCAAGCAGCAATAATACCGTTGCCGTGAGAGGTTCATGCCATAGGTCGACCATAACAAAAGCCTCTTGAGCCGGTTTAAGATAGAAAGAAGCTAAGTTAAAGAAAGCGATCTCTGCGACGCTTCCTGCGGGGCTATGACGTAGGGCAGCATATGCCAATCCGGTGAATGATAAGAAGTTAAACAAGTTAGCTGCTTTTGAAGATCTGTCAACATTTTACTCTGGATTCCACCACTAGCCGGGTAAGTAGAAATCGTCGAATAAGAGAATGGTGTACTTGCCAGGGTCTATAGTTTCTGAGAGGAGCTGAAGAATGGAAGCGAATGCAGGAATGTCTAGCGTTGGATGAATATAATACACACCAATGAGCAAATGTTTTCCACGTTTAGCCTTCGCTTGCCCCAAATGCATTAATTCGTTAATTATATGTTAGTGCGGCGAAACGCAGCCATGGACCTTCGCCGTGCGATTAAAGCTCCTCCACCGTACTTTTGGCCGGTGTGTTCGTAATTTATGTCGTGGCCGAAGATAGCGTACGCATCGGGGAAGTAGTCTGCGGAAGAAATTTGGTTTGACAATCAGTTATCGGTAATGCAGTACACGTCATTGTCTAAAAGAAAAAAAACATTATTAAACAATTGTTGCGTTTTTGTACGTATGCCTTGTGTGTTCTGGTGGTAAAAAGAAATACTCATGGGATATTTATGTCGGTCGACTTCAGCGCTCGGTCTTCCCTCAGAATACCGTCCGATTGGCGGAATAAGCACCTGCTCGGCCGCTGCTTACAAGGCCAAAGGTCAGCAACGTGAAACGAGGTGCACCTCTGGTATTTGGCCTTAAACCCCGTGCACACAAAACTCTTATCTTTGCAGATAGCCGTGACGAGTGTCTTCACGGTAGACACTGAGGTATCTGGGTGCAGACGGGACACAAACCAAGCTTTCTTGTGGGGCTGGCGGCGTTCTTTCTGCGCGCACTCGCAATGCAGTTGCTGCCCGTCTCAATTCGAAACTCTATCTCTTATCTTATTTAAATTTGCTTGTAATCTTCCCGCTATCGACTCCTTTTATGTCATCTTCCCCACCCCCCCCCTCCCCCCGCACCTTCCTGAAAACCTCATAGCATACCATAGCGGAGGAGCGGCTGGCTCAGACGGAAGCTTCGAGGAGCCGTATTCGGTGTTGCCTTTTGTTCAAGCTCCCGGGTCCACGCGGGAGCGCCGTCCACCAGCGCCACCTAGAGAAGGTATTCAAGGCTGGGAGGCTGGTTCAGTGACGTAGCGCTACTAGGCTGACACCGGCCGCGCGCGATCATGCTGGAGGAGCAATGCGACTGCAAAGGTTTCCGCGGAAGCGGGCCGATTCTGCCTTTGCGAATTAGTAGAAGAATAAAAAACACGTATCCCATAGACGAGTTTCTTTTTGAGTTGCAAACAAACTTTGGCTTATTTTAGAGTTCAGTTTTCGAGACTGGTTCTTTTCGTCACACATTGGGTTACGGAGCGGTCTGCACAGGTTGTTGACAGGCTTGTACACATTACTGAAAAAAAGTAACCGAATACAGTTACAATGCTTTCACCGTAAGAACCAAGTGACTGCAATTACAGCCCCAGAAAAAACAAACAAAAATGGCTATAGCGTAATCGCATTCTTCTAACGTTACTTTTCACAAATTATTTTTTGCTTCGGTATCGCGTATATACACACACAGCGGGGCACAAACAGCAAGGTGGCCGCTTAATCTAATCGAAAAAATCGGCACGTTCCTGTATGTACCTCAAAGTTTACTTTAGTCTTATCTTTTAGTCGTGCCCGCTACCATGTCAGATTTCAAAGCCCAACTCCGCATCTGTGAGTTATAAGAAAGAGACCTCTGAGTTGAGAACTATTTTAATATGCAATTTTGTAATCGATAACAGAAAAAAACGTGATTGAATTACAAAGGTCGTCACTCCTAAAAAAGCCAATTCAAACACTACACAACCACAGTAAAATGTTATCGATTACAATTATTAGTTGAAGCACGTTACGTACAAGTGTGGTTCTTCAGCCCACAACTTGATGCTACAACGAAGCACATGCTTCAAAACCACTTTACTTTTACGTGCTGCCTCGCAGAAATTCCTGAACAACAACATATAGTTGTGGATCATAGCGAACCCGCCTGTGATGGCCCTTATAGAGGCTTTATTAGTAATACGCTGGCTAAACCATGCTGCTGTTTTCTTTTATGGCCACCGCACATCATTGCAGCTATCGCACTTCAACCGATTCAGGGCAACGTGGACTGCGCGGCCTGCCGCGTAATATCTGAACCAAGCAGTTACACCGCAGTGTGTGGTGTGTGAACTCTGGCTTCATGACAACGGAATATTTGAGGCTGAGCACTTCATTCTCGGTAATGTGGAGCAAAATTATGCTGCCGTTGTTTACGATAGTGAGCCGCAAAATAAACTGGAGGGTTCAAACTCACACAACAAAATTATTTGCGCAACGAATCCTCTCAACTTCCCTCTCTTTACAGGCAGGGAGAACTGACTAGGCGAGCGGTTTCTGCCGAGAAGCAATTTCTAATCGTTTTCGTTTTGTTACAAGGTACTTTCGTCTTCTTTTTGCTCAAGTAGCTCGGATACGAGAGAGAAACTGGACTTCGCGTAGTCGTACTCCGGAAATTGGCGCTGAAACAGTTCGTCGCGTTACCTCGTCGAAATGAGCAGGTAACACAGAATGTCGTCTGTGTTGAAGTGCCACTCCCACACACACACAAAAATATGCACACTAAAGTAAATACGGGTTAATTCTGCTGCAGTATTTACTGCATGCAATAATAACACATCCCTTACATGTCCTGCAATCAAGCCCGAATCTCATCGTTCGAATACGTCGGAAAGACACAACAAAATGTTCTTACCTTTGAGCTTTGATGTGGACAAGTTATCCCTCGGTATGGCCCGTGTCTATCGTTGTTACGCCGGCTCCTTTTTAGGAAAGGTAAAAACGTGTGATTTTGGTCCCGAATCGTGGCTTCGTTGTAGCGAGGAACACTGGACTTTCACAACATTTTCCACGGTTGCACTACACATCACACAGCACTTCACTTTGTACACACAACATAACACTCTCAGCACACACTTTGAGTTTTAGCTAGCAAATTCGACTCTAACACGTGCTGAAATAAGGAAAGCGGCTCGACACGCGCTTCCCGCCAGCGACGCGAACTGTGCCAGTCCGTGTCTGCCGTGGTCAAACTGGGCCTGCCACATTCACGAGTTCGGTTCAGTGACCCTTCCCTCCGCACGGCAGTCGTGCGGCGTGGGAAGCCAGCCCACTACCTCTGACGGGTGGTGACGTAGGCCCACAAGAAACCCGGCCTTGAAACCGTTGCTTCCACGCAACTCGATGAGGAGATCTGGTAGGCGGGTGAGGAGGCCATGACTGCGCTGTGACAGCTTTATTTGGAAGGTGCGTCAAGCACTTCTAAGGGCTTCCACGGTGTCCCGCGCTGCCGTAGCTCCCCGCAAAATGCGCGCACCTGCTTTGAAGACAGGCAATTACGGCCGCCCGTACTTCCGATGCCTTCGTCGTTCCCCTGCGAAGACGGGAGTTCTCCTTCCGTAGCTGGATGAGCTCATCGGTTACGAACGAAATGCCTTCCACCCCATTATCGTCGGGCTTGGAGTGGTGGTGTCGCTTTCCAACATACGTTGCAGTGAAAAGGAAGTCCGCCGGCGCGAAGAAGTTTCAGATACTGGTGAGCACGCATTTTGTCACTGGTGTGCACGCACTTTGTGTGCGCACACTTGCCACGCGGAGCAGAGCGAAATTGGTTGCAGGGTTTAACGCGCCGACGCCACGCAGGCGATTAGGAGCGCCGTAGTGGAGGGCTCCGGATTAATTTTGACCACCTGGGGATCTTTAACGTGCGTTGAAATCCCGTACACGTGGGTGTTGTTGCTTTTCGCCTCCATCAGAAAAGCGGCCGCCGCGGCCGGAAATCGAACCCGAAACCTCGTGCTCAGCAGCGCAACGCCTTAGCCACTGAGGCACCGCGGCGGGTTTGCATGTTTTTCGGAAACACCGAGATTTATGTATCGTGGTCCATGCGTCCCTTGGAGGAATTCGGTGTACTCTCATTTTTCAACAATCTTGCTTTCGCATTACAACTAAAGCAAAATACCAACAACAGCCTGTCCTTATCTCAGTGCGTACGCATGGTTAGTCTTACTTCAGACCGTGCTCCAATGGCTGCTTCTGTACCCCAGCTACTACACTTCAGACATTTATTCATTCTTTTTCGTTTATTACGTTTTACGTTACGTTAGTTGCGTTTTCGGCATACATGATGGTCATCTTGTTCAGAATAAACATGACGTCTAACGCCAAGAACCGTGTGTCTTGGGCGTTGTTACGAATCAGCCCGCGCCGCCGTACTTTCCCGCATCACTCCTCGACTGTGCGGCGAAGCCACTACGTGCGCCTTTCGACCAAGGCGCCACCGTGTCGGTGACTCATACTTTCATGCCTTGACAAGCCGGGTCAGACGCTTCGCTTTCGACGCATTTCAAACTTCGACGGTGGCCGGCCCGGCGAGGCACATCGCAACCCGTTCAAGGACACAGAGGCCCCGCGATCGCAGCGGAGTCCTCCTCTCTCCCCTCTCTCGGACTCAACGTGCGCCGAGGCTACCGACAGCTTACGAACTCTGGAAAGAGCATTGTGTGTGTCTGTGAACTACGTAGCGTGCGCAAAATGTAGAGGGAAGGCTGTTTTGACCGTTACGGCTTTTGGGTATAAATAGAAGCCGCCCAAGCGCTGTAACCCATTCCTGTTAGAGCAGCGAATCCATGCTGTCACTCTGCTCGAGTCCTGTATTGTAACCTCGCCCGTCGGGGCATTGTTCTTTGGCTTCGGCTCACCTCTCGCTATGAAGTAAACAGTTACGTTAGCCTACGGCTTCTGGACTTCTTCACGGCTGCAACAGCGGCTGGCCGCTCGCATCATACACGCTACCAGTCGTATGTCGGAGGCCAAGAAGCTCGGATCGCGTGCCCCCACTCGGTCGCAACAGCGTGAAAAATCACGGCCACCGAAATCACGCTGACCGCACCTTGAGCAAACTCAGGCTAGAGCCCAATTGTGTAATACTTCAATTTTAGCCTAATCGGACTAAACAATAGAGGACATGTACGATGCTTGGCTGCTTGTGACAAAGGAGCAGTAATTTTGGCTTCTCGTGCGTTTGTTATACAGCTCGGGAACGTCAAATTAAAAAGCGTTAGGAGGGAAAATAGAAACATTATTTTGTTTTGATTCCTGCACAGCACTTTACCATTCTACTAGCCGAGGCAATTTTTGATTTCAAAACGGTAAGCGAATGCCGTAAAAAATGGCGGGACAAAATAGTCCCAACTCTTTGACGGCGCGCAGTGCCAACAAAAAACGGGACAGCGGTACGTGCGGAGCCGGGGCAGCATACAGTCACCGACGCGCTGAATGGCGCCTTCAAACGAACGGGAGGTTCGCAGGTTGTCCGTTATGGCTTTCGCCTCGGAAGCCAACGGCAGCGCGCCTCACTTTCGCCCCGAATGTGAGACCCCCGCGACGCCCGCTGTTAATTACCAGCCAGGTGGGGAGCGTGCGTGAGTCCGCTTCCAGCACTGCTGCGCTCAGCATCCGTAATTGCTCGCCCGGGGCATGGAGCGGGCCGCCAAAATGGAATGTGCGCTTTCTTCCCCCGGCTCTTCTTTCCCCCCTCGCGCGACGACATTCGGGCAATCCAGACGTCCAATTTTAGCCAGCCCGCGTTTGATCCGTTTTGGACTCTCAGCGGCAGTTGGTCACGAGGCTCTGCTGTCACTTTCCCTCCTCCTTCTTGTTGTTTCGTGCCCCGATGCTTGCTCTGTCCCGCCGGTTTCTTTATAGCCTGGAGTTTTTGTCATTCTGCTACGACAAGCTTTCAAAGAACTCGTCATGCATGAAAGCGCGGATAATTAAATCTTTGTTACGAAGGAAGAACCAGGGGCGCGGTCGTTTGAATGCATTGAGAAGCGGCAAATAAGAGTATGAATCTCGGAAGGTTATACGATCATAATTAGCGTGTTAAGATGGTGTTTTAGGCATCATAAAACTTATCTGCCAATTTCTGACAGGTCATTTGCGTTCGTAACACTTGCACTTCTATATAATAAAGTGAAGCTTCTAGGTCTCACTAATTGCGTATGTCGGTAGAAAATGCACCCCATGAAGGCGAACGTTCTCTTATAATGATGATGATCTTAGATGAAGTGAAAAAACGTAGTCTGAATCGAACCTGTGTCCCTCGCGTAATGAAGCCCACGCCTCGCCTCAGAGTACAGGCTTTTAACAGAATTTTCGGAACCTTAATTTCGTGTTCCGGAAGTGAGCCTATGCGTCGTCATAGCATTTTACCTCCCGTTGTGAAAGCGGGGCTTTGGCTTGTTCATCTTTTGTCTGGCAGCTTGTTTCTCGTTTATCATACTTTCGAAATACTAAAGATCCGTTTCTGAGAGCTGTGCTGCAAACACGTCTTGGCCATTTTCTCTCTGATATTTTCGTGCCTTCGATGTCTGTGGAAGCAGTCTGAAGTCCACGGCGTTTTCTTAAAGGTGGTTGACACGTTCCGCTTAGTACAGGCTCGGTTTAGCTTTGAGTACATATTTAATGCTTTACGTGAGCCTATTTCGAAGGCCCTTGCTTGTGGGCTTTTCCCCATGCCTTTATATCGCGTCTTGTACCTGCATAGTCCATACCAGGACGTCCTCAACACAGTGTATAATGTGTGTGTTCCGCCAGGTGTTAAAACATTTTTCTTTAAATTACATACTGGTGCGCTGACTGTAACAATCTGAATGCAAGACCTTGGTCTTTTCATAGCTTGTTCAACAAATTGCCGCCTGTGTTCACGACAAGAGTCGATTGATAACTGTTTTGAAGATCGCAGGAATGCTGTTTTTTCCTGGGACATTTTGCAGACAACCTCCAAAAAAGATATCCGATTGTGCTATCCCGACATGGTCGAAACCGCTTGGATTTGGAGATGGGTGCAGGGACGTTCGAAAGTAGACAGAAAAAGTGTGCACCCTTCCGTCTTACCTCGACGACGGTTCAAGGCGAAGATTTTTTTGTGAGAAATCAAACAGCGAAATGTCAGAGTCAAAGCCGATTCGACCAAAAATCTAAACTCAGACGACAGCTAAGGAATCCCTCACGCGAAAGCTTCGCGTTCAACCATTGTCATCGTTAGAGGGAGATACCATATTTTTCTGAAAAATGACGGCCTAAATGCTTAACGGAAATGCTTAACGAAAACTGCAACGAAAATGCTTTACAGACTGGGTGCTTCTTAAAGCTATTTTCTTACGTGTACGGAATGGGGTGGCCTTGAGCAACATCTCTCCTAGTTTTCAAAAGCCCCGCAGGCAGGGAAGCCTCTTTCCTAGAAGTGTGGCGCACTAAATACTATAAGTACTTCGAAATTATATCAAAGGAATCACGAGAACACCTAACAACCTGCTTTGATAGACTGAACGCAACAAATTGGCCGCGTATCTGCTACTTTCGTTGCAAATTTGACAAAAGACGATAGCCTTTATCGACTTTTGCCAAGTAAATACCTCCCTTCGCTTTCCCGCTCACCTCTCATGTTGTTCCTTTTGCGTCGCGCTCCTCCCAAGGTAAAGACGGCAAAGGTTTGCTTAAATTATTTTAAATTTACTGCATTCCACTGCTCCAGGCCGGGTGTCTCGATGCCAACGCTGCCGTACGGCGAAGACGAGCGTGAATGGAGGCGCCGTACTTCAACGTTTATAGAACTGCGTTTCCCTACTCCATGTACGTTGCAAACAACGTGGAACTTATCTAGTGGAACCTTTCGTAACTGTTGCCGGTTGATTTCTTAAAATGGTGCAAGAAGCTATAGTGGCGCTGGTGACAGCAGGCGACGGCGGAGTGAATTTTTTTTCTGCAGTTGATGAAGTATTTAATTTCGCTAAAATCAAGCATGTATGACTTTTTATAAAGGAGCACTGCAAATATCACTTCTGTATTAATTTGTTGTATTATATTTGCGTAATGTCTTATTCTTCTTCAACAATGTTGACATGTAGGAACGTTACACCGGACTTAGACGGGTAGGCTTAGCTATGACTATATAAGGCTATTGCGCAGGCGCTGATTTACTTTGGCCGTGTGGCTGAATTGAGTCACAGACAGACATACAGACAGACCAAAATTTCTGGGTTTAAGTAGCCCAAGAAAGACTATCGTCTTTAAAAAGCAATGGTGTCTAAGGCCCAACGCATCCTTTTGCTATATTATGTTTTTCACCTTGCGTCATATTCCTTTTGCGTTTTCGCGGTTTTTCTGTCTTGTACTGCGGCTGTGAGCCCTGATTGCTCGCCTTTTTGACGGCTTTATATAAGATTACAGTACGTAGCCGTAAAAATGAGCCTTCCGACCTGCCAAGCTGCGTAGAACTCAGTATACTCCAAGATGAGAATGCTGCGGTTAACGATGTTAGCGCCCAGGGCATGATATGAGGCCTAACTTGAAAGCAGCACATATCCAACTGCGTTCGCATACCACGCGCACCATCTCCTGGTACAGCGCCGCATAATCGCAGGTTTCAGTGAATGACACTTGATGGCGCTACTATCGTCAGGCCAATACGTACTCACATTCACCTCGCCCGCCGGAGTGTACACTTCGCGGAAATGGGGGGATTAAAAGAAATGCGAACAACGGAGCGCACAGCCTCCAACGCATGCTGCACCATCTGGCAGGAAAGTCAGTAAACTGCACGCATGCGCACTTCTTCGAGAGCGTTTGAGACTGTGGCCTCCATTTACGGTGAATGCTTGACAAGAAGCGACGCCGGTCGCTCATTTTGAGTGGCCTTTTCACGTTGCGTCGCCACTGAGCAGGATCGTTGAAAAGCATCATGCTAGCTGCAAGCAGCCTGGTGCGGGCTTGGTTCCCGAATGTTGTAGATAACAGAATGCTCAGTGGTGACAGAGCATAATAATACGCGTGAAAATAAACGACCGGCGTACCTTCTTTATCAAGAATTTCCTCCAACAGTAGGCCACACTCTCAAGCGCTCTGAAAGAACTACGCATGCGCGCAGTTTCCTGACAGTGCAGCCAGACGGTGCGGCATGCGTCGGAGCCTGTGTGCTCCGTTGTTCGTATTTCTTTTAAACCCCCCTGTACTTTCCAGCTGTCCTAATTGCTGCTTTTTTAAATAGTATGTTAAATTTACTCGTGTATCTAAATACTTGTCTCTAAGCTATATTTCCACGCCGGACGCTCCAACGCATTCACTACGTGCCCCTTTAGTCAGGGCGTACTGCATGTTGGGCGAGTTAGTGGTTCATTTTAAGAATGGCTATAGCGCGAAAAGGAAAGAAGAAACGAAGAAAACAGGTGGCGTTGGATTTGCGTGCTCGCCTCGCATTCTGGATGCAGGTTTCAGGTTCGATTCCCATTAAGACCCACATTTATTCAGTTTCCTTTTCAACTCAGTTGCTTTGCTTATGTGTTCTTTGCGCGGTCGACTATTTTGTATGCCGTCACTCCGGTTACGCCTAGTTTTCGACTTACCGAATGAACATATTATTTCGCTATAAAATTTTGTACGCTCCCAGCATGACTCCTTTGAGGCGCTTTCGCGTTCACACAAGCGCAAAAAAAAACTTCTTCTGGAGCAGTGTGCTTGAGGAAGGTACGTTTGTGAAATAGTAGAAAATTCTCAAATATTTTCTCAAAAACGGTACACCTGCTCTACGAGTTGCGACCGTATGAACATATCCTTTTTTTGTTTAAACCATATTGAACATGCCAATAACTTTGTAACCAATTGCAATTTTGTCTCCCGTACTAGACAGACCGCGCCACTGCTTGGCTTAGACTCGTCGGCTTAGGTAGCGCCGCAAAGCAGCACACTGTATCTATTACGCCGCCCCAGCAGGTCACAATACGCAGTTTTCGCACTTTTCTGTTTTTTAGTATTACTTCTGTCCTGCGATGTTAGACGCAGGCATTGCAGTCGGAGGCCATAAAATACAATTCAAAACCTTAGGAATTAGGTCAGCTATGTCTCATATCGTTTCTTTCAGCTAATCATCGGACTCACAAATTACTTGTTAGACCACTTGTAGTTGGTCCTGCGTGCAGTTATCAGCTGCAAGCGGAAGCTGTTATGCAATGGTGAATAACCCGAATTCGTTACTTTCCGTTAGCAAATAAACATATCTGAGTGAGAGCATTTATCTCTGTGCTTTCATTTAAGACTTGGTGAATATTTTTATTTCCTCAGCGTTTTTTTTATAAGCATTTGATACTTGATCTTAGCACTTCAAACGCAGTTCCTTTATTAGTTGAAATATTTGGTACAAAAGAAGTAAAGGTAGACCCGAAACTCATAGCCTTTTCAGTTCTGCTTAAAGCGTGTAATGCGTTCTAAATGAGGAAGTGGCCACCACGTCTGGGACTGTCCATTTAAGGAAGTAGTTTCTGAGTGTGCAGTAGTGTTCGTTCTCATTGTTTCGCTTATTGAGCAAGTCGACACTGCTTGCTCCGCTTTGATTTCTCTGGCAACCCGCCGTTACTTTGGTTTCGCTTTCTGGGCGGCCCACCACACTTCTTCTTTTTACAGCTTACCAGTCGTTCGCGGCGAGAAAAAGCAGCGTGGTAGAGATTGTGCTGCCATCTGTGACCTTTACCGATCCTCGCTTTTCCTTTTGTATCGGGGGAGGCCCGGGCCGGAGGTCTCTTCCAATTTACATCCGATCAGGACGACACCGGATGCGAAAAGATTTCGGCGAGGTTTTTGCCTCATGTACGATGAAATGCGCCAGCTCAACGGCACCAAGGAAGTGCTTTTCAAAAACGCCTCCTTCCATTATTATTTTTTTTGCGCCACCCTAAGCCACTGCAAACGCGACGAAGCTTTAAATGACAGTTTACGGATAATCTAATAGATATTTCAGCAATGCGAAACACCAGCATTCTGCAAAATCAAGAGGGCAACGTATGTTTCAAACAGAATGCTCTGTCTGTTAAGCCCACAGAATCCGTAAGTAACCCGTGTTTGTCCCACGCATGCATCCTTACTGGCAGACACAACCCATCTGGCGCAAATGCTCGGCTTCCACCAGCTCAAATGTGGCTGAGCAATGCTGTCCTCCTCTGTTTTTTTTTTTTTTACTATTATTCTAGAGAGGATTCGGCAGTTCAGAAATTGCATGCACCAAAGAGCCTTTGCGCGCCGAGCGCTCGAAACGACTCGAGGCCCGTGTCAGCGCCGTACTGCGGATTCTGGTCGGCCTGATTAAGCCCGTGCCTTTCGAATCGCCCCGGGCGGCTCTAAGAGAAGCAAGTCCGTCGCTCAAAATAGGAGAGGCCGGGGCGTACCGGGGAACGGAGTCATTTTTCTTTTGTTACTCGCGACCCCGCTAACCAAGTTCCCCTCTTCCCCGACCTTTCGTCGAGATCCAGCCCTACCGCGCAACGCAGTCCGCCGCACGGAGAATCCCTTCCGAGTCGAGCCACCCTTTTTACTGGCTGTCTGCACTCGCTTCCGTGCTCGGGATCGGTGCAGCCGCTGCGCAGTCGAAAGGCCGGGGACTTATACAGCAGCGCTTATTTACACTTGGGCGTGCAGAGTAGGGAACTCGGCCGCCGAGCAAGAGCAGAAAAGCTCGAAGGAAGGAACAAGCCTATAGCATTCTAATTGGTTGCCGCTGTCAACGCGGAGTAGGCCTTTTCTCTGCTTACCCTTGGCTCTTTCCTGCGGCATTCGGCACCTTCATCCCGCGCAGCCAGCAGAAAGGCTCAAACTTTCTGCCGGCGTGGCACGAAGTCACAATGCCGAGACGGAGAAAGAGGGAGGAGGACCGGGCTTGGTGGTAACAAGAAATTCTGTTGGAGCGGCTGGAATTAGAGCGGCGAACGAAGAAGAAAAAGAAAGTGGCCGAGAAGGGAAGTTGGTGATCGAAGGAGTGGAAGCGTGTGGGAGGGCCCCCCGGCGCGTTCGTCCAATTTGCGGTCCATTTAGTCGTCGGTGCAGTGGCGCACAAGACAAACCCTTCCGCGTAATTGAACAAGCTGGACACACAGAGGCGAGTGCAAGACGAGGCAACGGCAGCGCGCAAGCAAGCAGTCGCGCGCTAGCTCAGTGCGTCGCGCGTAGCGAAAGAGCACACACAGAGCGCACTCGGGGCAGCAGAGGAAGACGCGTGGGGTCTAAAATCATGGACGTGCGGCAAGGAAGCAGCTGTCCACGGAGCAAGCTACAAGCGTAGGCAGTCGCCACCGTGACCGTGGTCTAATTCGATGAGTGCGGGAGTGTCTGACTGCCGAAAGCACGAAAGAAAGCTTGTCGAAGGGCACCGCATATTTTTGTTTTCGACAACGTTTTGCTTACCTAAACGAAGTGAGCCACTTGCAACATAGCCACTTGCAACCCGCGGCGTTACTTTAAGCGAACCGCAGACGCTTGTCTGCGGTTCGCTTAAGGAGTAACGCTGGGGGTTGCTGGCAGGAAATGCTGTTCTCAGTCAGCGATCTGAGTGTCCTAGTCTTGACTAGTTCTTGAGAATGTGGATTGTTGCAAGACATGCGTAGAGGACGAGAGGGAAGGGGAAATAAATTAGAGCCTTTGGCCCTACTGATAAAAGCTTTTATGCCATGGCAACCTTGCGACCAGAAAAAAATCCAGCACAGGTCGCTGCAGCCAGCAGGTCTAGAGAAAATACAGCGAAAAACCCACAAGTGCTCTTGTCGTAGTTCAAAAACAGCGTTGGATTTCGGCTTAATGATGGTGTTACTTTTAAGTGTCCATAAAGAGACGTGGTGTCCGTCAAGCTCGTGGAAGTTAAGTAGTGTTAACCTTGCGCACTTGCTCACTTATGTTTGAAACGACGTTGATTAGCGAACCACCCACAACGATTGCTATTTGCACAAATTAACGAATACATCTCAAATTCATTCGGCAGCCATTACAGAAAATATTATCATTCCACTTTTGGCTACAAGACGTGTTTAAATGACGATCCCTGCGGCAAAGGCAGAAGCATGAATTCAAAGTAAAAACACCAGCCAAAGACGCCCGTGTAGGTTAATGTGCCCACTCCAACTTGTACCCAAAAAGCAGAAGCTAGGTTTCAGCCAGTAACAACTCCCTAAACTACACAGGACGTATTTGTGTGTTGCAAATGAGACAGTGCGATGTTTCCTTGTTCGTTCTGATTGTGTCTCTGACAAGGATGTCTCTAACGGTTCATTCCAATGCCACGGAAATGAAAAGGAGGTCCCGCGGTGAGGCTCTGTGCTATCTAAATTCTGCCTTTCAGGGTTATTTAACTCGGGAGACAGTATACTTTTGAAGGCATCTTTACTTTAGCATTGCGAACTTTGTTTTCCCCGGCACTGGTTCTATCGCATTGCGGGCCGCGGACAACAGCGTGCCGAGACCAATTCCTTCTTATTTGAACTCATCAAGGTGGCTCGAACGATGAGGCTGCGGTCGGGGGCCCCGGACCCGCACTGCTGCTGCTGTCGCCTGAAATGTTCTCGCCGCGCTGACTTGTAAATGAAGACAAACCTCTTCCAATTCCGTTTTCCCCAAACACGGCGGTGCAGCCGCAGCGACCGCGTGAAGCTGTCGCAACCGTGGAACACGCTGTTTCGCTGTCAGCCGCTTCCCGCCCCGAGAAAATTTTCCCCCTGCTGCCGTATTCATTCGGGTTTCTGGGGATCCGGGACCGTCGCATTTTCGCGCTTTCGCCAAGCTGAGCTGCTCGTAATGGGCGATGGGAAAAGACCGGGCGAAAATTGCTGTAAGATGCGCAAAAAGCTGAAAGTACTCTCGGCAATCTCTGAGGGTACTTTTCTTTTTGTACAAACGGCTCCCCCAGGAACCGTGAACGTATTTTTCGTGGAATGTGGAGCAATCACGCAATTATCCAACCTCTCCTCGCGAAGGTTGCAGTGAAAAGAGATATGTGTGAGGTTAGTGCAGGGAACCTGCCTATTCAAAGCAATGATTAAGACGACGCGATGTTTAAAGGAAACCCATAATGTGATGAAGGTATAAACATTCTTATTCAAGAACCAAAACGATCTCGCGATGTTCGCTTATGAATGTCACTTGAGTAAAACTGTTGCAATAAATGAAGTTCGCCAACATTCAGAACATTTTGTATAAATCGTATAATTTATTTGTATAATTGTATAAAACCTTTAACTTCACGGACAACTAGACATAACCATGAATACTTATTATCGCCCATTTTCGCCAGAACTGACACTCACAAGTACACATTTTTCCCCCGAACTGTGTCTGAATGGAATTCTTTGCCACGAGAGGTTTTTGAATCCGCTGATTTTATGAAAGAGCTTCAGTCCCACATTGTAAATTTTAATGGTTGAACGTTGCTATAGTTTTCGGGTTGTCTTGATTGTTGTTACTAATCTTCATTATATTGTATGTATACTGCGCAGCCCCTCCTGCCAGTGCCAAAATACTGGCCTGCAGTATCGTTAAATAAATAAATAAAATAAAACTTTTTGTCCTGTACCAAGAGGAGCAGTTCATTTCAGGCTATTAACAAAGCGTACCTTTATATCTCTGAGCACAAGCATGCCCTCTCCCGTTCAACGGACGTCTCTGCTTGTGCTATGTGCGATAAAATTATCGAAGCCTCCAACAGCCTCAATTCTAAGCACGAACAAAGTTTTAGTGGAGGGTGGAGGGGAAATTTGATGCAAATCTGAAATGCAGCCGTACGGCTACACCGAAAAGCTAAACGGCTTTTTCAGATGCTTCGCAGTCGAAGAAGAACTCACCCGCGTCCAGGATTCAAACTTGGGGCCATTTTTTACCTAACGAAATCACCCTGCCAACTGAACCAACCGATTGGGTTCTGGTTACCTGAGCTCGTAGAGCTAACTGCCCTAGATTGGCAGTGGGCCCATGTTTGAGTCCTCTACAAGGACAAATTTTTCTTCAACTGCGAAGTTCTTGGAAAAGTCGTATAGCTTTCTTTTGTAGCCGTGCGATTGCTTCTCACATGGATGTCAAACGTTTCTTCTTCATGTGTCCACATGTCACTTTTTAACAGCGAAGCTGTTAAGCAATTGGTTGTTTCTCGTGTCCGCCGTTAAAAATAGCACGAAAATGCCCAGCGCAGGTGCGATCGGACCTAAGCGCGTGCATCACGCCGACCGAGCGGCAGTTAAAAAACAAAGAACATGCCGCGCGCTCATGTGTGCATGCTTCGCGGCATCCGCCCAGCGTCCCTGCCACACGTTTATCAAGCCAAGCGTAACTTCTTAGGGAGATTGGCCAAAATTGCGGCGACCGCCTAGCAGTTAAAAAGAAAACCCAAGAAAATGCCAAGCGCTCGAGTGTGCGTCCCTCCCGGCGACCGCCTAGCGTCGCTGACGAACGTTTGTGAAGCCAAGCACATCCACTTACGGAGATTGGCCAAGATTGTGCAAAACAACTCCAGCGCTCACCGTAATTATGGTGAAAATTGCTCGGATCGAGAAAGACGCGTCATAGCGTACGCCCCTCCAAGGTGATGTACGATGATTATCACTCCCAAAGAAATGGAGGAAGCTCGCACATATAGCAACAAAGATGGAGTAAACGTCGTGGCGGCAGTGAAGAGGAAGCAAATCGGCTGCAATCAGGACATAAACCATCGTGATGGTCGTGAAGGTTGGGTACAGCTTCGCTACATATGTCTTACGCGTTAGTGTGAGCGCCCTACATTAAAAATGCGTAGCATTCTTTGCCTAGTATCCCCACAGCCAGGACCGCGTAACGCCCTGCATTTCCACAAAAATGCAGATATGGTGGAAGTTATCGCGGAACACATTAATATGCAGATATCGCGGAACACATTATCCACAATAGTATTTCACATTTTCTGGACGGACATCGCATCTTAAACCAACGTCAGCATGGATATAGGAAGGGATTTTACACAACGACACAATTGGTATCAATAAATACACGACTTCGCTACTTCAATAAATAATGGCAAAGAAACAGACGCAATTTTTATGGATTTTTCAAAAGCTTTTGACAAGGTTTCGCACAATAAATTAGTATACAAATTAGAGAAAATTCTCAGAAATAATAAACTTACTAAATGGATATCGGCCTACTTGAAAGGGAGGGAACAATTTGCAGTTTTTAACAATCACTCCTTTCACAAGGTTGTCGCTGGCTCTGGCTTCCCCCTGCAGTCGGTTCTAGGTCCACGTATGTTTATTTTTGTCATTAACGACATAGTAAATGATATCCGTGTAAATATTAGGCTGTATGCGGCCGATTGCGGTATTTATTCTGAAATCGCCGAGTTTGAATCCCCGAAGGACAAAGTTTTGTTAACAGAGTCGCTAAACAAGTTTGTTTCTTTGTGCGAGGCCTGGCAAATGTCAATCAATTTTGAAAAAAAAAAACAAAAAGCGGCGGATATGTCCATTTCGCATAACAACATTAAATTCAATTTTCAATACTCGACAAACAACGTCATTGTTTCCGAGGTTGAATCCCACAAATGCCTTGGGTTGTTGATAACAAGCGATCTTAACTGGACAAACACATTGACATAGTAACTTCCGAAGCTAACCAGAAACTATTCTTTTTTCGAAGGACTTTGAAACTTTCACTTCTATCCGTCTGTATTCTTGCGTACAAATCGATAGTGCTGCCCATACTTGATTATGCCGCTGTGATCTGGGGTCCATTTACTAAAATTAACATTCGTAAAGTTGAAAAATACAAGGAAGAGCAGTTCGCTTCATATATAACAGTTATGGACGAATCTCGTAACTGAACTATTAGTCACAGCTAACTTACCTTCACTTTCGGAAAGAAACCATATATCACGATTAAAACATCTATATCAATTAATTAAAGAACATTACAAGATAGAAACGGGAAAAATTATTTCATTTTCTTCAGGTTATGCCACTCGGCAAACTCCGTTCCGTACCCGCAATAATTGCTTCAAATATTCTTTTTTCCCTAGAACTGTGCAGGATTGGAATAGTTTAAATAACCATCAAGTCACAAAATATACTTTAACATCATTTGCCGCTGGTCTAGAATGAATAGAAAATAATTTTACTTGTGTGCTAGCTTTGTTTTCTTTTCGTAAAATGAGAATGATGTTTAATCTGTATAATTTTGGTACGTTTGTTTACATTTGTAAAACACATGTGATGTTTCGTTGTTTGTCTTGTGTTATATGACTGCCTACTATGTGAAATGTGAGTGACTGTTCCATCTGCGTGCTTGGTGTTATATGGTTATATTTTCGTCTTTCTTACCCATCTACTAAAATCCATCCAAGGGGTTGCGGTGCATATAAATAAATAAATAAATAAATAAATAAATAAATAAATAAATAAATAAATAAATAAATAAATAAATAAATAAATAAATAAATAAATAAATACGGCCACAACCGTTCTCGTGTACGAACTTCGGATTTTCAAGATTGCAGTATCGTGTAGAGTGTTTATTAAACAAATTCACATAAATGGCCTATATTTGAGTAGTGTCTCAAGAAAAATATTGAAATCGCATATGATGAAAAATGGAGACTTTGCCTCAAAGTGGTGAAAACTAATTTATCATTGGCTTGTATTTCTGCGTTTCAAGTCTATACACCTGTGACTCGGGCTGCGGCCTGTGTAACTTTGTATTATTTCAACAACCCAAGTTCTCTGGTTGATAGTTTGTGAAATATTGTTGTACATTATGCAGAATGTACGTGCTTATAATTCTGCGTTAAGTGGGCACAACATTGTATCGATGCAGCAAGCTATATGTGTATTGCAATACTATTATGCTCGTTATACTATTGGGTTGCGTACCACAATTGCGTTAGATGTAGTGTGAATGCGACAGTATTCGTGCGGTAGTACCTGCTACACGTTTGTTGTAATAATACTGTATTATTGCATGCATAAAAGAGTCCATACGCTGTATATCAAATGCGATATTGTCAAACACTGCTACCGTTGACACGGCAACGGGGCAAGGACCTCGTCAAACTGCTGCACTGCAGCTTTTTGTTTTTGTCCCAGCACTCTTTTAGAAAAAGAAGGCTAAATAAAAGGTTTATTTATTTATTTATTTATTTATTTATTTATTTATTTATTTATTTATTTATTTATTTATTTATTTATTTATTTATTTATTTGTTTGTTTGTTTGTTTGTTTGTTTGTTTGTTTGTTTGTTTGTTTGTTTAAGGATATCACGTTTCTGGTAATAGCGGTTATAAAGACGACTGGCTGAGCCTCTCAGCCATTATAACGAACACCTGAAGAAAAAGACGCAGAGGGAAAATGATGACGGTAATAATGAAAGGACTCAATCACTCCACTGCGTCCTCCTATTATTACCGCTACTGCTACGGCTATTCGGATACTACACATTGTTACGACATTACTATACTACAGCGCATCCGATTGCCCTACATAATTCGGAGGGTGCAATGTAGGCCTCTGGGTCATTCGCTTGGCCAAATACGATAATTGTTATACCTGCCGTCTTTATCAATAAAGGAAATCGCCAAATGTAGTTTTTGCTGTTGTTGTAAGACCTTTATTCACAAACAGGACGACTCTGGGCTATATGAGGGAATAGACGAGACATGTGGGAGGTAGGCCGAATACAAACTGTGGAGGCTGAATTATAGTTTTTCAAGGAGGCTCGTTGTAGATATTCGGCAATCCGTAGATTGATTGCAGCAACGAAAGTCAAAGCCAATGAGAACGGGTTTTCAGAAAAATTGTGAAGCTTAAGCAAAGACGGGCTCGGCCTGCTCTAGGCGCTTTGTGGGGGCTTCGAAACGGAATTTTCTTTTTTTCTTTTTTTTGAAGGGTATTCATTGAAAGTCGCCGATGCTTGCTGCGTACTCAGCCAATAGCAAGAGACGGCTTGCCAATGCTCATTACTTCTAATCTCTAAAGTCAAAGTGGTTGTTATAAATACGGTCTTACAATGAAAAACATCATTTCAGTTGTCCTAAATTTATCGAGTACGCATACGTTACAAATATAAACAACTCCCTCTTTCTGATGAGTTTTAATCAGGTTCTTGTATTCCTGGTAGATTGTACTGACAGACTAAAGACTTGCTCTTATAACACCAAGGAGCTTTAAAATAGACATGCATTCAAAACACAAGTTTGGTTCATTCAAGAAATTGTCGCGTTAGAATCATACCGACACCACTTTTAACGTAAACTTCACTCAAATAAACTATATATAAACAGGAAAAAAAGAATGGCCATATCGACTCCCTAGCTCATTTCCCGAGCTAGAACCTTTGGCGGGATATGTGGAGCTGTGCGATTGGCTGAGGTCATCAAAAGCACACGCAAGTTAGGCAGGGATTACAAGCTTGCAGAACGAGCTATTTTCGCTTAAATGTAATGCATACTCATTTTATAGCCGTAAGAATTGTGGCGTAAACAATAGAAGATACGAAGGCACACTTAAACCTAGGTACCAGTGCGTACTGCTGTCCGTACTGCACGCACTATGCTTGTTAAAACTGTACACCAGTCCGGCGCTTCGGGATTCTCTCACACAACACTGGCCCATTGGCCTAAGTGACACTGTTTTACTGGATTCCGTGCCGAACATACCCCATGTTTCACGAAACTATTACTAGCTACCTTAACAAAAAACGAGCACAGTGCAAGTACGGCCAGAAACAAACCACACGCAGGCAGCCGCCCTGCGCAGCATGGTGGCGCCATCTAGGAGGACTAACGGCAAAAAAAAGTGTTCCACAGTCCGCTACAGGGTAAACAGCGCACTAACGTTTGCTTGAAGACGTGTTCTTGTTGCGTCATAGTAGACGTCATGAAACACGCTTTGGCAGGAGAATCAAAATTTTAATATAAATTCATTAATTTCTCAGGGTACAAAACATTGTTTTCTGCCCGACAAGCCGTTGGGGCGCTGTAAAACACCAAAAACTTTTGTATAAAACAAACACTATTTGTTTGCATGGCCTCTCTAACATCACTACAGTCAAACCCGTTTATAGCGAACTGCAATATGCACCGCGATTAGTTCGATATATCCAATAGTTAGATATATCCTAACCCGCCTATAACGAGCTTATTGTTACGAGTTCGCAATCCGTGGGAGCCCCCCGCCCCCTCCCCAACTCCGCCATCCGCGTATGCAGAAACGAACACAGTACAGAGCCATTACCATACCAAAATAGTCTATTTATTGCAAGTATTAAAGCTACTTTCCGCCTTAACTGCCCACGTTTAAAAAAAAAAAACGGTGATTTTTGTTTTCACTTTCGTTTTGGCGGCTTCAACTAGCATAGCATTCTCTACACGAAACATTGTTTGCACCAGTTCGAGTCCACGTCCTCAAAAATCTAAGAAGCATTGGCGGAGCACATCGACTGCCGAAAGCGCTTTATTATAAGTGTCGGACGGATTTCACTCGCGACCCCACCGGGAACGTTGGCGAGCTCTTCCCACCGTTCACCGATGCTGCTGTCTTGGTCCGGACTCGCTGACTGGGCGGGATCCGTCGCGAGTCCCGCGCATCGGAAACAGTTCTGGAAAGTATTGGGCGTCACGTGGCTCCGTGTGAGGCGCAATGTCTCAGTAGCGGCTCTTGCTCCGTGGTCGCGGCCAATCCACATCTCAATCGCCACTCGAGATCATGCATTCCGGCGGCCATTCTAGGCGCCCAGAGTTCGATATATCGGATGTGAACTTCGTTATAAGGGATATGTTTCCCATGTATTTCCGTAACTGAAATATTTTTGTTCGATATATAGCATAATTCCCTCTATCCGGGTTCGTTATAGCCGGGTTTGACTGTATCATGTGAACGTGATTTACTCAAACATTTTACACAACTGATAAGTTTTCAATTTAAAAACATCGCATTTCTATAACTGCGCTTAAAAGAAAAAAATGGAATGAAGCGTAATTAAAGATTTAACTTAAATCTTGAAGAGTCACTGACACAAAAATTTTGCATCTTGATTTTTGTTGCGATGTGCAGTTAATGACCTTTTTATCACGCGTGAAAAACTCATTTCTTTCAGCGCGTGGCGGTTGTTTAATTAGAGACGTTTTTAATGCGGCCAGTCACAGTTTCGGTTTCAGCGGGGCCCGCGAAAGGTTGGATTTTGCATAAACAAAGCTGTCCATATGACTGTCGGAGGGACATCGCCAAGCTGCCGTAGCACTGCCGATTCCGCTCCGGCGGCAGCTTCTGTTAATGTCCCGACGTAGTGATCTCGCCAGCGTGGCATCCGCTATCGGCTGCCGGCGGCGATCAACGGTGCGCCGCCGGCAGGCGATCGCGGAGGCCACGTCCTCAGCCGCTTCATTAAAAAAGCGACCGCGGGCGTGATGCAGGCGCTGCGAGCGCAAATTGCCGCCGTGGTAACGACGCGCGACGCTCAAGCCAGTGGGTTGGGAGACGCGCGCTGGGAGCAGCCGGCCGGTGTGCCTAAAGGTCCGCCTACATGTCTATTACTACAGGTCTATGCCGCCTACAGATGTTAGGCTTAACACTGCGGCAGATATTCGATTGCCGCTCTCGTAAGCGGTGCAGATGACGATTTTCAAAGCAATTCGCCATCACTTCATAACTTCTTTTCTCGTATGTGCGGCTTTGTTTGAGCCTTGAATTCCATTTAGTGCAGCAGTAACGAGCTCTATACCTGCGCCACTTCGCGGCCGCGGCCGCCGCCCGCACGGGCACCGTGCAGGTGGTAAACGCGGCTCGCTCAGTGCGCCTGTCGTGTGCCCGGCTCGTTTTCGCGCCCAGTGTAATAAAAAGCAATAAAAGTAGAGTGACTGGAATCTCTGAAGAACATAGGTCGCGGTCAGCTGCCCGATGAGCCAACGAAATCCCGGCGCTTCCGCCGCCAACGATCGAATCGTTTGTAGTTCGAAAGCAAGAACTCCGACCTCCGATCAGAGCGACGAGCCGGCGAGAAACGCCATCAGTGCGGAAGCGGCCAACATAAACTCGTGATGTGTTTGTATTTTGTTTATTCACTCGACATCCCAGTAGATGTCGATCTCGCGAAGCTGCTCGGTTGCGCTACGCACAATGCAAAACTGATTTCAAATATGATCTACGCTATATTTGCGGCTGATCTATTGCAGATGATGTATGTGTGTTCACAAAAATCAATCTGCAGTGTTATTTTGTCTTGAAATTTTTTGTCAGTACTCCTTTAAGGTTTTTCTCTTTTCTACGAGCCAAACACAGGAATGCATGCGAAGAAGGCGCTTGTAAAAAAGTAACCCACAAGTTCTGAAAAAAAAAAATGGGGGTTGTGTTTGGCATTCAAGAAGTACTGAAGGCAAGCACCAGCTATCAGAACCCAGATTTGAATGATGACAACTTAGACGCAATCGCACGAGAAACATGCATAAAATTTTTGTTGACCCCAAGACCCTGTGTATCATTGCCAATTTAATGGAGTGTTTTGAGAATTGCTAGGAGGCAAATGCATGGGCTGAAAAACTTTTAAAACTTTGTTTAGTCACGGTTTGTCACGTAAACAAGGAAGAGTAACTAAGAAACAGTGTCACGTAAACAAGGAAAAGTAACCAAGAAAAAAGAATTCAGAGAGAAAATTGTTCCTAGGTAATTAGCTACATGAAAGGTGACGTAGTTACGAAAAAAAATTGATGTCCATATTTTCTTCATTCCAAGTGTATTCATACAGAAAGGCAGGCTGGAGTACAGGCCGGATAAAAGCAGAAAGTATTTTTTTGTCTTGTGAAAGGTAGCACAAAGGTTTTATTCATGTATTCTTTATTTCAGGAATATTATAATAAAAAATCAAGATTTTGGGAAATCCCTATGAAAGCAGAAATTAATTTTGTTCCTGGTTAAAGGTAGCACAAGCGCTTGTATGGAAGTTGTGGGCCTAGAAGTTGTTTCTTATAATAAATGTATTATTCGTATAGCTGCACTAACTACAGAAATAAAGAGGTTGAAGGCAAGCATAGGTTAAAGCGGTTAGTTTAGAATCCAGCGAGACTAGACTTTCATAGTATTATTTTCAAGAATTATTTTCCAAAACCGGTCAGAATTGTTTCCGGAAGCCATGAAACTGGCTGGGAAAGGTTTTCGACACAATGAGAGGAGCTTAATTACAGCATGATGTACTACCACAAGCACGGACAATCTATCTGCGTGTTTGCGGGAGTTCGCTTGATTTGTCTAACGCAAACTTAAAACCTAAATTTGTGATAAAGTTCTGCTGTTTGCATTATTTATGATGCCGGTCCAAATTGATGCCCACATTGCATTTGCAGAAATATCTTTGTGCATAACAGTTACCCTAAATTAATCAGTAGATCTCTACCCCATCGCCTCCCCATAGTCGAGATGAAGCCTCAACACGTACAATCGATTTTAACTTTAGGCGCCCTTACTGCTTCCATTCTTCGACCATTCCTCGTTTGTTTAATTCACGCGCCTTCGAAGGCCCTCGCAATTATGATTTGACACTGTAACCAGGTGCCCCTGCCTCCATGCCTTGCTGCACCCCAAGCAAACCAGGGAGTGGACTGGCAGGCGAGGTTTGGCAATAATTCAGGTTCGTTAGGCTCCACGCTACGGTGGGCTAACGACGTTGTTGGCAGCTACAGGCTGCGACTTACTGTTTATTACGGCACGGAGGTAAGTGGCACTGTTTGGCTAACACAACTAGCATGGTGTGGTGTTTCTTCTGCATTAATTTCATTTACAACGAGTGTAGTGCTGCCGAATCTGGGTAAAACACCATCCTTTGGCATATGTAGCAGCTTGCCGTGTGATCACGCGTGACTGGTCCGGTCTTTTGTTGTCCGGCCCTCCTGCTTCAGTAGCATCTTTTATATTCAGGACCAGCAGCAGGAAAAACTCCGCAAAAGCGGAGAATGTTCTTCATACAGCACGATATCTGGTC
>NW_027526295.1:283007339-283190311 GCF_048455015.1 Haemaphysalis longicornis | reverse complement strand
AAAAACGGGAAGAGGAAACGGGAAAGCATAACGCGCAAAAGGAACTGCACCTCTAGAAAAAGCTCGAGCCCTATGGTCGATACTCGGAACTATGCAGTACGAACAAGTCGCAGCGCATTCCGTAACGCCTCGCAGCACCCCCGAGCGACGCAAAAATAAAAAAAAAAAGGAAGAAGAAAAGAAGAGAACATTTCGCTATTGCCTACCACGCCTGCACCAAACGTTCTAGTTTCAGTTCATATCGTTTCCTCGCTGTCTGTAAGAGCCGTTTAGACTGGCGAAATATCAGCAATTCAATGCGGGGAAATGTAGAGCGCCCAGAGAAAACACGCCGGGGAAACAGGAAAGGAAGGGGAAGAGCGTTGGGATTGGAGAGTGCAGCAGTGCGACGAAGCACTTGGAACCACACTCCAAGCACGTGGGAACACAGCCATGACGGGAAGCAATAACGCGTGCAGACGCGTGTGACTCGGCTTGGCTTAGCTCTCTGCTTCGGCGCAACATTTTCCATCCTGCGAGGCCTTAACAAGCTCTTTGCGAAAACAAGGGGGCGACCGTAAACTTGATACACTTAGCACATTTAGACGAGTCGCTCATGTAAACGCCGCGGACGTTAGAAAAATGGCACCTTCGCCCACAATTATGTGGCGTAAAAGTGAAGATGATGAAGTCGTCCCTTGCACTACAGGTTAGGGTTATTATTTTTTTGTGTGAGAAGCATATCGTCAAAAACTCGATCCGTCGGATTTGTTTTCTTATTTTTGGGGCGGGCTTTCTGGCGTCAATTTCTTCAAGCCGTTTTGAGCTTCCGCGAAACCGCATACCTCTGTTCACAGAAATTCTGCTTTAGCATACAGCATGAAACAAAGTGCATATAGGCAAGCCTTTTCCGAACTACGGAAACTGGGGCCATTGTTCACGCGCGTCAAAACTGCTGAGCGCTAAGATAGCCTTAGGCATAACGTAAGTACATAAACGAACATTACGGCGTTGTTTGAATTACACGTTTACGTCGGACTAGTTTTTACGAAACTAAATAGGAAACCCCGGTTACAAATGCCGTACGAAAAGCAGAACATAAGCAAAAATCAATAGAAACATTTCCTCGCGCTTGTCAAAGATGCGGGAAACACAACAAAAAAATGCAAAAAAGAAGTGGTTGCAAGTGCTATCGGATCAAGCGGTCCGCGCGGTTTCTGTTTTCTTTGGCAAAGCAAAAGAGGAAGATTCTGTCACAGGGCCGATGATGCCACGTCAAGTGAGAGAGCTTTCGTGAGTGGAGGTGGTGGATTTCCCGGGGACAGGGGCCACGGCAAAGCTGCCAGAAACTACGCTGCGTCGTTTTCTTTATTGTAGGTGTCGTCATGATCGTTCACGCAGGATCGATACTTTCGTATCATGCACACGTAGTGTACTCTTTATTTATTTATTTATTTATTTATTTATTTATTTATTTATTTATCTATTTATTTATTTATTTATTTATTCGTACTCCAAATTCCATGAAATTGCCGAGGGTAATTGGTTTCAATATAAGCCATATAAAAACCACAAATTGAGCGGAAATTATAAATACCCACTATGAGAGAGAGAGAGAGAGAGAGAGAGAGAGAGAGAGAGAGAGAGAGAGAGAGAGAGAGAGAGAGAGAGAGAGAGAGAGAGAGAGAGAGAGAGAGAGAGAGAGAGAGAGAGAGAGAGAGATTTAGTTATTCAACATAGTTTTGAAGCAAAGGAGGCGGAGCCTCTTCACCTCCCTCAGGCGGCGGCCAGAAGTCCTTGGTTTCCGACGGCATCTTGGGCCATTTCGACAGCCCGGATCTGTACGTACGGTTGGAGCCGCGCAGAATGGTGTCCCACTGCTCCCCTGTCTTGATTAATAACGAGCACCTAACGAATGCTTTTGTAGCGTGAGCTACACTGGCCGAGGTTGAGCAGTTTCGCGTGGCTCCTGGAGAGCCGTGCTGCGCATGCGCGAGGAGCAGGGACATATGGCGCGCCGGAGCAGCCGCCGCCGCGACTGGATTGGATTGGATTGGAAGGTGTTTTAGCAGCAGTAATCATGATAATCAGATAATCCTAGAGAACCAGAAAACCTAAGAATAAGCAGCTGAACCATAGCTCACGCTACGTGTATCCTGGCATAGCCGAGCTAAGCCATTGCTAATTTTTTTTTTTTTTCTGGGGACATTCCCAAATAGTATGGCATCGGTCTGCCCTGCCCGTATATAGCTTACGTTCGCTCGTGTAGAGCTTGGGGTAACAGTGACTGCACATGACTGGTTTGGGGAGAGAGAGAGGGAGAACCTTAATTAGAAAAGGATGACCACTGGTCACGATGGATGACGGGAATGCGGAGGAAGGGCAAGAGAAAATAACCAAGGATTGGGGAATGTATTTGTCTCTAAGAGGCGCCATGCTACAGACTACCATTTCTTGAGAGTACCGTAAGCGGGGGATATTTAACCTGTTCCAGACTGTAATTATTAAATACGTCCCTGTACGAGACCGCACGGTCCCTCCCCATCCCAGGCCCTGAGAAGTGCTCAGACGTTTCCTCGACGTGATAGGCTCGGTTAGCCAAACCTCAAGCCGCGTTGTGAGCGTTCTCGTTACCGTAACGAAAAGAGTCTGTCGGCTTCCGTACGATTTGGACCTTTCTCTGGTTTTTGAAACCGACTAGAATTTTCAGTGCCTCGGGCGAGATCCGTCCCTTTGTAAGATTCTGGAATGCTGTGTTTGAGTCTCTGACACTAAATTTAGCTTACTGGAAGCCGTCGCCAAGTAACTCACGGTCAGTTCACCTATTGCCACGACGCAATAGCTTAAAAGGGAACTAAACACGGGTTTTACCGGGGGGAACCTGTGCCTGCTGGACTAGGCTGCGGTATAACATTTTGCCTGCCACAAAAGCGCGCTCTAAAGAAGAACGCTTATTGTTGTTTTCTTCGCGTCTCAGCGTTGATCATTGCGCCTGCGGCCTTGAAGACGGTGATGAGGATGATGAAGGCTTACACAAGAATGGCGCATGACCACTATGGATGACTGCGGCTGCCGACAGGGAAGTTCCACAACAGCGTTGTCGTGCTCCGTTAGTGATTCCACACGCGACCGCACTACTGCTTGCATACAGGGTGCAATGGTATTTTACTGCAGAAGTTGCTTCGCGTTGTACATTTTGACACGCAGTCAATGAACAACGAGCTCGATGTCCCCCGACCACCGTTCTCTATCATCCTACGTGCGTGCGTCATATTCCCTCATTTTGGTTCCATCTTTCTATTGCAAAAAGAAAGCTCTGAAACCTGTACTTTCAGCCTTATCGCAGAAGGTTATCTGTGAAAATAGACGCTGCGCATTTTCGATCGCCAAGGATACAGGAGCCGTACAACCGGCGCGGTGGACCTGATTATTTACAAATAATAAATGGTGGTAAGATAAAATTAGCCCCACATTTGATGTCCCTGACGCCAACTATGAGCTAAAAGCCGTTCAGAGCAGCACTGACTGTCTGCTAATCGAGTCTGAAGCATCGCGAAGGGCAGTCCTTTGTTGCTCGGCCAAGCTACTTCCACGTTTCTTTCGACGATTTATTGCATAGAGCCTTTTTCCATACACTTCACCTGGGATGACTTTCCGAGTAAAGCAAAGCCACCTTGGGTGTGCGGATCTCCGCGCGTCCGTATATCAGCCATATCGCTGTCCCCCGGAAAGGTAAAGAGGGGACTCACCATTGACGACGTGCACGCTGATGGAGACGGGCTCGGCGTTGGCCGGGTCGCAGGTGTAGTTTCCCGAGTCGAGCGAGACGGCCTTCCGGATGTACAGTCGGCTGACGGTCTTCTCGGGCCCGCCCTTGTGCAGCGTGATCTCGCCCTTGGCCGACACGTAGTTGATCATTCGGTCGTTGTGGTACCAGAAGACGAAGTGCGGAGGCTCCGGGCTGCGGCTTATCTCGCACGTCAGGTTGATCGAGCTGCCCGTGCGGATGAACAGGTCCGGGCCACCCTCGATGACGGCCTTGGCCACTGCGGTTGGCGGGGGACGGAAAGCGCAGGCATTGGGAACGCTGATCCTCCTTCCGAGCCCGCCCGCCCGCCCGCCCCCTCACTCACTCACTCACTCACTCACTCACTCACTCACTCACTCACTCACTCACTCACTCACTCACTCACTCACTCACTCACTCACTCACTCACTCACTCACTCACTCACTCACTCACTCACTCACTGATTTGGGGAAAGGCCCACCTTTAATCTTCATAACAGCATAGGTGGGGATAATTGGGCGGACAGAATTTTGAAAAACTAAGAAGAAGAATAAACAATTAACAAGAATGATATGGCAAAATAAAAAATAAGCATTTTACCTCCCTCGAAAACCAAAGAATACACAAAAGAAGTCCGCAAAAGAACTTCGGAAATACGACTAAAAATAGCGTAGACTGACCAACTCCACTATATGCCTTACATCTTCGAAAAAATAAAATATAATTAGCGAAATAAAGGCACTCTATCGCTATCATAGCGAAAATGTACATCATTGGCGACAATAAACAAACGATACCATAGAAGGAATAAAATAATACAACGCCTTTCGCGACTCACACCCATATTTGGCATTAAAGATCTCACACTCTATAGGCAAGCGGCATTAGAATGCTACACATTAGTAGACACTTCTCGGAATTTTTCCACGTGTTTTTTTTTTTTTGCGCGGCTCTTACTACACCAACTTACCACCCTTGTGTACTTTTTATCTAAGCTACGATGTGCGGCTTGCTTCAGGCAAACATTTTAATGGGCGTTCCACCATTCCCCTGGTCATTGTCATCTTTGTCTCACAACCAGCTCCCGAGTAAAGCGACAGCACATTTCAGAGTGGTATTTCGTAGGAAACATTCGGGAAGTGAGTGAGTGGAATAAGATGGTGCTACCCCTTCAGAGGTGCGGAGTCACCATCCCTCTAGATGATGAGGGACAGGGATGTGCACACCTGTCAATCAAGTATCACAATCATGCTATCTCCAGGTGTAGCTTTCCCCGGCGTATGTTTTGCTAGTAAAACAGCAAAACTATACATTTTTTCCGATGTCCCCCAAAAATGAATGAGCTCAGTCCAGGTCGTATACTCAAACTGACAGCGTTTTGTAAAACAAGAAAGAGTGTTCGTTAACGAGTGCACATGGACACACCAGTCCTGCCACTAAATTCAATGTTCGTACCAACTTTCTTGAAAGAGAAGTTAATTCCTTGTTTCGTGTCAAGCATTCTTTTACGCTTTCCGGAGAAGGATCAAGAAACTACCTTCGTGGACGTAAGTGGACCGTCGCCTTAAGCGCAGTGATTAGATAACTGGACGAGTTGAGCAATAATAGCTTTCGGTTAAAACGAGGTTGACCTAAATAACGCCGAAACATCGAGCCCGCGCATTCTCCCACCCACGCACGGCACGGGTCAAGCACACCGCAGCATCTCGAGTAACGGGCGTGTTCCTTAGTAGTTGCGAGGATTCGTTGCCGGGCCACCGACGCGGAACAGACCCTTATTGGGGGGCATTAACACGCACGCACTCTTGTGATCACCGCGCGGGACCTGGCGCCTGCGCTAACGACAACATTCCTCAGCGGCCGCCCCCTTCTCCCCGACATTGACAAGGACGCGCGGGGAAAAGGATATCAAGAAACAGCGGCCAGAGTCGGCCGAGGAAGCACCGCCTCGGGACAAAGGGGGTTATCCGTGTGGGGCAATATTGCTAATGAACCAACCGGGCCCCTGTTTTCATTGGACCTCGGTAGCGCAGGTTCCGTTTGTTGCTCCGAGAATCGCTCGCCAGCTGCGCTTCCTTCTTCTTCCCTTTGCGCCCTTCCTTTTTTTTTTCCTTCCGCTTCCCCCGGCGCTTGTTCCGTGTTTATTCGCCGGGCTCGTCGCGCCCAGCCGGCGAACACCCCCGGGCGGCTCACGGGGGCACCCGTTTAATGGCAGCGGCCACGGCGTCGATTGGGCCTCTGCAGTAACTAGCGCCGCGCGGCTTGAGTCCGGCAAGGCGCGCGTTGCAGGTGTCTATGTATCCGCGACGGCGACGCTCGCTCAAAGTTGTAACAAGGCCGGCGGAGAGGACGCTTCACGCTAATAGCTTGAATAAGAGCGGAGGTCTGGTCTAGTGGGAACAACTTCATGTTCCCACTGCGTAATAAAGGGACGCTACAAAACGAGTGATGAAAAAGACATTGGCATTAGTCGTTTTGTTCCCACCCTTTTTTACACTGTGACAAGATGAACTCATCCCCGCTCCACTGTACATCAAAAGTTAGGCACTTTGTGAACAATGCTACAGGCTTCCATGCCAAAACTTCTCTTTGAATATGCATGCACTGCTGTTCATTTTCATATTTCGGCAATATGTGCAATTGCGTCGCATGAGATAAAACGTCGATGTTGTTAACTGTTACACAAGATGCGAGGAACCTAATGGATGACTGAGGAGTCTAAAAATTCGGGCTGGACACTTTCATTGCTTTTGGGGCATCATACCCGCAATTCGAACGTTAAAGTTTTCCAAGCAGAATTTATTTATTCTTGTTATATCTAATTTATTGTCCTGAAATCTTTCGGAGATTGAAATTCACTATCTATGTTATGACATCAGTCTTGCTGAAAGGCTGGTGTCATAGACATTTTATCACGTTCGATTTGCTAAAGCCGTATGTATGTATGTATGTATGTATGTATGTATGTATGTATGTATGTATGTATGTATGTATGTATGTATGTATGTATGTATGTATGTATGTATGTATGTATGTATGTATGTATGTATGTATGTATGTATGTATGTATGTTTAGTCATAGACAAACGAAACGCGAACACGAAGGTATGAACCGGAACACAGATATAGCGCGATTTCTTCCTATGCAAGTCGAAATGACGCGCGGCTTAGTTACAAAAACAAAGTTGGCAAATGTGGCTTTCAAAATAAACCGGCAGGGTGCCGCTGTATAACGGCGCCCTGTGGTATTGAAAAATACTGTTCGTGGAGGTCCAACGTTAGACCTCAACAAACAGTATTTTTCAAATTTGCGTGTTCTGGTTCATAATTTCTTGTTCGCTTTTGATTTGCCCATGACTGTACATATTACTGTGAAACCTTTGGTCGCTAAACTCAACAGGTGGAGCTTAGCTACGGTAGCAGAAGCAACTTCAGGTTTGTGACGCGGAGGTAGGGCACAGCGCTGGGCCATGTGGCGGGATAATGTATACATTACGTCGTAAGGCGAATATCAGATGGCTTAGAAGTGCAGTCGCATAATACATAGAAGCCTTTTTTTTTAAAACTGCTATGGAGTAAGCCGCGAGAACAATCCGTCAGCCCGAAGTACGAGACAAAAGACGCCCCCTCCCCGAGAGAGGGCGTGGCGCACACTACCTAGGACGGTGAGGTTGACGAAGTAGCTGATCTTGGGGTCCGAGGAGACCTGGCACTCGTACAGCCCCTGGTCCGAGAGCTGCACGTAGCGGATCTGCAGCGCCCAGTCCGAGGAGCGCTCCAGGTGCACCGCCTGGAAGCGGTCGTCGGCCGTGTACGTGTCCAGGCCCACCGTGAGCACGTTGTAGTCGCGCCGACGGATCCACAGGACCTGCACGCACCGCGGAAAGGCAGGCCGTTGCAGACGACGCTCAGACTGACACGTACAAAGCAGACGGCAATGCTGGCGCTGCATTTCACGTAACTCACACAGGTGATCGACTGTCGCTTCAATTCTCGATGAAAGCGATGTCAACTGAAATTTTGGAGGGCTATGCGTCGTTATCAGAAAGCTGTTTCCGAGGGTCATTGATAAGTTTTCTTCACACAGACAACATGACAGGGAATTTGCTCAAAGCCTTTTAAGAAAGAAGAGAACTAAAATTACATTTATTTATTTCCTTTTCGCGTTGTTTTATTGCAGGGATCTGACTGTGAAAAGCTTCCGGAGTAACTGCTGCGGGGCGGCCTCTGCGCAGTGATGTAGGCGCTCCCTTCACCTGGCGATGTACCGTTTTTTCACGGCGTCTTAAAACCCGCATAAAAGGCAACAAGGGCCAACCAGGGGATAAAAAGCAGTCTGACAGATTGCCAGTCATTAGGGCGTTAATGTGATGCACTTGGCTTTTAGCTGTAGTCGGATGCTGAAAAGCTAAGTAAAGAAGCTTGCAGAACAAAAGAACTGCGTCACTGGCGTTAACTACAAGATTTCCCTCACCAACCAGCACGCATGTAGCTGCCAGATTAGCCGACATGTGGACGCTATGTTACACGAAAGCACTTTTTCTGTGCTTAAAAGCCAAAGCCCCTTAGTCTAACAACAAAGATGGTTGAAACGCGAAGATTTCTTCCGCCGCAAACAGAGTCGAATCAAAGTCCAGGTTCTTGATGGATTCGTTCGTTCTCGTATGAGTTTGGAATTTGATGACGGTGATGCTGGTGAAGTGGTTGGCACGTACCCACTCGGGGGGATTGGCCAGGATGAATGTTGACTGTGCAGCCGCGCTTGATGTGCCTCTGTGGAAACCCATTGTGTAAATTGGCTGTCCCGCAGTGCGTTTTTGGGCGTAACCGTCTGGATTTTAGACTTTGACTTTTGGCCTCTGAAGACATTGGCTTTTGATTAAAGGAAGCTTCACCTGTCAACCATCTTTCACTTAACCCGCGATCACCATCATTGCCAGAGCAAGTTGGCTTTCCTGCAGGGTGTTTGCTGGTATTGTCGCCATAAGTGAGGCAAAAAAAGAACCCTCTTTTATAGGAATCGTTAAAACACGAAAGTGAAAGTTGTCTACGCAGGAGCAGTTGAATATTAAAGGAACCTCCTTTATGTGCGAAGGGTTCGCGAGCCTCACCCCACCAGACGAAGTGACGCCGACACGCGGGAAACAAAAAAACCGGTTTATTCCGGGACAACAGAACCAAAAATGACATGCACCGAAACAGCAGCCTGAAACAGAACGGTAATGGGAACAACGCCTCCGCGGAGGGTGCCTCAATTGACGCGCGTCCCCCGTACACGAAGGCGCTGGCATCGAGGCGCCAACTGTCGGCGCTCATTAGCGTCATGATGCGCTACTTCGCTTCGCCTCTCATAGACGGCAGCACCATCTGAATGTGTCATACTGCCGTCTCTGCTCATAGCGTAGTCGGTAGAGCGCAACATTCCTCCTGTTGCGGTGGGAGTGCACGAGAAGGCATGAGCTCGAATCCGGGTTCCGCAACGTCAATGACACTTTTTCAGGTGACGTCACTTCCGTGAAGGATATGACGAGGGTGAGATCTTGTTGTACCCTTGCATAAAACACTTTCGTGTTAAAAAAGCTACACTTTCAAATAGGTGTATAGCCCGGTGAGAGAGAGAGTAAATGTTTATTGAAAAAGGAGAAGAGGTCGGCCTGAGAAATTGATCTTGGGCCTGCTACTTCCCTCTGGGGGAGGGTACTGGGGACAGAAAGAGAAAGGAATGAATATGTAAGGTATGGGGAATGACAATGAAAGCGACAAATGAACTATGTACAAGCAGTAAACCAATAAACGTCTCACGTACAACGGGGCGCTGAATCAGATGACTACAGTTCACTTTTAGGCACATGACTATCATCCATGAAAAAAAAAAAAAAAGAAACTGCTGAGACATTATTTCGCTGTCTGTTCGGTGGTAAGTATTCAGATAACGCGGATGGAAGTACACACTGCAGCTTCGCTTAATTTGAAATAAGCAGCCTTTGGTAACTGACGCGACTTTATTACAGTCCCGGAAGATGGGCTTTAATTGCAAAGGGATAATAAATGTTGAGAAAGCTTTCAAATTTTATGCTAAGCGACCTGTCGAGCAGAAACGTTTGAACCCAGGCTCGTTGATAACACATTATTACAGTACAATAGGATTGCTTCAAGCTTCGGTGGTTGGGAAAAAATATAGACTTTTTTGAAGATTTTTGATTTTCGGCTGCTTTTGCTATCAAGGTGACGCTTAGTTCATCCAGTACTTTTTGGGAAGGTTGCTTGCTTTTTTGAATAGCTTAAGCAACCCCATTGTCATTGTAACCCTATATTTAACAGTAAAGTCCTTGTTAATAGTAAGGGTGATGATGATGATGACATAGTCCGTCAACCATTCCTTTAATTTAGAGCAGAATTTTGGTAGGTACCTTGCACAGATAAACGGCCCCTAGTTTGTACACAAAGCAAAACATTTTTGGGCAGCGAAGTTACTCCAGCCGGATAACTGTATCATCCCTGAAGCTTCCGTGCTCATACATTTCTCCGTTTCTCTGCCACCAAAAGTAAGTCGAGATAAAACCCATTCGGTAATTTTTCTCGTAGCAGGACATCTGGTGACGTTTGCTGCGAGGTTCAATGACAGCCATTAAGAAAGATTGGAGAGGTGACTGATAAGGAGCGACATTTTCGTTTTCGCAAACACGGAAAGTCAGCATCCAATCACGCCCAGAAATAACTAAGCAGTGGCTATTGTAGGTCGGCCTCGGCGGCTACAACTGACAACAAGGAAAAACCTCGCTGAACGAAAATCCCAAATTACTCTTCTTCAAGTAACAAATAAAAAGTGGCGCGACTCGACTGGCGCCAACTTATAACGGTTCGATCAGCGGAAGAAAAACTCGCCCCCATTTCTCCGGGGAATCTTCAGCGAGTTAAAAGTCGGAAAACGGTGGTCCTTTATGCGCCCTGGCTGGAACTGCTTCAGTAGCTAGTGAATGCATAATAAGGTGCATTCGAGCGAGTTGCCGGGGCAACGGCGCCTCTTTTTTGTCTTTGCTGGCCGGAGACAAAGGCGCTCAGACGCCTTATAACCCGACCTCGGAAACCGGATAGGAAAGTTGGGAGCACATGAGGCACTTCATCGCCTTTTTTTAGGCTCGTGCGCGTTTGCGCGTGCCTGTGTCTCCGGAATCTTAGAGGGACATTAGCATTGGTGTTCCGAGCGACCGGCGCGTCTCCAGCGGAAAGGATGATAAGCGACACAGCCAAATTGCCCGAATAAGTTATGCCCGCCGTGGCAATTGTTTCGGGACCTAAACGCTGCAACACGCTCGGAAAGGTTATAGGGAGCACCGAGTGACGGGGTCCAAGCTCTCGAGCTATTTGCAAGGTGTTCGGGTAGATACCGTACGAGACGAAGCAACAATACATAATATGAGTAGACAGATTCGTCGCAGGCGTTAATTGAGTTAACGGAAGTGAAACTTGCTGCGCATAGTCATTGTCCTAACACGCTGTGAATTATCGCCAATGAAGCGCGGCAGCCGGAGCTCAACATTATGAGGCCATGCTTTTGTAGCCTAAACAAAAAAAATCTTCTTGGCTACCACGTAATGCATTTGGGTACGGTTATGGCGGAAGTTTATATGAATGTTTCGTGTAAAAATGGGAGCCGTAACAAACGATTACACATAATTCCCTATGAACTGCATCATACTCTCAAAAAATGGCTAGCAATTACTACAATCTCTAATACGAAATTTGTGCGCAGCGTGAACTGCAGTATTCTCGATCACGGAGCATATTTAAATCGTGTTTGAACCTGCCGCACAAATTTCACGTGGTTCCGATGAGCCACGCAAGCGCCGCCGTCGACGAGCGTCTCGGGCGGGATCAGCATATTTCACTCCCCCTCACTTTTTCGCCACACTTTCCTACGCCATTTTCTTTCTGTCTTCGCTCGCTCGGTTACGTCGCCCCTGCCGCTGCCAAACCAGAGTAGCGGCCGCGAAAGTGCTGCGCCCAAAAATTTCACGTTTCCTTCTTTCGTTAACTCTTAAATCTGACACAAATACTACACATAACTTCTCAGCTGACTTAGCTCTCGCGTAATAACATATCAGATTTATGGCAAAGAACCCTCTTTCTCTTTTTAATTACGTCGAAAGTTTAGCTTAAATAGAGATCAGATTTGTTCCTCTGCCCTGAAGAGTTAAGCAAATGAAATCGCTAAGACCAAGTGCGCGTTCATATGCAGTGTGATAGAATGAGTACGAGCTTCAAGTACGACTGCGAGGGAACATTCGGAGCCGAAAATCTATCATACGTTGACTGCCAATGATCCAATTCTGCATGCTACTAGGATACATACAGAACTACTGTTGCACCTTACTTTCAAACTGAATGGTGGGAAATGTTGCCAGACGTAAACCTTCTTCTGTTTCACCACACCACTGTTCTAGTCTAGACCTACGGATGTTAGATCTTACGGGTTAACGTAAACAAAATAGAGAGTTTTAGAATAACGTACGCAGCCGTACGCAAACACTTAGCGAACGCTATTTTTTGCGTCCTTCGCACTGCGCTTGCGCCGTACGCTAAGCCGCTTCTGCGTTTAGCGGACGGAAGAATAGCGGACGCTATTTCAGCAAAACAGCGTGCGTACGTGAGGCCGCTTGTGTTTCCAACATAGAGGCAAGTAACGCGACAACCATCCACGGTTCCGGAATCCTGTAGCAGTAATTTTCTTCCGATGGACCAAGTTCTTGGTCCTGTCTTTTTAAATACGCCGAGTGGTTAGTCCGTCGGCTTCTCGCAGCTCTGTATCATCGTGAGCTATGCAGCCAAGCAAGCAACTGAAGCTGTGTGTGTTGTGGACGCGTAGGCTCCGCCATGAAATGCAACGTTGTGCTTCTGCGGTTGGACAGTATTTGCCATGCTCTGGATTATCTTTTTCGTGTGACGTACGACTCAACATCGCATCGTGTATGTGCAGTGTGCGTGGCTAAAAGCCTTCTTGGCTTGCGCGCCAGAGTTAAGCGACTTGCTGTTCGTCCACGCAAACCACGCGCGAGGTGAGTGCCGAATTTAGGACGGGCAGGAGGAGGCAACCGATCGCCTGTCAATCGCGGTTCAGATTTGCAACGCCACGGCCGGACTGGAGGAGCGCCGAGCGCGCACTTTCATAAGGCCTGCGCACCCAAGAAGGAAACGATACAGCATATTCTTGGCAGTGTGAGAGCGCTTCGAACCAACCCTCTACCCTTCCAACCCTCCTTTCTGTTAGTCGACGCATCGCCTCTGTCCGAGTGAGCCGACGACGCTTGCCGCGTGTATTTTGGATCTGCCGCGGAACATCACCGCTGCCAATGAGTACCTTGGCTGCTATACCTCACAAAAAAAAATGGTTGTGCGCTTCAGTTACATGATTTTTAGCTGTATTCTTTTGACAGTGCGCTTCGCTGCCGGCAGTCCGCTCAGCCCGACAGGGGCGTGAATAGCAGAATCACTTTTGGCTAAGCAATAACCGTATCTCCCTCGACGGGAAATCATGAATTCGCGTCACTGGTCGTGCCCTGTTCGTGTGCAGACCAAGACATAATCCGAAATGAAAAATAAGAATTGATATTTCAGTCACGGAAAGTGCCGTGTTTATTGCCTTTCTCACCATTTTCATATAATACAGTCGCTGATAAGATATGAAGACCTTGCATATTTTTCGTCATGTACCCCACGTTAAAATGGTTCTTTCAAATGTTTGATTCTGCGCTTCCGGATGATAATGTTAAGCTGTTTAACCCAAGGAATCGCCTATTTTAAGGACGCGAATGTAAATTAATGCGGACAGGTATCACCTGTAGCCACGGCAGGGCTAGGGCAGCGGCAAATGCGCGCGCGCCGCTCCTCTACACCGCCCGTACTGGCGGTGTAGAGGAGCGGTCAACTGGCAACGGTTGGGCGGCAGCGCCGCGAAGGAGCGGCGCGCAGGCAGTATGAAAGCGCGCGCCTGCCGCTCATCCAGCCCAGCCGTGGCAACGCAAGTTGTGAATTTGTGTTCTTTCAAAACGCATCTCTGGATTTTTTTGAAGTTTAATAAAATGTATGCGTCAAACACGGACATTCGGTTCAGCGCGTCTTGTGTGATTGTACGAAAGAAGTGCCACGGGGCTTCGACGCTTTATTTATGGAACAGACTCAGGTAAGAGAATATTCATGTCGCGTTATGGCCATGTTGCATTCAATACTAACGGGAAAGAATTTATTTACACTTGTTATGATAGTCGTAAAATGTCCAAGCACTCTGGAACTCCGCTGGCAGATCAGCCGGCGAGTGATTTAGCAAAACATTCCACAGATGGCGCCGTAAGGATTAGCGTGTCGCTTCGCAAAACCGGTGAGACGCTCTACTAAAACTCCTCTCGCGCTGTTTACGTAGCGTGACGCAAAAATTTAGCGTTTACCGTACGCAAATGCAGCAAACGCTGTACTAAAACTCCCTGATAAATGGAAACGCATGACAGCGAAATTCAGCGTTGCACCCGCTACCAAGAAAAAAAGGAGAGAAAACCGGAAATAAATAGGTCATGTGTTACCTTGAAATGAAGGAACGCGCTACGAGCATGCATTACCTCAAAATAAAAGTCAGTTTCCTACCATTCCAGGACAGAAAACAGGTGAAGAAAATTCCCCGCATTTCCCCGAGGGGAAGAATGTGAAAGTGCGAATGCACGAGTTGAATTTGCGCGGTTCAGTAATGTTCGCGAAAGAGAGATCACACACACACACACACACAACTACAAAGAAAGAAAGATGCATTTATTTACAGACACCTATTTGTGTTGTCGTTGTACTTGATTGCTAGAGCGGATCTCAGCTTTGAAATTTCGTGTCAGTACTCCTTTAAGCGGGTGCATTAGCCCTTCTCACGCCCGATTCTTGGCCAATCCCCCACGTGGGTATGTGCCATGTCAGCGGCCAGGCAGCGCGCGCCCATCTCCCCCCGTTGCCAAGGAAGACGAGGAGATTCCTGGCCAATCCCCCACGTGGGTATGTGCCATGTCAGCGGCCAGGCAGCGCGCGCCCATCTCCCCCCGTTGCCAAGGAAGACGAGGAGATTCCTGGCCAATCCCCCACGTGGGTATGCGCCATGTCAGCGGCCAGGCAGCGCGCGCCCATCTCCCCCCGTTGCCAAGGAAGACGAGGAGATTCTTGGCCAATCCCCCACGTGGGTATGTGCCATGTCAGCGGCCAGGCAGCGCGCGCCCATCTCCCCCCGTTGCCAAGGAAGACGAGGAGATTCTTGGCATATCCCCCACGTGGGTATGTGCCATGTCAGCGGCCAGGCAGCGCGCGCCCATCTCCCCCCGTTGCCAAGGAAGACGAGGAGATTCTTGGCCAATCCCCCACGTGGGTATGTGCCATGTCAGCGGCCAGGCAGCGCGCGCCCATCTCCCCCCGTTGCCAAGGAAGACGAGGAGATTCCTGGCCAATCCCCCACGTGGGTATGTGCCATGTCAGCGGCCAGGCAGCGCGCGCCCATCTCCCCCCGTTGCCAAGGAAGACGAGGAGATTCCTGGCCAATCCCCCACGTGGGTATGCGCCATGTCAGCGGCCAGGCAGCGCGCGCCCATCTCCCCCCGTTGCCAAGGAAGACGAGGAGATTCTTGGCCAATCCCCCACGTGGGTATGTGCCATGTCAGCGGCCAGGCAGCGCGCGCCCATCTCCCCCCGTTGCCAAGGAAGACGAGGAGATTCTTGGCCAATCCCCCACGTGGGTATGTGCCATGTCAGCGGCCAGGCAGCGCGCGCCCATCTCCCCCCGTGGCCAAGGAAGACGAGGAGATTCTTGGCCAATCCCCCACGTGGGTATGTGCCATGTCAGCGGCCAGGCAGCGCGCGCCCATCTCCCCCCGTTGCCAAGGAAGACGAGGAGATTCTTGGCCAATCCCCCACGTGGGTATGTGCCATGTCAGCGGCCAGGCAGCGCGCGCCCATCTCCCCCCGTTGCCAAGGAAGACGAGGAGATTCCTGGCCAATCCCCCACGTGGGTATGTGCCATGTCAGCGGCCAGGCAGCGCGCGCCCATCTCCCCCCGTTGCCAAGGAAGACGAGGAGATTCTTGGCCAATCCCCCACGTGGGTATGTGCCATGTCAGCGGCCAGGCAGCGCGCGCCCATCTCCCCCCGTTGCCAAGGATGACGAGGAGATTCCTGGCCAATCCCCCACGTGGGTATGCGCCATGTCAGCGGCCAGGCAGCGCGCGCCCATCTCCCCCCGTTGCCAAGGAAGACGAGGAGATTCTTGGCCAATCCCCCACGTGGGTATGTGCCATGTCAGCGGCCAGGCAGCGCGCGCCCATCTCCCCCCGTTGCCAAGGAAGACGAGGAGATTCTTGGCCAATCCCCCACGTGGGTATGTGCCATGTCAGCGGCCAGGCAGCGCGCGCCCATCTCCCCCCGTTGCCAAGGAAGACGAGGAGATTCCTGGCCAATCCCCCACGTGGGTATGTGCCATGTCAGCGGCCAGGCAGCGCGCGCCCATCTCCCCCCGTTGCCAAGGAAGACGAGGAGATTCCTGGCCAATCCCCCACGTGGGTATGCGCCATGTCAGCGGCCAGGCAGCGCGCGCCCATCTCCCCCCGTTGCCAAGGAAGACGAGGAGATTCTTGGCCAATCCCCCACGTGGGTATGTGCCATGTCAGCGGCCAGGCAGCGCGCGCCCATCTCCCCCCGTTGCCAAGGAAGACGAGGAGATTCTTGGCCAATCCCCCACGTGGGTATGTGCCATGTCAGCGGCCAGGCAGCGCGCGCCCATCTCCCCCCGTTGCCAAGGAAGACGAGGAGATTCTTGGCCAATCCCCCACGTGGGTATGTGCCATGTCAGCGGCCAGGCAGCGCGCGCCCATCTCCCCCCGTTGCCAAGGAAGACGAGGAGATTCTTGGCCAATCCCCCACGTGGGTATGTGCCATGTCAGCGGCCAGGCAGCGCGCGCCCATCTCCCCCCGTTGCCAAGGAAGACGAGGAGATTCCTGGCCAATCCCCCACGTGGGTATGCGCCATGTCAGCGGCCAGGCAGCGCGCGCCCATCTCCCCCCGTTGCCAAGGAAGACGAGGAGATTCTTGGCCAATCCCCCACGTGGGTATGTGCCATGTCAGCGGCCAGGCAGCGCGCGCCCATCTCCCCCCGTTGCCAAGGAAGACGAGGAGATTCCTGGCCAATCCCCCACGTGGGTATGCGCCATGTCAGCGGCCAGGCAGCGCGCGCCCATCTCCCCCCGTTGCCAAGGAAGACGAGGAGATTCTTGGCCAATCCCCCACGTGGGTATGTGCCATGTCAGCGGCCAGGCAGCGCGCGCCCATCTCCCCCCGTTGCCAAGGAAGACGAGGAGATTCTTGGCCAATCCCCCACGTGGGTATGTGCCATGTCAGCGGCCAGGCAGCGCGCGCCCATCTCCCCCCGTTGCCAAGGAAGACGAGGAGATTCTTGGCCAATCCCCCACGTGGGTATGTGCCATGTCAGCGGCCAGGCAGCGCGCGCCCATCTCCCCCCGTTGCCAAGGAAGACGAGGAGATTCTTGGCCAATCCCCCACGTGGGTATGTGCCATGTCAGCGGCCAGGCAGCGCGCGCCCATCTCCCCCCGTTGCCAAGGAAGACGAGGAGATTCCTGGCCAATCCCCCACGTGGGTATGTGCCATGTCAGCGGCCAGGCAGCGCGCGCCCATCTCCCCCCGTTGCCAAGGAAGACGAGGAGATTCCTGGCCAATCCCCCACGTGGGTATGCGCCATGTCAGCGGCCAGGCAGCGCGCGCCCATCTCCCCCCGTTGCCAAGGAAGACGAGGAGATTCCTGGCCAATCCCCCACGTGGGTATGTGCCATGTCAGCGGCCAGGCAGCGCGCGCCCATCTCCCCCCGTTGCCAAGGAAGACGAGGAGATTCTTGGCCAATCCCCCACGTGGGTATGTGCCATGTCAGCGGCCAGGCAGCGCGCGCCCATCTCCCCCCGTTGCCAAGGAAGACGAGGAGATTCTTGGCCAATCCCCCACGTGGGTATGTGCCATGTCAGCGGCCAGGCAGCGCGCGCCCATCTCCCCCCGTTGCCAAGGAAGACGAGGAGATTCCTGGCCAATCCCCCACGTGGGTATGTGCCATGTCAGCGGCCAGGCAGCGCGCGCCCATCTCCCCCCGTTGCCAAGGAAGACGAGGAGATTCCTGGCCAATCCCCCACGTGGGTATGCGCCATGTCAGCGGCCAGGCAGCGCGCGCCCATCTCCCCCCGTTGCCAAGGAAGACGAGGAGATTCCTGGCCAATCCCCCACGTGGGTATGTGCCATGTCAGCGGCCAGGCAGCGCGCGCCCATCTCCCCCCGTTGCCAAGGAAGACGAGGAGATTCCTGGCCAATCCCCCACGTGGGTATGCGCCATGTCAGCGGCCAGACTGTGCGCGCGCTTATCTCCACGTGCGCGGACATCGCCGGTGGACGCAGGTTCAGGGTCGCTTAAGAAGTGCATTGCACTTAAAAAGCAGGAATATTAACAAGCCTATGTCATAGTTCGTACCTATTTCAATTACCTCAAAAAAGTAAAGCATGTTACTTTATCATTTTTTTTCCTATATCCACTGACGACATGCATAAATTCTATTGTTGAAGGAAGAAGAGTAAACAATACATGCACGCAGCTACAAAAGTTGAGACTGGAATAGTTGTTGTTGTTGATGATGATGAAGATGATAATGATGATGATAATAATAACTATAATAATGAAATTGTTTCTTTCGTTATCGAAACACGACAAAAAGTCTGGCCCGCCAAACCCACTTCGGAATTTGGCAGAGTGTGTTAAGGCGCCTCGCAAAAGATTTGCTTGATGGGAATCGACATAAACAGCCTCGCAGCCACAGGTGAAGTAAAATAGAAAAAACTGCGCGTAAAAGACAGGACCGTGACAAGTAGACAGGACAAGCGCAGAATGATAATGTTAGGCTGCGCTTGTCCTGTCTACTTGTCACGGTCCTGTCTTTTACGCGCAGTTTTTTCTACTTTCATGATGCTGCACCAACTAGCCCAACAACATGCTGGAGTAAAATAGTTCATATATAAAAACTTAAATGTGTGTCATTTTATTTGTGAGATTCCGAGCAAATTTTGGCGCTTTTCGGCCTTATCGCTTACTATTGTCCGAAAACCCGGTAAACCCGCCGCGGTGGCTCAGTGGCTATGGTGTTGCGCTGCTGAGCACGAGGTCGCGGGTTCGATTCCCGGCCGCGGCGGCCGCTTTTCTGATGGAGGCGAAAAGCAAAAACGCCCGTGTGTACGAGATTTCGGCGCACGTTAAAGATCCCTAGGTGGTCAAAATTAATCCGGAGCCCTCCACTACGGCGCGCCTCATCGCCTGCGTTGCGTCGGCGCGTTAAACCACACAATCAATCAAATCAATCAATCGAAAACCCGGTAAAGCCATATTAACGAGTCTACACCAGAAATATCAACGTACGTAGATTATGGCCTGCTATTCTTAAACTAACAGGTGCATAAGTTACTAAATTACATAAAAATGGGATGCGTTGCTGGTATCGCTGTTACTGCAACGCGTTACTGCCTACACTCGCTGCAATTAATGGAATTTTGAAGCACTATTGCGCAACGCTTTCTTAAAAAAATGTCTGCGACTTAGCTCGGCTAGGCCGGTTATGCAAGCGAAAGCAGCCGAAGCACGTTTTGCCAACAGAACAATAAGTCAGGCCGAACGTTCCGTACTACGAGCGCTCACTACCTCAGTGTTGTCCATTTTTGAAGCCTTCGTCCAAGTCGGAGCCGAGGCGTCCATTGCCGCCTCTAAATCTCGCCGCTGTCGTCTTTTTGCACCCTTCTCCTGACGCTTAGCCAACCGAAACTTCTGCTCTTAGCTCGTTCCGCTTGCCGCTTTGCTCTGCGCGCTCCTACCCAGGTTTCCGCCACATCTCATTAAGGCGCGGTCACACCAGTTCGACCGTCGGCCTCGGTCAACCCCGTGTCGTCTAGTTGTCGTCGGCCATGTCCTACAGGGCCGACGCCGACCGTCGGCAAACCGTCTATTATGCCATATAAAAGGTTGCTGATCCTAAAGCAAGAAATAACGCCGTCGCCTCTCATTAAAAAAAACAGAAAACATTCATCATTTGCTCCATCTTAGACTTCGAGATAACGCTTATGAAACGCTGAAATTGGGGCTCTGAGGCGCCTTCCTCTGACACGCGAAATCGCTCCTTACGACTGGCGAAAGGACACAGCATTATAAATTCCTAGTTTAGCACATTGGTACTGACAGCTGTACCTTCGTAGAAAACATGGCCCTCCTCCAAACGAGAATAGAGAGAAAAAAAGAAGCGACTTGAAGGTGCACATTGACCAATCGTGCACTGAAAACAGCAAGAGAAGGCAGATCATGTTCTTCGGCGGGTGTCGAAGATGGGATGCATGTGTCCCGACAGTGCCACTGCGGCCGCAGTCTCCGGGAGTTCAGTGAACGGCCGGAGCGCAGCCGTCCTGGACGACACGCTCTCCCGCAGCGAAAGGCGCTGTGCCTCATCAAAATTTCCATTAGTACGGGGCCCAGACATCTTGCTCTTAATAAGATCCTTGAATGATTTACCGGCCGCCGCTCTCGGCTCGCGTGAATAATGGATGGCACTTTGGAGCAGTAGCTGCCCGTTCATATGTTATTGATGCCATCCTGCGCTGAAGGAGTACTCCCTCTCCGCTGCTGCCGGTAACGTCAATGTTTTCCACCACGAAGTGTTCGAGATGGGCCACGGGGAATTTCCTGCCGGAAATAAGTACTGCTTGGACAAGCCAGTCTACGAAAAAAACTTTCTCTTGACAAGCTGTTTAAGGCTAGATGCAAACAACAAGTCAGGCATTCATGCTCACGAAAAAAAAAAAATAAAGATTAAAGATGTAAACTGAAAGTCTGTATGAAAACAAGTACTTGCGCTGTTCCTTAGTTTGGTGTTTGCATCCATCTTGCCGCAGAGTGTGCTAGGTGGAGTGTTTAAGTAGGCGCATAAATTTTTGCCTATGCTAAATTCCATAGTTACAACGACTATCAATCTACGATAGGAGACAGCTATAATAACTTTGCAACCCCCCCCCCTTCCAAGAAAACATAACATACACGAAACGTGGGCACAGAGTCCTCGAGCTCAGGTGCCTGTGGAGATTGATATGTTCTACATTTCAATATTCTGAGGTACGAAGCTACTGCGCAAAAGTTAAACGGTAAATCTGACAGTAGGTCCCAGAAAATAAATAAATGGGGGGGGGGGGGGGGGGGGTGTCTACTTGCAACGATAACGATCAAATGGAACGCGCCAATTTCAATAATTTTAGCCGGAATGTGCCTCACTTTCTTAGATTTCCGAACTTGTTGCTATACAGGCTCAGTAATTCAAACAATGGCCGTTATTTGCCGGGCCATGGCGCCACACAATGAGCGGTAAATGGGCTTTGAGCGCCACCGACCACCCCGTCAGGATAAAGCGCGCCTGCGTCATAGCTGGCGGATACCGATTTCTTGCCACTTGACACTGTGCTGCCAATGTGAAGGGAGTTACAGCACCGAGTAGCCGCGTTGGCAAGAGCCACGGCGCGTGCACCGACAGCGAACCTGGTATTACTTCATCATGGGAGGTTCGAGTGGGTAACAATCTAAATGTCTTAAGCGTGCGCTGTATGGCTAGGCATATATTAAAAAGATAGCTACACTTGACCGAAAACGCGATTGTCATCGCCCGAGTTCATGAAATTGGCTTAAATCATTCCGCAGCCCTCAACTAAAGCATTCCTCAGAGCGAAGGTTTGGCGTCAGCACGTTAAACTCAAAGTTGATTGACGTCATTGAAGCTCTTGTTGCTTGTTCTTGTTAAGACAGAACGAACAATAAGGACCAGCAACAACTGCTGGTTCTTGATTGATTGATTGATTGATTGATTGATTGATTGATTGATTGATTGATTGATTGATTGATTGATTGATTGATTGATTGATTGATTGGTTGGTTGATTGGTTGATTGATTAATTGATTGATTGGTTGATTGATTAATTGATTGATTGATTGACTGATTGTAAGCTTTAACGCGCCGACGCAACGCAGACGTTGAGGCGCGCCGTAGTGGAGGGCTCCGAAATAATTTTGACCACCTGGGGATCTTTAACGTGCGCCGAAATCTTGTACACACGGCGTTTATGCTTCTCGCCTCCATCAGAAAAGCGGCGGCCGCGGCCGGGAAACGAACCCGTGACCTCGTGGTCAGCAGCGCAACGCCTTAGCCACTGAGCCACCGCGGCGGGTAACTGCATGCTGGTTCTTGTTGAGGCACTTCAAAGAATTTCAATTGCAGCGTTAGCCGATAGCTTGAAAGTAGTGAAGGTCAGGCCGAGGCTACCATATTGATTAGGCGTTCCGAAGCCATGTGTGGGTCGAGAATCCCCCCGCCCCTCCCCCCCCCCCCCCCCCCCCCCCAGGTCGACCGGAAGGTAACAAGCATAGAGTTTTTTCTTTCCGGTGGGTGGCGGGGGCATCGCGGCGAGGGTCGCAGGCAGTATCGTAAAACCCGCCTGTTTGCACAGCACAGACAGCTCGCTAAATAAATAGGTAAGGCCAAACAAACCCACGACAATCAAAAACATCCTGCTTAATGTTTCCTAAATAACAAATGCGACGAGCTAACTGCCGATGTCTTTTAAATTGCTTAACGCTTGTCGCAAACGAAACGAGGATACCAGAGGCCGAGAGGATCCCCAGACCATACGAACGAAATGTAGTTCACGTGTGTTGTTTCCGTTGCCTTCTTACTATTTACCCCCAATAAATAATAGAAGCGCTGGAAGCAAGATCGCTCCTTCTGTCCGCGTTAATTGACAAAGCGCGCCATTAAACATGCAGGGTACGAATTACATAAACTATGCAAGCAACAGTAAAACGTTGTAAGCCCTGGGGGAAATGTTTTGTGTCGGCTTTGCGCTGCTGAGTTCAAATAGCACGGCCATTGAATCACCATTTGAGTGTTTATACGATGCCGGAATATATTTTAAGGGCGCGAACTATAGGCACGTTAATTTTCGACCGTAGTATGGCAGCGTTTTATTGGTAGCACCAGAGCTAGTATGCTGAGAGCTGCTCCTTACGTAATCAAGCTCTGGGTATTCCTCGCAAAGTGTATTTTCTGCTTGTTTGCGAAGTTTGGCAGAAACAGTATGACATTTTATACTTCAAACAGAACTCCTATTACATTTTGGCGCGTTTTGCCCTGAGTTGGCCATGCGCCATCACAATACAAACATCATCATCACACTTCCAAGCAAAGTTTCACAAATAGTGTAGCCCTCTTCACCAGCGCCATTTCTTGCCAAACTTTTTCGGCCTGTGTAGGCTACGTAGTATCGTGATCAATTGAAGTACGAACTACGGAGCGCGCGTGGATTTCAGTACGCGCCCCGCATCCTGGCGACGCGCCGCTTATGCGTAGTGCCAACAAGTTACAAGAGTTTTTGCCCGACGTTGATATGGAAACGCTGTCGTTCAGTGTCAGCGTTTTGGTTTGGTGCTGTCTTTGGCGCCCGCACTTCGTCGCTGCCTGGAGTGAAAACAGCGCACGTACCTATATTCATTCTTTTTTTATTTCGTGCTGAGCACCCAGCGGGCGATGGAAATGTGATGGTCTTTTCATTTAAAAATTGTTCACGAACACTCGTAACTTGTTCCTACAGCGCATACGCGGCCCGTCCCCAGGTTGGGCGGCATGTACTGAAAGCCACGGGCTCCGTCGTTCGAATTATAATTTATCACGATAGTACGTTTAGTAAAACTTGCAAAAAACCCTCCAAAGGTCAGCTTAGAGCCAGTGATTAGTTTATTGAATAAACGACATAGATACTGTCATAAAGAAAAGACAAAGACGACGAAGCTGTCAGCGTAGTGGGTGGCTTTGGTGGGTGCTGTGATGGCTGACATCGTGTGAATAAATTGCCTCGAGTTCCTACTATTTTTCCTCTCATTCTTTCTGCCGCCACATAACATTTTGATGGAGGGTGCGGTGTGCGTCTTCATATCAGCGCTCAAGCATTGCCTGTGTGGGCTGTGGATGAGTTTTCCTCGGGGTTCCTGGTCTGCGTCGACTCGCCCCACCCCCGGTACTTCAAGGAGACGTGCATGTTATCAGCCACGTGTCCCAAGCCGATGACCCGCCGTGACCAGAACTGAAGACGATGCCGCTTTCCCGCCCAGTATAAATCCGCATCTCCAAGGGCCTTCGGCGTACATCAGCTACATTGACGAGCATCCCTGCTCGTGGGCGGTGGTTCATCGAGCTGATCACCTTCATCCGTGGCGGCATAGACTTCCTCACGGCTAATAATTATCTCATTTTTCTTTCTACGCACTCATCCATCCACTGCGAACTCTACCGGGACGGTCGCCCCATTTTGCTCCGTTATAGAGTAATTACACTCCGCTCTAATGCAGAAGGAAAGTGACTGGCGAAGGGAGACGACGTCGCACGCCGTCTTTCGCACGCCGTCGCACGACGTCTTTCACGTCGCACGCCTAAAGCCACGCCGCCAACCTAGCTCGGCCCAGACACCATAGCTGTCAACAGCACCGAGCCGTTGCCTCTCTGGCGAGTGGGGAGGGGAGCTATTTCACGGGGCACCGTCTCTAACTTGCTGTCATGACCCAACGCAGCAGAACACAGAGGAAAGACCCTGATACGAAGAGGGCTATTCTACTGAGTGGTTACGCGCGGTGTCCGCGTGGGCCACTATCACTACCATCTACAACCAACCGTCGAGGAAAAAGGAGGAGAGGCGATGCGGATGAGCGCACGATCCCCCTAAACCTCCGAACTTCGAGTCACCGCTACAGCCGCTCCTCGTAAATAATTTGTAAATAGATTGCTTATGTGAATAACTTGTAAATAGTGTGCCGATCTGCTGCGTAACAATATTAGCTTACCTCAATACGTTTGCTGAGCCTTACGTGGGAATTTTAGCAACTCAAATTCACCTGATATGGCAGCTTTATTTGGTTTCCGCTGGGCGTGCGGTTGAGAATACATGATTATATTAACATACTTCTCTTACAATCATCGCGTATGGTATGAGCGCAGTTACTTTTCCTTCGTTTCAGCCATGCGTCGAGTGCGCTTGTACCGGCTAGATTCAAGCCTTAGCGCGGACTTCCATACTTGGATCAGACTTGTAACTGCAGTCCTTGCCCATCAGCGAGTATTTCTTTCTTCTTTTCTCTCTGCAACTAAATGCAGAATAATGAACTTAATACAGTAAGCATCAAACTCCGGGTATGCCCTACCGAATATATATAATACGAATCAGAGGAGACAATGGTTTAAAACAATGGGAAAAGAAATGGCAAGATATGTAAAGAGAAGTGAATACAAAAATTACAATACTGTAGATGTTATAGACCTTCGAGTAGTTGGCTATTTCCCTGTCAGTTTTTAATAATGTCAGCGTCACAACTGGTTTGACACAAACGCATGCATACCCACACTAGATATTGACGCAGAAATGAAACCAGTACAACAACAAATGTCCGAAGAAATGAAAAGCTGCTTTAGCGAGGTTTTCCTCTTGAACCGGGCGGTGACCACGGTCCCCGAAGTGTTTCTAATGACCATGGACGCCTGTCCAACACCGATAGCTTCAAATGCAGCCGCCCCCCCCCCCCCCCCCACCCCTCTCTCTCTCTCTCTCTCTCTCTCTCTCTCTCTCTCTCTCTCTCTCTCTCTGTTTCATGAGGTAGCGAGGTCAACAGCATTTATTGATGGTCGTAATGCTGACATTCACAATGTAAAAAAACAATCAAGATTTTCAGACTGTTCTATGTCAGCAACACTTTCAAATATTCGGTGTTTATATAATAAACGCTATTGATTGTTTTCGTGAACCCTACCTGCACCACCGAAATTTTTCAGAAGTACTATGAACTAGAAGCGAATACATCATTCTGTCAAAATTTTGCCTGAGGAGTTTGTCTTTCCGAAATAAAAAAATGGAAGCAGGCGACCTGACATTTACGGTGCTTATTGAACAGAAGGCGAACAAGCGGTAATGTCAACAACCAGCCAGGACGATTCTCGTTCGCGAATTGGCAGGGGGTTGTGATGCACTTAGCTGCCGACGCCAGGGGGAGGCGACGCAACCCGTCAGTTCACTCAGCGAAAAATTCAATCGTGTGTGACGACACCAAAAGTCTCTTATCGTCTCTACGCAGGCCTTCTCGTTGGTTGGATTGTCGTCCCCGTAGGAATTCGCTACTTTCTCCATCCCCCCCCCCCTCTTCTTTCTCTGTCGTTCGTGTTTATATTATCTTCTGCAACTGTTCATGTTTGGTTCTTTAAAAAAACGATTGAAGGCAGACTGTCAAGTTATGAAACGAATCACCTGAAAGCAGGGTGTCGAACCGGAACCGAACCGAACCGTAAACCGGAACTGAACCGATATTTTTGCCGGAACTGAACCCGAACCCGAACCGTTATTTTTTGAGCGCGCTGAACCCGAACCGGAACTGAACCGAAAAAAAAATAACGGTTACCGGTTCATGCCGAAATGGTTCGACCCTCTGTTGTTGATATTGCACAGTAAATGCAATTCAGGCCTTTTTTTCTTTCACGTACCATCAACTTCGTACTTGCTCGGGTACTTTCCCCTCCCGACAATTGAACACTATCACGCTCTATGTAACAACAGAGGAAATGAATTAGCACCATTGTAGCAATGGTCTGTTGCTGCTGGAGGCGCGAGCGTAGTGCAAGCTGACCAAACGAAATGTCATTCTCGGCAGCTTGCAGGGGATATAAAACGACTTTGCCCTTCCCTAGTTGCGACTTCATTGGAGCAATCAGGCTGCAGGAGTGCTCCACTGCGCAACAGCGAAAGCTCACACCCGATGTGTGCAAACTTTTTGCATTTCATAATTTGTTTAAAAGGTCCGACACCTGCAAATTATTAATACTTGACAAGTGTGACCGCAGGAGCTGCTCAGTGGCTAAGCCGTTTGCTAAGCCGTTTGCCCAACTCGCTACATTGCTTCTACTGCGACTCGTTCCGGAGGGGAGTACTGCTGTGGACGAATTAAAGAGCGTCTACCCAAAAAGTCCCATCTCATGCTCCGCGTGACAAATTTCCCTTTCATTTTGTAACCGCATTATCTGTTGTAAGATTCCGCAATGTAGCACACGGAACGATGGTAGGGGTTCAGGCGGTACGATGACATACTGATTGTAATGCACACTTTCGGTATCGCAAAAGGAATTGCAGTGGTCAGAGCAATAATGCAGTGACTGAGCATTAACTAAAGCTTACTTTTAACAAAAGTGTGGCTAACACATTCGATAAGGTGACAGCTAACAAATTATTCAGGGTGACCAAATATTCTAATTCATTGGTAGTATTTATGTGCCTGTTGTAGGATTTTTCTGTTTTGTTACAAATATAAAAAAAATGTGCGCTATTGGTATTAAGCGCTGGTATTTGAACGCGCCAGTACGCAGGACTAAATTTCAAGCTTCAAGGTTAGCGTGATGGGTGATTGCATAGCGACGATTGCGATTTCAACAAAAAAGGAAAGGACAGAAAATATATCCCACCGTCATATGTCTTGGCGGTGGCTTTATGAATAGTCGCTGGGACAACATAATGTGAGCGAGAAAGAAGGTGGTAAATCGTCGCCACTTCATTTGTTTTTCTAATATCTCGTGATTGTTTAAAGTTTGCTTTGCAATTGCGCCACTGCCCTTGGGGAACAGCAGAATTTTGAATTTTTGTTTGTTTTTTGACTTGACGGTCGTTTTAAACTAGTAACTGTTTTTTTCTAATTTCAGTGATAATTCAACTCGTCGAACCGGTTCGCGAACCGGTTCAAGCTCCCGAACCGGTTCGTGAACCGGTTCGGTACGTGATTTTGTCGAACCGTAACTGAACCGGAACGAAATTATTTCACCCGAACCCGAACCGTAACCGAACCGGTATTTTTTTCGGTTCGACACCCTGCCTGAAAGAGCTGATACTGCGGTATGGCTCTGAAAGCTGAGGTAAAGCGAGGTACCCTTTGTCACACTGGGAGGAAGGACCGAAGCAAGCGGTGGCCGTGGGGGGAAATAGAACGAAAAGGCATAACTGGAAGCCCTTGTGCTCTTGTGGAAAGCAAATCGGCGCCGGCATGTAGGGTCAATAAGAATTTTACTCGCTTTCGTACGCTATAGATTGACTACGCCCCTCTGTAGGATATTCATTTCCCCACTCTACTGCTGTGGCTGCAAGCTTACAAACCCCCACCGTCAATTATTCATCAAAATTAATGCCTGTACTACATTACATGCCCTTGAAGAACATGTGTACTAAAATACCGCGTATTATGGTAAAAAAAAATGTGGTTGATCCTTCTTTCATAGGAATCGGTAAAACCCGAAAGTGAAATCTCCCTTCACAGTATCATTTGGATGTTTATTGTGCATCGATATGAACTTGAACATCGCTATTTATATTTCGTCGGTATGGCACCGTTAGACGCATGAACATTAGACACTGAATTATACGCGCCGGAGTATTGCGTAAATCCGATTGAAACCTTAGGGGCTCGCCAACCGCGCGAACCAAACCGAGCGGGTTGTCAGCGAATCGTTTGGTGAAGTCACAGTACGCTACAGCGAAAGGAGCATGATTTTCGGGTCAGCAGCAGTCTTGTGGGTGTGCTTGACGAGCGACATCCTGCTGACGGATCGCTAGGCAAAGTTGCGTCCGCATTGGTCCTGCTCCATGGCGTGTACGCCAATCGCTGGCGTTGCGACGAGCTCAGCTTGTGGAACGCGGCGGCGGCATTCCACCAGGGGCGGTATTCTCGTCACTGTCCCTTTTGAAAACGTCCCTTTTGCGTCCCTTTCATCGTGACGTACTTCCGGTTAAGCAGTGGGCCCTTGATTCAAACACCGTAACTCTTCTTGCAAACGCACTTTAAAGAACTGAAACCGTATCAGAGTATCTTTTATGTGTTTATTGTTCCGCGAGCGAACCAACAATAAGGCGACGAAAAATCGTCTGCTCCAAATCGTCTGCTCCGAGCAGCCACGGCTCATAGCTCCGCCGTGCTTGCATGGCGTCACATCCGGGTGTTCGCTTTTAGCCAATCAGGGCTCGCTCAAAAGGGACACTTTTGAAAGGGACACAAAAGGGACAAAACACGGGAATACCGCCCCAGCTTAGCGGCGTTGCACATAGGCGGAGGACGGGTAAATACAGCAGTTTCCGTTGCTACACGCTGCCCTATCTAGGCGCCAACTATCGGCGCTCATTAGCGTCATGACGCATTACTTCGCTTCACCTCTCCTAGACGGCAGAACCATCTGAATTAACAAGTTAGAGGGAAGGACATAGGGCGCGTTCGTAGAGCTACCCGGGCATGATTTCATGGCTCAGACGGTTGAGCGTTTCACACCTTCCGTTGCGGCCAAAGGGATCGCGGGCCCAAAACCTAGCGCCACCACGCCAATAGAACTTTTTCTGGTGATGCCATTTCCGTGACGGATATGACGTCGGTGAGGTTTGTGTACTCCCGCGTAAAACTCTTCCGTGTTAAAATGCGGCGGTGCATGACCTCCTACTAAGACGACATTGATTCCTCTACATTAAGGCTGGGAATCGAGGTTAATTCTTTCCTCTGATGATTTTTTTCCTCTTTAATGATAGCTGGGCCTGCACCTGCCACAATGTCAAGCTATTAAGCAGCCGGAAGGGACGGACATTCTTACGATAAGGGCAAGGTGCTGGTTTGTAGTACGAATCGCTTTTACGTATTTGTTGGTGTGTTTGCGCGCGTAGCTTAGCTCTCAAAAGTGACGTTTCACTCGCAAACGCTTTATAATGACCACCGCAGCGTCGGCAGCGTGGGCGACCCACGGGTTCGCACTTGACCACGACGCTTCTTAAGGCGAAGCTTAACTCGCGTCTTCTCGCGGCTTTACGGGCAACGCGGCTTCTGCTGTGGTCCTGCTTCGACGCGGGCGTGGTACAACACCAGATGGCGCCAGTCCCCACGTTTTCGGCCCCTCGCTGCTGTGGCGGTAGCGTTTCAAAGAAAGAGCCACGCTTCTCGCAGTCGGCCCGTTTAAGCTGTCGCTGCAAACCTAACAGAGGCCGCGCTCATTCTCTCTGACGGTGTGGGCGACACGTGCGCTGCACAAGTTGGGGGACGTGGAGAAGAGGGTGGACGTCGCATTGCATTGGCCATCCTGGAGGTCTAAATGTCGACCTTTGGAAATCGTCAAACCGGCGGTTACCGGTCTTTGTGCTAGTGTCTGCGGCGTGCGTTTTTTTATCTGTTACATGGTGATCTGTTACATGGTGATCGGCTGTTACATGGTATCTGCTACCCTTCACGCTCAACATTGCCCTCGTCAAGAACTGGTGCTGAGATTTATCACATGTTTATCAAGGGGATTGAGACGGTCAACGTTTCTCGGGACGCCGCGTTTTCGCTTTACAACACCCCCATATCCATACCACGTCAGCATGGGGTGCTTGCATGAAACATTTGTCAGAACTAAAACTATTCTGTTTCTTGTAGAACAGGCACCAACACGTACATATTGATCGTTCTTGTCACTCTCCAAATGTAAATATCTGCTGCATTATGACAACTGATGTCTCGCCAGACGCCGTTTACGCTATAGCGGCAACCAGTCAGTGGCGTGCATGTACGAGGCACTTTCTGCCAGCAGTCGACTTCAGCGTATGCTGTTTACTCATACCGCTGGAAATTGCTACCACCCAGGTAACCCCATTCCCACTGCTTAGTTCACGTCGCTGGTTCTATTCACACGCTCCCCCGCGTGATCTAGTCCTTTAGCCTCCCTACGTTTCTATTTTCCCACTCGACTCCCATACGCTTCCCGCGATCTGGAAAAACTTTGTTTCCCTTTCGCTGCTGCGCGTACCACCATTGCAACTCCTCGAGGCGTGGGGCCTCGCAGGCCCGCGGGTTGCCGTCCTCGGCCGTTTCCTGCATGCGGAGGATTGCTTTTCGTTCCGCCTGACAAGCGTCTGCTCGGCGCGCCACCAGCCCTGGGGGCATCGATGGGGCATCTGTCAGAGCTGTCGCCCCGCTGGCTGGCCCCGACGGCCGCCCGGTGTGGCCGAAGGGAAGACTACGGGCTTTCCCCAAAGACGCCGCCCTCCTCCGCGAAAAAACGCCACAATTTACTTGTTCCCACTTTCTTGCGCGCAAGTCTTTTTTTATACGGGTAAAATTTTTTTTTTTTTTGCTGCTTGCAATGCTTTTGCATCTCGCTTCCCTCGGGACTCTCTACCCGAACCTCTATGTGTTCCCTCTCTGCGTCTTTGCCAGCTTTCTTTTCGTGCGGTTGTCACTCGTGGGAGGATAGGAAGCCCTTCCAATTTCCTTCCGATCAAGCGTCCTAAATATAAAAATGCCGGAAAAAGAAAATCCCGGCTGTACTGGTCGCGGCGGCGTGTCATCCTGTCTCCTTTCAGGCACCTGGTACGCGTCCAATGGCGTTGATGCCTCCTCACGGCGTGAAATGTTATCAAAAACTCCCCCGCTAGATTCTACTGAATATTTTATCCAAACGAGGAAATTGGAGCGCTTCTATCTATGGCAGCATTCTGCGGGTTGGTGGCAGGCATTGTCTTATTTGCCGCGGCTACTCGCGTAAGAATGAAACAAACTTGCGGAGAACCCACCTTAAAAAAAACCCAACAAGAAACTAGAAAACGCACGAGGGATCATGGAGATAAAAATAACCACCGCCCCGAGAAGCGGTAAAAATTTAGGGACGCTGCGCCTCTGCGGTGAACGTCTGGAGCCATTCTCCTGGAGAAAGGAGATTGGTGAGACGGACGCCCACACGCCCAAAGAAGAGGGCCAACAAAAAATTCTGTGGTAGAGGACGTTGCAGCGAGTTGGGCGAAACACAAGGAGCGATCCACAAAGGAACCAAACTTTTACGACTTTACGGTTTTCCGATCTCTTGAAAGCGTCAGCATAGCCCGACCAGTTTGAATGACAATAAATAAAAATAAACCACGCTCAATCCGGAGTTTTGTTGTTGTATTTTTTCAAGGGATATATTTTAACTTTTCTTTGTCGACAAGTTGTGTTTCATTGCACTTGTATTTGTTCCTGCAGACAAAAAAAAAAAAAAAACAAGGGTTACCTCCTTTACCAAGCCTTTGCCAAAGAGTACAGACAACTTTCAGGAGACCTCGGCTATACTTGTGCTGCACGGTGAGCTTGTGAAGACATCTCTCCTAGAGCAGCTCCTTGAGTTTAGAAGGTTGAGCATAAAACGGTCAGCGCTTGCACGTTCACAAGACATACCACCACAGCCACGGTGCCAGGTTGCCCGGAGGCAGCTGGGAATGACTGCGCGCGAACAGGAACGTATTAAAAAAAAAACAGGTTGCGCGACGCGCTTGCTTTTTACCGAGCAATGTTTCAACACCTGACTTTCGCAGGCGGCATAAACCGGTGGGAACATATGTTACCTCTTTACGTTAAAGAATTAGCGTCGTCTCCAGCTAGACGTGGCGTAATCATACCATAGCTACAACTTGCGTTGGGACATTTTATACAAACGCCGGCAGGATGCTCTCAAACGTTTGATGATAATCTGTGAATCCCGCCACATTTTTTTAAACACAAATTGCCTACCGCGCGTAGTGCTGCCGATAAAAATCTGCTTTCGCAGTATTTGTTTAAATCAGCTGCTCATTGAAAAGGTCATGAGCCCTAGATCTGGTTGGGGTAAGTGTCCTTATAAATATCTATAGAACTTATTACCGATTATGTTTGTAGGCAATAACGAAACTAGAGGAATAGGTGGTTAATGTTAGTAAAGCTCAACATGCTACTATAGCTCCAGATCACAGGTAGAACAGGCTGGGGCTAGCTCGCCCATATGAAAAAAGCAACCCTACCGAACCGGGTGCACTTTCAAGGCTTTGGCTTGAAGCTTACATATTTTGAAGAGCCGAGCAGCCGCTGAGGTACTTCTGTGTGGCCATTCAATATTTCTTACATGAGTTAATTTACATTTCATTTCGCTTGAAATATCTGAGCAGCGCTTCTCTGCTTTCTTCTAATCGAGAGTTCTCTCTCTCTCTCTCTCTCTCTCTCTGATATAATGAACCACATATCGAAATATTGATCGCTAAGTTTTGTGCAGAGGAAAACGTCTTGCATAAAAAAACACCGGGCGCCCTTACCTTATGTCCTACCTAAAATAAAATTGTGTGCATATCAAAACCATGATGTTGAGTTGGCTACATCTTGTTATTTGAGCATAGTAATGAATGGGCGTTGTCATAAACGATCTCAATGCTTTTCCTACCTAGAAAGTAGAACAAGTATTTTTTTGTAAAATAAAAGTTAGAAAAGGATTTGGGCGGGTGAGTGGAGTGTTTAATGGCCCACTCTCGTGGTTGTAACGGTAAAAGAATCGATTATGCGCGCTAAGAGTAATGGCCCATTAAGGAAGCTCGTGTGGAAAATAAATAAATCGTCGTAATCTCGCTCTACGGCTCGCGAAATCCTGTGCCCCATTACGTACAATTATCTGAACTTGTGGGTGAGCTATAACGTAACGTCAACTTTAGGAAGGGGGCGCCAAAAGGACAGGCTGCACAAAAACACCCCTCATCAATATTATTTCCTCTATGTTTCCTTGCCATTTAATTTAAATTTTTCACAAAAGTGGAGCAAGCGCCTAAAAGCATTTATACACATTACTCAAAACAAGCACCTTCTGGTGTTTTCGCCGCTATAAATTTTAAATAGGAGCTCGTTTTTTTCGCTCACCGGACAGGGCTTGAATAAAACAAATGATTATGTAAATTGGTAACAACAAAGCGGATGCCATAAACGTTGATTAAGAATGAGGAACCGCGAAGGACAAGCTTTTTACAATGGCCATAAACATGCAGATACAGCTTCCTCGCTTGCTTATAAGGCCAGAGACATGCACGCTAAAAGTAATTTCGGGCTTCGGCACTGCTATGTTTCTTCTTAGGCTACGCGAAACTCATAAAACATTCTGCACTTATTTTAGATTGTACACTTCAGCATACAAATGATTGGAACGCATGCTAGGTTTATGTAAAGATCAGCGAAATTACAATGTGAAAGTCTAGTCGTGAGCCAATGCGAAATAAATGTAGCTTCTCATTCAGAACTGTCCCTGTTAAACTGATGAAGGTATTATTGTTTTACAGTCGATGAACAAAGTGGGTGATGTCATATCCTGAATGCAGAAGCCACCTCAACGTTTATAAAGGTTACAGCGCGGAGGAGGAGGTTAGTACGTCGCGAAATTTTTTTTATATTACACCCTCAAAAAATGATTTTCGTAAAAAAAATAACGAAACCAATATGCACGAAGACAATGCACGGGAACGAAGGCAAAGCGTAGAATAATCAGGAGTAACATGTCAAATACGTTTGGTTGACCCAGAATGTGATAATTGAGTTTGCTTGCACTGCATTCCTAAGATGTTCTATCTGGAGTACCTTTTATATATCGCAGCTCCGCTGATCTACAAAGATTTGATTTTAGATGAAATTTGAGGCTTCACTGAAAGGTCGGGGTTCACACGCGGATTCAAGACAAAGAAAGAGGGACTAGAAAAAGGCATGCCGGGAAAGGCTTTGTTCTCTCAAGTTATCACTGGAATAGTGTTCCATAGGCTAGTACAGAGATGATAGCTGCGAGAAACGCAATACGATAGTTGCGGTAAACTTGAATTTCATGTTAATAGATGGGGGAGGGCTGCACGAGGAAGAGGTCTCCGAAAACAGTGTGCCTGTGCGCATGGTTCTTTTTTTTTAGGCAGACATTTGAGAGGCCCGCGTGTGCGCTAATTTGAGACTACGAATCGCACATTTCAATCGAATATTGAACAATTTGACATCAGATAATCTATCATTATCATCGTCGTCGTCGTTGCCATCATCATTGGCCTATTTGACATCAACGCCTCTCACATCGACCTTCCACCGAACCTGTCCAGCGCTGCGGGAATCCATTCCTTGCCTCCTAATTTTCTTATTGCGTCCCTTTATCTAGTTAATGGCCTTCCCCTTCTTCTAGTACCGTCATCAGCTGCGATGGCTCAGTGGCTACGGCGTTGTCCTGCTGAGCACAAGGACGCGGGTTCGATTACCTGTCGCTGGGGCCGCTTTCCTCATGGAGGCCGAGAGCAGAAACGCCCGTGTGTTCCATATTTCGGCGAGCGGTAAAATTAATCCGGAGCCCTCCACTATGGAGCGCCTCACCGCCTGTGTAGCGTCGGCACGCTAAGCCCTACCAGTAATCAAATCAATCAATCTGCTAGTACCATCTCTCGGTATTCCCTCCCGTGTCCTGGTCGTCTACCGGTTGTCGTTTCGTGTCACTACGTGGCCAGCCCAACCCGTTTTTTTTGCTAATGTGAACTACGATATTTTATACTGGAATTTGTCCCCTGATCCAGAGGGCTCGTTCTTTTTCTATGAGGGTTACTCCTATCATATTCCATTCCATGGCTCGTTGAAGTGGCCTACGTTTTCTTTCCAGTTGTTTATTAATATATGTCAAGTTTCCGCTCCATGCGTCCTCACCAGCAGCTCGCATTGGTTGTATACTATTGTTGTCAATACAACACATATCCATATGTATGTATATATCCTTAAAACACGTCTCCCATCACCTCAAGGAGGTGCCCAACAGGCATGGGATTCCCATCCTGTTCTCGGCGCCGCGTAAGCTGGCCCGACTTCACGACCGCACCTCTTCCAATAGGTCCAAAAAGCAAAGATGCGACAAGAAGCACGCTAGGCCCTTTGTAAACTGCGCTATAGGTGTCGTGTATCAGATTTCACTTAAATGCGGAAAAGTCTATGTTGGCCAGACCGGCGGATGTATCAACGACCGAGCACGGGAACATGAATTGTCGGTAAAAAACAAAGGAAATGCGCATTTGCCCGCGCATTGCCATGCCTGCAAGTGTGAGCCACTTCGGGGGAGATTAAGATTCTGGTTAGGAGCAGAGATGCGACAGCACGGGAACTCTTGGAAGCTTTTCATATCAAGCAAAAAGGCGATAACTGTATCATTGATACGTCGGTGGTCCTTTCTAACTCAGAGAAATCTTTTTTCGAGCGTTTCGGTGATTGACACATTGGCGTACTTGTGATACCCTACTGTGGCGCATGCTGCGCATGCTTCAGTTGTTTCTATATTTTCCCAGCTCCGGCGGTGAATAAGGTTTAGTTGAAAGTTAGCGTTTGTCCTGTCCCCTTTCTTGCGTACTGTCTGGTTATTTGCGCTCAACATTTAAAGAATCAATAACCAACTGTCCTCCCAACAAGTTTTGTTAAATTACCTATGTATGTATGTATGTATGTATGTATGTATGTATGTATGTATGTATGTATGTATGTATGTATGTATGTATGTATGTATGTATGTATGTATGTATGTATGTATGTATGTATGTATGTATGTATGTATGTATGTATGTATGCATGCATGCATGCATGCATGCATGTATGTATGTATGTATGTATGCATGCATGCATGCATGCATGCATGTATGTATGTATGTATGTATGTATGTATGTATGTATGTATGTATGTATGTATGTATGTATGTATGTATGCATGCATGCATGCATGCATGCATGTATGTATGTATGTATGTAAGAGAAGAAAAACTTCGAACAAGGTAAAAGCACGATTGTGGCCTACGTTTCAGCAAAGAGAACTTGCTTTCCTCAGGGCAATCTCTCGCCCTGTATGTATGTATGTATGTATGTATGTATGTATGTATGTATGTATGTATGTATGCATGCATGCATGCATGTATGTATGTATGTATGTATGTATGTATGTATGCAGGTATGTATGTATGTATGTATGTATGTATGTATGTATGTATGTATGTATGTATGTATGTATGTATGTATGTATGTATGGATGGATGGATGGATGGATGGATGGATGTATGTACGGTTGTATGTACGTATGTATAAGAGAGAGAGCAAGCTTTAAAAAGCACTGAAGAGGATAGCCCAACAAACGGCGAACCTGTTACTTCCCATGGAAGTGTACATAATGAGGCACAAAAGAAAACTAAGGGTGAAAAAGTACGTCGAAGCAATGATTAAGATAGCGGAGAAATTAAAATAAATTATGGCCGTAAAAAAAAAATTTAATATTAGGAGAAAAAATCTGAAGATCTCAAGGTTTTAGACCCGCGACCAACCTCGAGTCATAAAAAAAGTAAAAAAAGCCATTGTCCCAGGCGTCGCTACAAGCTCCAGCGGGCAAGCTCAGTTTTCTTCGACTACTCTGGAGTTGCGTTGTCGCCAGCGCAATTGCAAAATATCTTTCAGCGTTTTCGTGCGTTGTTTGAGAGTAGCTGCATTTTTACAACGCTGAGATTAGCTGCGGGACCCTCTTGGGAGGGTAGTTCGCAAGTCATGGCTAGTCACTTTTCTCGCGTGGCTTCATTGATGATATAAGTTCGGTCGTTTAGTACGTATATTCGATAGGTGCATCACATGAGCATGACGCACCAGCAAAGCGAGGCTCCATAAGCAACGCTAACCTCGAACTGCTTGGCGACGCCCTCCGTGCATTGCAACCACTTTACACCATGAGCAGTATGATGTAAACACTCTCCAGACTGAGAACAATGCTGTCAAGGCACTGGAAAGAGGTGAGACAGCCTTCCGCCTTTTTTGGAGGACAAAATATCCGAGAAAGGAAAACGTTTGGGTGTGTTGGTAGGTCATGGTTTTCACAATGAATACAAGCGCATACAGGATGAAGGACAGGGCAAAGGCGGGACGATGAAGCGCTCATCCCGTCTTTGCACTGTTTTGTAGCGTGAGCTACACTCGCCGAGGTTGAGCAGTTTCGCGTGGCGCCTGGAGAGCCATGCTGCGCATGCGCGAGGAGCACTGACGTCCCACGGCGCACAGACGGAACTTTGCTGACTGTCCAGTGTCTCTCACGCACTCCAAGCGCCCAGCGTCTTCGCCGACCTCCGTTCCGCACGTGGCGGCCCGGTCTTCTTGATGATCATGCGAGGGGCGCCCGGGTGTGGGACCGATGGCTCGCGCGTCGCACCAACACCGGCGTGCGCCTGTGGAACCAGGTTAGCTCTGGGGCGATTGGTGACTCTGCGGCGGAGCTGCTTGATAAATATACATGTGTCACATAATGCGTATACCGCGCGTGCGTGTGTGTCATTGAAGCCGCGAGTAATCATGATAATCAAGCTAATCCTAGACAACCAGGAAAGCTAAGAATAGCCAGCTGAACCTTAGCTCAGGCTATATCCTGGCACAGCCGAGCTAAGCCAGTGCTAATTGTTTCGTCCTGTCTGTGCTTGTATTTGTGGGGAAAAATACCTGAGCACATGAGTATTCATTCTGGAATATTTATGACCTGTATAGGAAAAGCACGGAATAAAAGTTTCACATGAGGCATCACGAGAAAAGCTCGAAGCGTTGTCCCAAAAAAGAAATGAAAGAGTGAATCCCAGACCTTAATTGACCATGACACGTCACGTTTAACTAAGGGAGCATGTTCAAGGACGGATAACGTGCTTTAGCAACGGCTCGCTGCCTAGCGTAACTTTATTACTCTTCTCTTCTCAACGGATGGCTTGGACACACTCCGAATGCTCGCACCAGTGCAAAAGTCCTGAAAAAATTTGCTTACTCGTCATTTAAAGGCTTTTTATGAATGGTACAAGAACAACCAGGTGGAACTGACATCTTGTTTCGCAGTGTGCGACTTTGAGCGAACTATCGAACACTGTGATACGAACACGGACCCGGGTACAACGTACTATGGTGCATACAGCTTGTCCCTGCAGATTGCGAAAGTAGCCCTTAACGGGGCCTAAGGAGCGGCCGGGCGCCGCGGAACGCGGGCGTTTGTGCGTGTGTGCGTGTGTGTGTCACCGGCCTCCCCGATCACCAATGGCGTGGCGCCGGAGCTGATGGCTGAGGCCGTGGTATGTGCGTGTGTACGAGGCCGCGTGGCTAGCGCTGCAAGAGTTGGTTCTCCTTTCGGCGCGTTGGGTAAAGGTGCATATTCGTGCTAACACAATTATAACAGATCTGCAACAGATCGTCGTTGAATTTCTATCCTCTCACAATGAATTAATTACGTGCTACTTAATGACGGTCTACCATGTTAAAACGGCTGTCAAACCGACTGTCCAAAACGGTTAGACGAAGAACGACTCACCAAGTAGTATTCTTGGGGCTGCGTTGTGGGTTGCAGTGATGATCTCCCCTTCTCCCCCGCAGTCACTCTCCTTCACCCCTCTCCCTCCCGTCCCTTCAGTCCATCCCAGAACCTTTCCATGGTGTCTACCCTCCTCGGTTTGGAAGTCAAATTGACCCCCTCACTATTCCCTCCCAGTCCCTCCAGCCCCCTTTCCCCAATCCTAAGTGGCAAACTGACCGATGGAGTATTGGTTGGACACAAACAGACCATATCATTGCGTGAATAGCTGAATAATGCTACAGCAATAAAACAGGGTGTACTGAGGCCAAGTTTCCTTATCGCACTGAAATTTCTTCGGTGTTTTGTTGGCTTGAAAAATTTTAGTGCCAAAGCACTATAATCTACCAACCAACATTTCGCCCCTTTCTTTGTGAAGCCTGTTTTCAGTTGACGAAAAGAAAAATTCTCAGCATAAACCTACATTTTCTCGGTTGAGAAACCGATTTTGTATCTCCTATGCCAAGCCAGCCGGATGTCCTCTATGAGTAAAGCTTTCGTCAAGATGTCTGAGCAAGGCGTTGCGCTGCTGAGCACGAGGTCGCGGGTTCGATTCCCGGCCGCAGCGGCCGCTTTTCTGATGGGGGCGAAAAGCAAAAACGCCCGTGTGTACGAGATTTCGGCGCACGTTAAAGATCCCCAGGTGGTCAAAATTAATCCGGAGCCCTCCACTACGGCGCGCCTCATCGCCTGCGTTGCGTCGGCGCGTTAAACCCTACAATCAATCAATCAATGTCTGAGCATCGCGTGTTACTAGACACGCTGCCACCCGCTGTGCATGCTGGGGAATGAGCGAGAAATTTGAAATCATTCGAAACCGAAACACTGACCTGGCCTTCAAAAAATGTGTTGCGAAAAAATATGCTTTGGCAAGACACTTCGTGGTTGATGCAACCCAACATTCTGTGATTTATATTCTTTAGTTACAACACAAGACCATGAGTTATAAGATCGAGCATACACGACCTTGCCTCTCGTTTATTTCGCGTCCAGAGAGAGCGCACCGAGCAGTTGTTCACGAGCATTAATTTAACCTGCTGACTAATTGAGGGTGGCGTGGTATGCACGGTTCTTTAATTACTCACGGCTAAGCCTGAAGTTTTCTTCTGGCGTCGCAGCGCTTAATTTCAACACCTGCACAATAGGCAGGCTCCCGATCGGAATGTCAGAGAGCGGAATGGCGCAGAGAAAGCCCTTGGAACTTTGTTGAATTCAGCACTGGCGAGTATCGGCCACGGGCGTTTCCCAATGACAAATGGAAGGGCTCTTTATTTAGGCGCCGCCCGCTCTGCCATATGCGATTAAGCCCGCCTGTCTCGCTCCTAAGCATTCCGAGGCAATTTTGATAATGACTCAAGGCACGCGCTGCTTGGCGTTCGCCGATTTTGAGGCACCACGCTACTTCTCCGGCGGGTCATGTTCTTGGAATAGAGAGCTGCATTAGTTGGATCGCAGGAAACGGTTTTCTAACGCTGTAGCTGCATTTTATACGCGCGGCCGCCATCACTTGGAGCTGTGCTGTGGTGCTGTACAGAAGCTGCTGGTCGTAACTTTTGTTGTAGTGTCGCAAATTGAGGGGAAATCAAGTCGCTTGATTACTGTTTGACGAACTGCATGTTTCACTGGTTTCTTTTATTGCGAAGCGTGCATGTGCTTGTTATTTTATGACAGCGCAGCTCAGCAATTCGCAAGGTTGGGGTTGTGACTTGGCCTTCATTCAGTTCAGTTTATTGTAACCGATAACAAATGTACAGTGCATGGTGAGTGATAATACAGAAAGAGGTCCCGAAGTGTGGCACTGGGGTGGGACCTCTTGTAAATGAAGAGAAAAATAATACGTAGAAGCAATCGCAACAGAAGCAACTTATAAAAGAATTATTGAGAAGCTTATTGCAACATTACACAAAGCTAACACAGAATAATTTCTTTCACAAAAGAGAGAACATGTTCAAATATACAATAAAGTGAAAAGACAAAAGGGGCAAAAGACAAGTAGTGAGAAAAGAGAAAAAAAAAGAAAACTAAGCAGAAACACCAATGAGAATTTTTTCTTTGTTTTCCATACAAGCTGCACATTTTCATCATCTGAATGGTCGTTCACGCAGTTTCAACTAAACTCAAAGGCACACGATGTTTTTCCTTCTGTCCGTCATTGCACAGCCCTAGAAATAGAAGCCAAAGCCTAGTTGTTTTGCTCAGAAAGAACTCTGCATTTCGTAATGCAGTACAGAATATTGCGTCCGTCACTTTGCTACCCCGTTGTTCTTTGTGGCCGGGCAAGAAAGAGCGCCAAGTTTTGAGCAAGGAAGTCAAAAATTTAAATACTGTATTGCATCAGGCGCTGAGGATTGCATCAGATAAGTGCAAGAACAGCGCAATGACACGGCCCCCATGCGCACAATGGACGTTTGCTGCTCGCACTGTCTCTCTGGTGCGCTGGTCAGGAGATTTAAAGACAACTCAAGATTTATGAAGAGCTTAAATGCAAGGACGATCATTGCAGTGGGAAACTGGGTTACCGTCCATGCCCCGACGAAAGCAATTGAACTCCTTGATTTTCGCGGAGCACGTGTTCGCAATGATGATTGATTAAGTGACGCAATGTTTCATTGTTTTCATTTTAGTTTCGATTGTACCTGCTTTGGGATGCTTATAAAGAATAATAAATTTCATATTGGCGTCCTTGTGTCTCATCCCTTCATCGTCCTTGCGTACTTTCACGCTCAACACTACAATGTATTGACCTTGCCAATTCCTCCGTTGCTGTAGTGCTCTTCCGGCCCATAGTCTTTTCATTCTCTCGAGCAAACAATGCCCAACTGTCATCACTGCATTCTTTTTTTTCTTCTATTGACAATAACCGTTGCTTCATGCACTTCACTCGTGCCGTCCCACGGGCGTTTCAAGGCACTAATCACACACCAAGCTGGAAGAAAGCTGAAATCAGATTTATTCAGAAACCCAACAAGGCACTAAAGCTAGAAAACCTGAGCGCAATATCGCTTACCTCGTGTGTAGGGAAGGTATTCGAAGGGGTAATAAACACGAGGCTCACTAAATTTATTGAGAAGAACTCGCTATTGGCAAACACACAATTCGGATTCCTACCCCACATGTCCACCCAAGACATGATGATGTACAAAGATCTCCTGGAGAAGTCAACCAGGATCGAGACTAGGTACATCCTAGTTCTCGACTTAATGGGAGCGTTCGATAAGGTGCTGCACAGCAGTATACTCAAGGGGCTAACAGACATTGGATGTGGGCAGAAGACTTACCGGTACATCAGAAGCTTTCTTACAACGCGACGAGCTAGTATGTCCCTGGGGAACACCAAATCTGAGCCGATAACTCTTGGTTTCAGGGGTACTACGCAAGGAGCGGTTCTCTCGCCCCTTCTATTCAACTTGGCGGTGAGAGGCCTCCCCACTGCACTTGAGAGCATTCCCGGGATTCGTCACGCCATATATGCAGACGATATAACGGTATGGTGCAGAACAGGGAGCAGCGCAGAACTGGAGGAGAGCTTGCAGAGGGCCACCGATGTAGTTGATGCCTATGCTAAAAGCTGGGATCTGCAATGCGCTTCGGAGAAGTCTGCTCTACTTATCTTAAAGAACCCCAGAAGAGGAACAAGCGATAACATAGAAGTTCACATCAATGAAGAGCAGGTCGCTCGACCCAACTGTATCAAAATACTGGGACAACACAATCCACAAGGCATGGGAAATGGGGCTACACTAAAAAAACTCGGGGCAGCAACAGAATACGTGCTCAGGATGATAAAAAAATTAGGAATAAACGCCATGGACTAGGTGAGCGGGAGGCTACACGGCTAGTACAAGCTTTTATTGTATGGCGTATCATCTACGGGATGGCGTACCTCCGACTCACCAAGAGCGAAGTAGAAAAACTAAACATTCAAATTAGAAAAGCATACAAGACAGCCCTGAGGATTCCAAACTCGACATCTACCATAAGACTTCTAGAGCTCGGGGTTCATAACACAATGGAGGAACTGTGGGAAGCTGAGAAGATAGCCCAAATTAAGCGGCTAAACCAAACATCCAATGGAAAGTGGCTATTGGAGCAGTTAGGTATCCCTATGCCCGGCGGGAAACCAAAGCCGCTAGAAGATCTTGATCCAGACATGAGAGCAAAAATTACCATTAGTCCAATACCTAGGAATATGCATCCCGTACATAACGCCGAGAGAAGGACAGCCAGGGCCGAGTCCATGGGGCGACTATGGGACAGTAACCGGAACACCCTATATGCCGACGCTGCCGGACGTCAAAAGGGCAAAATGGTAGTGGCAGGTACGACACCAGACGGAAGAGTTTTAAATTCAGCTACGCTAAAGACAAGAATCGCCACTCATGGGAAAGAAGCAGCCATCGCCCTAGCTATCGCTTACAACTCCAGGGCAATAATTTTAACTGATTCGCAAGAGGCCTGCAGAACCTTTATACAGGGCAACGTCTTCAAAATCAGTCACCAAATTCTTCGTGCACGCCCACCGGAAAATGTGCTCATCATATGGACGCCAGGATACACGGGTCACAAGGGGAATGAGGCCGCAGATGCCACAGTCCGAGGTGTTCTTATCCCGGCCCCCTTGTACCAATCCCCGTCCTTCAACATGGTGAGCGTAATCTTCACCGAATATTTGAGCATACTGAGACTCAACAGGAGAACATTTCCACCACCGGACAAAAGCCTCACTAAAGAAGAAGAGCACACACTCAGGAGTTTACAGACAGACAGGCACGTAGGCAGGGGGGGGCCAGGGGGGCCCGGGCCCCCCCCGAAATTCGTCCAGTCGGCCTTTAACGCCAGAGAATAGAGGCACAAGTACAAGTAGTGGTGTGCACATTTAAACAAACGAAAAACAAACAATAGTCAAGGAGCTCACCAAGAACAGCTACCCAAGAACCTTTATTCGGAAAGCACTTCAATTCCGAAAGCACAGCAACGCTCGCCGAGAAATTCAGCGTACGGCCACCCCAATCGGGTGGTGCACGAAAGCCCACGATTTCAAAAGCCCCGCGCCGGAAGCCCCACTCCTTATGCCCCGTTTTGGAAAGCCCCGTACTCATAAGCTCCCAACACATTTGCCCGTGTGCCGATTGCCCCGCGCCGGAAGACCCCCTCTTAAGTCCCTTACTCATGATTTAAGCCCACAGCTGTCTACATTTTTTTTCTTCGTAATTTTAACGCTAAAATGCTATATTTTTGGAAGCTCGCTTCCATGTTTTCAAACGATTTGAGTCGTAGTGACTCATGATATCCTGAAGACGCCTGTCGCAGTTCGCGGATATTTTTTTTACACTCTCCATAATGCCGTGCAGACCCCTGCTGGTGCGGGCTTCTCTTCCATACGTGATTGCTTCCATTTTTTGCGCCTAAAGAGGTACAGGTGGTAGAGAACTGCAGATGACGTTGGTATCGGTTAAGAATAACCAATTTATGACCAGTATGCTTTGCAGCAGAACGCTGAAAATCCCAAATGAGCACTGCTTTCAACAAAATATATGCATGTTGCAGAGAACACTAAAAAGGAGGCTTTCCAACTTTCAAAATAGTTCGGCGGGGTACCGCAGGGGTCACCACACAGCAATGCACATGAACGCAGAACGCCAAAATCTTACAAGTTCTTCGTAATTACTTTAGAAAGCGACAGGTTCCTTTCCCCAAGCAATTGCGGGCAATCACACAGCTGTTTCGCATGCGCAGGAAAATGGAAAAAAATAATGTTACTTTCGCTGATTTTTCAAATAAAGATACTAATGATGCTAATGCAGGGTACCATGAATTGTTTCTGATATATTTATTGCCTGTGTTCCCTTTCGTACTCGTTTCATTCCTATGTTTTGTATAAGCCCCTCCTGCTTGAATCAAAGTTTTGACCTGCAGTATCTGTAAATAATAATAATAATAATAATGATGATGATGATGATGATCAAAAGTCGTCAGAGATAAAAAGAAATAATCAACCATAGTATTATTTAAAAGCTACGCTTATGCCCACAACTATACGCTTATCCCACAACTAAATAGGACTTTATTTTGTAAGGCCGCATAACTTTCCACAGACTTAAAATAACGCGGAATTAAGAGCAAGAGCATGTTGTTGCGACTGCGGGGTATCGTGATCGAAGTGGACGAGGTTGGTGTCGTGCCGGGGCAGTCATCAGGACCAAGTCGATCAAGAAAGAAAGCTTTATACTAGTATTTACATGTTCAGGGTCTGAGTGAACAGGCATTGCGTTCCTGGTGGCGCGAGAATAAATAGATTTTGTTTGGTCCATCCCTGTTCTTCCTGTCTCCACGCTGTGGTCGGGAGGCACCAATCAGGAAAAATTCCGAAGAGTTCAAAATGCACGCTTGTGCGCACACACACACTGAGAGGGCATCTTTCCCCTTCTCGTAGCTGAAAGTCTGTCGCCTCCAGTGGCACTTTCTGCCGAAGGTCGACGTCCCTGGGACCACCAATATCGAAGTCCCGGAAAAGCATCTCCTGCATTCCCACGCTCTGGGACTCGTTGAACAACAGCGTCCCGGGCATCGGCCACATGCCGCCATTGAGAGAAACCGTCAGCACGCAGCACGCCGACGAAAGTGAGATGCCGCCCAGGGCTTCTGTCATCACCTACGGTTGTTAGGGCCGCATTCGGCCCGCCGAGGGTATGGGTGCTCGAAGTCGCCGACAAGCGGATTAGCCACCGCAGCACGGATCACCGCCGTGCAGTGGCGGCAACTTGGGGAGTATTCAAGTGCTTTGTTTGACTGATAGCTGCGCGGCGTGGGAACACGCACGCGTACGGCTTTGCTTTGCCGCAGACGCAGAGTTTTTCCGCGACCTGACGGCGGAAGCTAACCGAAAGCTAGGAAAAGGGGACTTCTGTATGGAAAGCGACGTCTTGACGACCCATTAACCCGTTCGACCCCGCTGGCGCCTCTGCGAACCCCACCACCTTTTGTCCGCTGCCTGTGTCGTCGGGCAAGCGCCCGCGTGGCGGAAGAAGTAAACAGGAATGAGCGGATATGCGGCTCTCCAGTAAGTGTACACGAGCGGCGTCGTCTGCTCTTACTTTGGGCATGCGGCCGCCTCAGCACGGCGGTGACTTCGCGGCTGATTGCATCATTAGTGGATGCGCAACATGCGAAAAGAAGCAAAGTGTGGGATTAGTTCTCAGCTGAGTGACTCCGTTGAATGCCGCGCCGCTGGGACACGCCTTCGGCGCCCGGGGGTCCGGTTCAGCCGCGAGTCGACGCGAGCAGTTCATATCTCTCCAAGTAGGACTCTCCGCTGTCCTTAGTTTGAATTCGACGAACGGACTTGCTGGGGTCCGCCGAAGAGGGAGAAGGGAGGGCGACTCCTCGGCGCTCCTTCCCAGGTCATGTTCGCCGCGGGCTGGCACAGCGAGGCATGATTCAGCCGATTCGGCACCTCTGTTCGGCGCTCCTTCAGACCAAGAAAATTTGTGTCGGGGCGCTCTGGCGCAACAGGACGCAGCCATGGTGCCACGCAGCCAGAAGGTGCCAGCCAGGGTTCAACTTCAGCGGCCAGGACAAACGATAAAATTAACAAGCTTCTTCGCTAAAGTTCCGAAGGTGGGTCCTGTGTTTCTTATTGCCTCTGCTTGTTACGCCCGCTTTAGCGAAGGGGCAACTTAGTAATTCCCAGCTTGTGAGCTTCTGAGCAATACTATGATACTGGTTTTGCCATAAATGTCTATTTAGATAGTTCACTCACTTGAAGAGTTCATGGACACCTCCCCTGATAAAGCAACAGTGTCCACCGCTCATTGCCTCCGTCAGCGAATCTGTTCACTCAACTTTCTTTTATGCCTCGCTGTTAGTGAGACATTCCTAGGCCTCACACACCACTTGTCTATGTATCTGCAGAGCCCAGCTATGGACATGAGCGTCGCCTTCAAACAGGTTGACCTGGTGCTGACTAAACTCGAAGAGATGGGCACTAACGCGGAGGAAGAATTCCACAAAATATTTTCTCTATGTCAAGATAGAGCGGTGGAGTTCGGAGTGAAGTGCGAGATTCCACGGGTGGTAGGAACACAGAGATACCAGGCAAACTACCGTTGTAGTTTTGCGGAAGATTACTACAGGCGAGCCACCTTCATTCCATACGTAGATGACCTGAAAGCTTCCCTCAAACGGCGCTTTGCAAACCATCGGAAAACACTGCAAATTTTGCAATTTGTATTGCCAAAGCACGCCTCCAAGGGCAAATTTGAACCTGTGCAGCCGGCCTTCGATTTTTACCTCAGAGATATGACAACAACGCATATCCTTACACTAAAAGGTGAATGGGAAATCAGGAAAACTAAATGGCAAGCCATGCAAGAGGAAGTACTTCCCCGCTTTGCGACGGACGCTTTAGCTGAATGTGACAAAGACCTCTTGCCGAACGTTCACGCACTCCTCAAGATATTGGCAATGCTCCCAGTGACTACAGCTGCTGCAGAACGCAGCTTCTTGACACTCAAAAGAGTGAAAACGTATTTGACGAACCGGACGGCGGAAGAGCGGCTTAATGGCCTGGCCCTTATGCCCATTCATCGGATGCAAGTCAGTGTCGACGAAGTTATCGCTGTGTTTATGGAGAAACCACGACGTTTGAAAATTGCAGCGTGAACCGCTCTTTTCGGCCAAGCTACATGTTCGTTTTTTTTTTTCTTTTGCATTGACTTTTACTATACAGTAAAACAATCGCAATGCCATTCTTTAAAATTGCTTGCTGTAGAAACGAATGTTAGCATTTTGCATCTTTTGTGATTATGAAAGCATCCATGTCTTGGTTCTTTGTGTTCAATAAAACTGAATTCCAAAATATATGTCTGTTTTTTGTTTAGAATTGCTGTCATAAAATGGCTCACGTTCTTCTCGCCGGCCTGTTGTTGAGACAGAGAGTGAGAAGTTGGGTAGCGAAAGCGTCTGACAATTTTTTTTTATATGCCGCACATCTCCCTGATTGAGCGCCTGATTTCTTTGCACCCCCCCTTATTTTGTCACTCCTCTTTCTGTCACTGGCTCTGTACGGCCCTTCTTGGTGGAGATTGGGTGGAAAGTGCACACGCACTAGCTTTAGTGCAGTGTCAAAAACGCTTTCCATCTCGGATTAACTCGCCTCTTGCGCTGCATTCCCCTTTGTTGTCGTTCTCTTCTAATAATTAGGCGCCATCTATATTTCTGGGCAATTATTTTCTTTTTTTTTCCATGGAAAGAGTTTGTTTCGAGCAATTAGGCCTGGGGCCCCCCCCGAAAAAAAAATCCTGGCTACGTGCCTGCAGACAGACACATTACCCACACTGGCTAGACTACACTGCTGGTACCCCACGTTATATTCTCCTTTTTGAACGCGCTGCCGGGAGAGGACAGACCCATACCACACAGTGTGGGCATGCCAGTACATAGCAACAGTACACCCACTCGCAAACACGTCAAGGGAGCAGTGGAAGGCCATCCTGCGCAGCGATCACCCTGCCTGCCAGCGATGGCTGGTAGAGAGTGCCATAGCGGCGATGGAGGCCAGTGGGATCCCGGGATTCGGATAGCCACCTTCTTTTCTCCCTCTTTTTTCTTTTCTTTTGAATAAAGATATTTTCAATCAATCAATCAATCTGTGTTGGTGAGCCCAAGCTGTCGGACCGGCGCAATCTCCGGCACCCGCCGCGGTGGCTCAGTGGCTAAGGCGTTGCGCTGCTGAGCACGAGGTCGCGGGTTCGATTCCCGGCCGCGGCGGCCGCTTTTCTGATGGAGGCGAAAAGCAAAAACGCCCGTGTGTACGAGATTTCGGCGCACGTTAAAGATCCCCAGGTGGTCAAAATTAATCCGGAGCCCTCCACTACGGCGCGCCTCATCGCCTGCGTTGTGTCGGCGCGTTAAACCCTACAATCAAATCAAAATCATTCAGCAATCTACGGCTTCTCGTGCTCGGCCAGGCTAGAGTGGAGGCGTGCGCTCTCGCGCGTTGAGCCCAGCACGACTGTGTCTCGTGTTGCTGCGTTCCAAACTAGACGACAGAAAGCATTTCAGGATGAGAAAGCTATAGAAAGCGTCCTAGTTAACCATCGCAAGATGGATTTCACACACAGGAAAACGAGTTCAAGTCAACGTTGTGGCCAAATAGTTTAGGAAGTGTTCAATTCAAAATCCCCTCGACAAAACTGAAGACGACCAGCTGTGGAATAATGAGACCGACGCTCAAGGGGCACGACGGACTCGAATGGCAGTGAGCGCGACCTGAGTATCAGACCGATGCGGTGTGCTCATTGGCTGGATCTTTTTAAAGCGAAGCCTTCTATGCCTCACTTGTGGCGGCGTCGGAAAAAACGCACTTCAGGGAAGGCAACTTTATACAATGGGTTTACACACATCACACACCGCATAAACAATGGGTTCTCTTTACATGCATTGCGGGTGTCACTGTGGTAGACGATTGCACTGCAGCTTCATACGGTTGAGCGATGATGACGTTGAAAGCATTCTCTAGCAGGCGCAAAGATGGGTCGTTGATCACGCAACCGCTTAACCAATTTGGGAAGCCGAAATCAGCGAGAACGCTAAGCTAACCTCATCAGCACAGATGGCCCAACCACGAATTAATAGATACAAAATCATAACACAACATTTGGTGATGTTGCAGGGCACATGTCGCCTCATAGTAGTGCGTTTCAAGGAGATGGCTTCATGCTTCCTTCGGAGGAAACTTCAAGTTTCCCGGGGCATTTTGAGTCAGAGCGGATGCATAGGGGCTGCATATGCTGTAATTGAAATTGGCTGACTTTTCCTCCTCGACAACAGATTCTCGTTATGATTTATAATTTTATAATGAGCAGAGGCAGGCAATCTATCTACGTTCTACCATATGCATTCTATCCTCAACATGAGGCAGACGCCCAATACTGACGTGACCCAAGGCCAATGCTAATTAATCAAGGTTACCCGCCTGTTGTGCCAGTTGATATCGCACAATCTGATATCGCTTCACTTGTGTTGCGTAAAGGCCAGGCTACATTATTGGGGCTATTATGGGTCCCGTTTTCTGCGTTCTCACGTTCTTTTCGTCGAACTGCGGTATGTGTCCTGAACAAATTCTTCAAAATAACAGAACGGTATAGGGCGTAACTAAGTCCCAGATATTTCGAAGTGACTTGCCTCATTGGGGGGGGGGGGGGGGGGGTTGTGGTACGTTAACACACGAGTTTTTGGGGTCATCTCCGAACTGGAATTCAGCATGTCTCATCCATTTAGTATTTTTGTCTGGTTATTGCATTGTTAAGAGGAAGCGAATGGCTTTAATGCCTGAGGGGACATGAATGCCCTGGTGGGGAAGGAGAGACCACGGAGGGAGAAAATGGTGGGAGTGATATCACAGTTCAACGTTATGCGATCCGTTAAAGGTTCGTGAGGTCACAAATCACTTCAACTGGTAATGATAATTTTGCTGTTCATGGGATTCCGGAGACATCATTTACTGACTTTACTGACATGCGGGTGTCGCGAAGAAACAGGTGCACAAGAATATTTATGATTAAAGTCGGTCCACGTTATCACACCAGCTCCTGTAGACCTCTGGTTAGTGTACCGGGTGTTCAAAATTAAACTTTATGTTTTTCTTAAAATTGGGCACTGGGAGGCTCGCCAAGACCACCTGTGCAAATAAATTATGTGGTCAGGGGGACACAAAGACAGATGATAATTATCGCTGTCAGGAGCCCAGTTAACTAAAATCGAATTACGAAGTTTTTTTTTACTGCAGTAAGTGGGTGCGTTCGTATTGAAATGTTATAGGCAGTCGTGCTTCTACACAGCATCAGTTGGAAGAATTCTCAGAGCGTGTCTGTGCTCCAAAATAGCCGACTCAAAATTTTAGGTGTCGCTCGCATGCAAGAGAGTTTGGATCGGCGCAAGGCGCCTCCCCGATGTGACGCGGCTGTTGCATGCGTCGTTTAGTCTGACAGGGGAGCCGAGGCACTGGCAAAAATGCTAACTGTACCCCTCCCCCTCTTGGCTGGCGAAATCAAGATATGACAGTGCAGCAGCCGCAACAGCCGCGTCACATCAGGGAGGAGCTTTGCACAGATCCAAACTCTCTTCTATGGGAGACACTTAAAGTTTGTAGTCAGCTATTTTCGAGCACAGACGCGCTCTGATAATTTTTTCAACTGATGCTGTGTAGGAACACGACTGCCTATAACTTTTTAGTACAAACGTACTGACCTACCACATTGAACAAACATTTATTTATTCAATTTAATTATCTGGGCGGCTGACAGCAATATTTATTTCACTTTATGTCCCCCTGGCCACATAAGTTTCTTGTCTTCGCGTGCCTTTCAGTGCCTAATTTAAAAAAAACTATAAAGCTTAAGTTCGAACGCCTGTTTTCTGTAATTATGCGTAATAATCTAAATATTTCCTCTAATTAGGATGGATATGTTCGAAGACGTTGCAAATGCACTTCCTCGTCTGCAGAGAGGGACCGGGTTCCAATCAAAGATGTAAGTTTTCATGAACTTTTGAGGCGCGTTAAACAAACAGGTTTTTCGTGTTATTTTTTTTCAGAAAAATATGAAAAATTTAAAAAAAGACGATTCCGCACAGATCTATAAAAAGTTCGACATACATCTTAAGGCGAAATTTCTAGATATCTTATTAGTCGTCAGTATAGCCTCCAGCAACTACAGTCACGCGAAAAGTGACCGTAGTTTCTTGTGGGTATACGAATGAAACCACATTATACGGTCGCTATAAATGGAAAATCAGTAAGAGAATATACGTGGAGACCTATATGGGTTCGAATGGGATATGAACACAGGTGATCAAGCACCGCACCCAAGTGTGGTAACTACACTCCTGACCCTGTACCGTGCTAGGAGAGAACAAGAACTATCCGGATGCGTGTCTCATGACAGGTGAACGGGACGGCACCGCAAACACGATGCAGCACTAAAGTCTTCAATAATCGCTGGCTTTCACTTTCAAATCCCTTAAGAGACATAAGTGTCCGATACATTTTTTTCGTTTATACTGGAAAGAACATAATTGTTACATGCTGCATCCCAAAGGTCCCAGTAGAGCTTCCGTTTTCAGAACCTCCGCGGGATGTCACGTCAAGGCATCGATTTCAGAAAGCGTTTCCCTCACTGCAGATTTCTCGCGTCAGAACAAACTTCCCTGGAGAAGGTGTGTTTCTTTTTTTTTATGTTGTCCTGGTTGAAAAAAAAAACGAAGACAAACGTTTTTTTTTTTTTTCTGGTGCTTTTTTTTCAACCTCTCACATCTCTAGTTCCAATTGTGGCTCACAACCAGTTGTGTAATGCTTACAGTGACAGATCAAATGATGCAGATTCATACAACTTTGAGGTATCTTAACAAATTTACTACGGTAAGGACTGATTTTCGGCTTGGCATACCAGTAGCTCCATGACTGCTTCGGGACCCTCAAACATAACATTAAATTTTGAATTAATAAACAGAAGTACGCTGGCTTCAAGCGTTTGTTCAATACAACGTGCCTCACCAAATGTCCCTCTACACCAACATTACTCCCTTGATTCTACTGTTCCGCACTCCTTGTATTATAATTCACTGTGCTTCTGTATTTCGTGACCGCATACGTTGAAAGGTTTCCTTCCGCCTGACAACGCTCTTGGTTCATCTTGTTCATTTTAGGTATACAAAGAAAACCAAAGCCAAGAAATTCGCCGCAGAAGTTTTTTCAAAAAACGTTTACGACCTAGCGAGAAATGCACGGCGCCATTCCGCAACTCAGCGGTAACGCAGCGGAAGTACTTTGGGCTGATTTAAGGCTACTTTGGCCGCTCCATATGCCCGTAGCTACCTAAAGGGCCATAAACATTCGCCAACTGCGCAAAACATGCCGGCGAGGCCCTGTATTGTTTTCTTTCATGCGCTCAGGGCAAAGACAACGTAGATTTGGTACTCTTATTACCTTTAAGAAAAGAGAAAAGCTATGAAAAGTAAATTCGGTTTTTACCCCTTCTCCCGACGGGAAGCTTCACCGCTACAATGCACCAACCTCGTAATAATATGCTAAACATTGCACTCCTTCTCTTCTTATACCCGACCTTACCTTGGGGTATTAAAATGTCCCCGGTTGCAGCGGGAACCGGAAATTCTTAGCACTCTACTTCCTCCTTTTTTTTTTGCAGGAAGTCAACTTACCATTGCTTTTCCCTAATGCGGCATTCCCCACAATGCTCAAGCAGTGTATACTTAGTGGACTTTTTGATATTGGCATCGTTATCTCTCACAGGGCTTTAGTACCCTTTGTTCCCTTTGAACCAGACGTAACGAAAACTGAACGGACCCTGCAGTGTCGCCACTCGTATAATCCGCCGTCCAACGGACAGCGGGTGGCCTCGTCTGCTGAAGTGACGAATGACTGCAGCAGTGGCGCCTGGTGGCCTTCCCTTCCAGCACGCACCGCAGGCAAGGGAGAGACATGCGCTCGTGCATCAGAGAAGCGCGTAAAGAAGTACGTGTTCAGATTTTGGGCAAGGGGGTTTCATGCCATCCATATTAATTAATGGACTTCCTCTGGGCAAAACTAAAAGGTCAGAGGATTGTTACACGGATCACTAAAAACACGCCACGTAATCGCTGCTGAACTCGCAATGGGCATTAGAGCATCGGATTTAGTTCTGAGCTGCGCGATCTTAGCGAACACATTTCACACACAATCACGTCTAAGTGTAAATTTTCTGCACTGAGGAATCGTGTTGTCTTGAAATAATCTTCACGTCCAACTTATCAAGGTTGGCTGTTCACCCTTCTGCTAATGTTTCAAACTTTCAAGCGAATAATGTTTACAGAGCCTTTTTGCATTGGAAGGTGGATGATGGAATCATCATTGGATGATTCCCAATACATAGATATTATCGTATAAAAAGCTTGTTACAGCTGCTTACAAATGCTTTTGGAAGACTCCGTAGCATAGAATTGGGTACACAATAAAAAAAACTATGACCCGGATGTGACACGGCGACAGAATTTTTCTTTCTTGTTTTCAAGAGAAATAAAACATTATTCTGTAAATGAAAGAGCATAAACACTAGTCCAGGAGTAGTGTTCCCGGTATCAGTGTTGTGTAGAAACTCCAACTATGACCCGGATGTGACTCGGCGAGAGAATTTTTCTTTCTTGTTTTCAAGAGAAATAAAACATTATTCGGTAAATGAAAGAGCATAAACACTATTCCAGGAGTAGTGTTCACGGTATCAGTGTTGTGTAGAAACTCTGACCTTTTTAATTTTATGTATAACTAAGTTCTCATTGTTTATTCATACCACCATCAAACAATTTCCCTTGCGACCTTTTTTTAGATGTAAAATACTCTGTTGTTTTTTGACAATGTGACAGACGCCGCAAGGATCGGTGCTTTATTTTTAATCTTGTGGTTGCAGTATTTTGACATGACTACCCAAAGAAGTTGACTTCCACGCAGACTTTTGGTTTGGACTGTATATGTTGGTTCCCAAAGGCCAAAGCGACTACAAAACATAAATGAACACGGTTTTCTGAAGCCGCCATAAACAAAAAAGTTATTGTACAATAAAAAAAATAACGTTTTGTGTTCAAAGGAAAAAAATGGCTTATAATTTCACACAGCCACAACGAAGATTCATAAACCAAGTAAGTGTTTGGAAGAGCTCGGCGATTGTTTGTACCCGACCGAAGTATTTATTTTGGCTTTTGTTTTCTTTCTTGGTGGAGACCACAACAGAACTATACAACTCCAGTAATCTGCAGTTGATGAAAACATCTAGCTTGAAGTCTCTAAATTTACGGTTTCCTTCAATCGCCTAGTGTACCATCCCGCCAAAGCGAACAATACCCCAGCCATCGGTAACCATCTTGTATGATAAATAAATAAAAAGCAATATCATATACGCTATATAGAGCGGGCTTACTGCTGACGAGGCTGAGATAGCCCCTCAGCGAAGTTTGAAAGACCCATTAGGTTGTGCATGCTATTAAACTAAGAAACTGAAGAAACGTTAATCACTACTTTAGCTTCTTTATACAAGAATGTTAAGGAGCGGCTTGTTAAGGAGCGTAAAAGTATTGCGCGTTGGGAGCGGCGCAAGCAAATGCTCGCGTCTTCTGCCACCGACTAGAATATCATTGGCTATACACAGTACCAGAGGCAATACTAGTTTATCAAAGAGTAAAAAATAGCTCGGGAAGTATAACAGAGATCTTAAATGCACCCATTTGTACTTACTCTGCCTCGAACAGCCGAGAATTGGTACGCCACCAGAATGTTTTTCGACAGAACCCGAATGAAAAGTTTCACCGCTCTTAAGTGTTGATTGGCATAAAGTACACCAGAGATAGTGGATCGGGTAGCACGCATAAATGGTCGTCCTAACGTTGAGGGTGCAAAACTGAACCATCACGAACGCAATTCATTATGTTATCCGGCGTTACCACGACATAGCGATTCCCACATGAAAACACATACGTGTATCATGTTGCCACCAGCAGCATTTTTGCAGTCATCAACCAGTCCCAAATTTCCCTGGAGCTTCATATCTGGAAAAGTAAGGCTAAAGAAGTAAACCCAAACTTCGGGATTTACTGGTGCTTTGGGACCATACTGTGGTACTTGAATTAGCATCCTTCAAGAGAACAGATCTGCGGTAGAGCACGGAATTCCAAAGTGTTGAGCAAGTTTGTTATTTATGGGCAACCTTCATACAAGAAATATTATAATGAGAGAAGGGAAAGGAGTAGCCAGGGCGAAGGAGTATGGAGCACTATGCCATATTTTTTATTATTGCGTGAGAAATGGATGGGGTATGTCGCAAAAAAATTTGCACCGCCGATTCGTGGTCATAAAGCGACGTGACCGCAAACGCGAGTTTGATTAGACGCAGAGGATGGTTGGGGCGGTGTGCAAGGGGCAGGAGAGAAACGCCTTGCTGGGGGCTTCTAAAGCTGGAGCAAGGCGTTCTCATCGGATCGAGCCTCCTGCTCGCGAAGGTGTGGGAATAGGTTCTCCGCGTCCCTAAGCATCCCACAGTAACTGTTTATATTGGGACGTCTACAAGAATTTTTGCCGTTGATTGGCGGACAGAGAGCGAGGAAACAACACAGAACAACATAGCCCGTGCTGAGAGTGGGGACGTCAACTTGAGCCCTGAGACGGCGGCTGTATTCTGTGGTGGTGGTGCTCTCCCACCGCTGCCAGCGTAGCTACTAGGGAGACGTCATGTCGAAGCCTTGGCGGTTCGCACCCCCCTTCCCCTCCTTCTGCGTGCCCGTCACCCGGCTTCCCAACGCCCTATGCCGCTTGTACGCGCCGTGAACTGGAAAGTGCAGCGCATGCAGGGTCGAATAGGCGGCAATAGTGGACAGAAAGGGCATGGCGGGAACGAAATGCGTATACTGTGGGTTAACAAGAACAGCTACAAGCAGCCAATGCTGCTGCTAAGGCGAATAAACGGGCTGAGACGGTTGGAACAAAAAGCAAGGTTGACATTGTGTGCGAAAGACGTGCAAGAAATCCCGTTTTGTGCGCTTCTAATGCGTAAGGAGGGAGCATGAGGGGGAGGCCGAGAGTCAAGTTAGTGATGGGGAGCGTTGAGATGCTCGAAAATTCTTAAATATCGAGAAATGATTCTTGTTCAACTGATTAAATGAATAATTCCACCGCACGAATGGCACAGAACGTTCCTCACTACGCGATACTGGCACTTACAAAACACACCTTGTAATGCGTGCTAAACTACCCACGTTCCATTATGAATTCAGCACCTCCATGCGTTTTAAACACAGTGAATTCATGTTAAGGTTAGAAAGAAACCCGGAACGATAACAATTTCCTATGATATTCTCGTGATTTTTTAATAGAACACAGAAGTACAACTTCTGCATTTAATGCCAAAGTGTTACAGGTAATCGTAACCAAAATTGACGAATTCACGCTTAATAATGGGGCCATCATGAACTCTCCTATGTACACATGAAACATCTGTAGCGTTTCAGAGCGAATAAGATCTGCAGGGGCAGATTGTTGGCTGGTATTATAGTCGAAAGGGCACTGAGACAATGGACGATTGAGACAGAAGGAGTTAGTTCTGCTGGACATCGTCACGGACGCATCGCTCTTGAACTCATGACTTTCTGGGTCGTCTTTTTTGGTTGGACGACCAGTGTTGGGCGACCACACACCACATTTTTAACCAGGTTGCGTCTGGATACTTTGCGCTGAAAGTTCAGACATTGCCGCAGCATCTGAGCCCCATGCATATACCTTACACCATGGTTACTCCTCAGTATCGCCGGGCAAACAGAAAAAGGAAAAAAAAAAACAGCAATCAGCCCCTTTCCCCACACGCTCACAGGTAAATCTTCCTTGTGACTACCTTCCCGTCACTTGTGAGCACTTGTCTTCTCCGTACTGTTGACTATCAGGCTCGCGTTTACCTTCGGTGATTATAAAGGATGTTTTAGATTTTGTCTATTACTCAACACTCAGAAGCTGTTACAATTCACAAAGATCGCTTCCCGCATTAGGCATTTATTTGTGGAGACGAGTAAACTTTCGTGAACCTGTTGTATCCGTGAGGCCCGTGGGGCATAAAACTGGCCTCCAGGCAGCCTCCAGGGCACCACTCAGGAGAGTCTACTTTTTGGATAATTTGCATCGTCGCCTGTCAGTGGCACGAGCTGTTTACGCCTCACGAAGGGTGCCGTCAGTGCGGGCCCCCGCCGCTCGAACCAAACAGCCATTTCGCTGAAGTCATTACGATTACCAGGAGGTCGAAGAATGGCATCTCAGGGTCACCAGAGCGACTGCAAGCGCGCAGGTCGGACGACGCAGCACACAAGCAGAACGCTCAAGCGCCGAACGCAGCGGGCAGTGTGTGCAGCGGATCCAATTTGCGGCTAATCCCAGCGCACCGCAGATCACACTCAACGACAGGCGCGCCGGCTCGCGCCAATCTCGGCCTTGCAGACGCGTCCCGCGGACCCACGTGCCTAATCCCGAAAGCGACTCTCGGGGACACGTAACTTTGTTTGCGTAAGCTGCCGCCCCTGCTAACGCCCTGTGGGAACGCCGTAATTTCTCCGCCGAGCTGACCGCGACGTTTGCCCGATGCACTTCCCCCGCCGACGCCACTCGAGTCAACCTTGCGTGGTGCCGTCGTTTCTGTTCTCCCCAGCACCGCCTTAATATCGCCCGGCGCCCAGGAGTTCGGCGGAGACGGAAACCGATAGCGACAAAGGATCAATCGACGTTTTGCACTTACGCGTGAAGCGTAAACACTGTATGTCCAGTATGAAGCGCTGTATGTCCAAATCTGCCAGTCGCCGCTTCTCATTCGAACGCTTAAATACTGTTAACTGTTAAGCTGTCGAGAAACTTCAAAAGCGGTTTTAAATAGAGCGCGTTAAGAATGGATTCGGTAGCTACCAATCCCCTCGACTGCAAACTGCATCTCGTTATTCGCCGTGCACATAAGGCAACGTATATGAAGAAGTAAGCTGTTTTTTGCATCCAGAAAAATTTAGATGGCAAAAAAGGAAGACAAAGGAAGAAAAAGGCCACTCTGGTGAGGTATACTTGGAGTTGGATGTACATAATGTGTTCGTCAATGCTAGCACTACAACAAGTCGCCCTGTTGTGGGGCAAGCTGGTACGATAAAAGAAATGGTAGAGCAGCGCAGGATAGAATTAAAGACCAGAAATAGAGCACGGGACAGGCGAGCACACCACACTAATTCATTGATGGAACACATTGCAATAAATAAATTGGAAATAACAGACACAAGAATTGAAAAAATGTATGACAGGCGCAAAAATCGTTATACGCACCAGTTGATTGGCGAGTATCCGTTGTTCAACCAGTTCAGATACAATCACACAAAGCTGCTATACGCGTTTTAACAATGAAGCTGTATACCCATACCCTCCAATGCCCGGCGACAGGTTGACGTAGGACCTCGCCATGGCAGTTGAACAACAGCTTATGCGCAACATTACATCCGCTCCACACAGGTGGCTTTTAAGCGCAAGCGTGCGATCTACACGGAGAAAGCCATGCCCGCTACAGTCTGGAGACACTGTTTGTACACCACGGCCTAGTTAGACCATCCTACCAAGCTTAAAGGTCGCCATCACGGCTATGGTGTCGCTCCGGCCCAGAGTGCCAAGCCAAATTGCAAGCAGTCTCTGACTACTACGATGCAGCTGTCAAGGAAGACCTGAACAGCAACCCTGTGTATCGCCATTTGCGCAGGGCATCACAAGCAGAGCATATATACAGCCTGTGCCTACGTGCAATTCATCAGCCCAGTCAACGAAGGCATTTGCCGCAAAGTTCTGAAACTCCAGGAATGCGGTAACGACTTTACACTACACTTGGTCCCCACACACAGGGGAATTCCCGGAAGTGAGAAGGCACAACGTATAGCACACGCCCATTTACTCCCCGTGCTGGCTCGGAATACCTCCTCAGTCATGACGACGGCATTCATTCCTCGAGGAAACGAGGGCATGTAACACTCCAATCGACCGACATCGCTGCCTCCAGGATACCGACACCGTAAATGGAGTCATAATTATTCCTTCTCACTTTCTGCTTTCCCCACACCTTTTTAACGAACCAATGCCAATCCATAACAGCGCCCCAAATGCAACAAGATGGAATAAACGTGACTAGTCACTGGTGCGTACACAAAAGGTACACACTAAACTTCTCTAGATCCTTTTTTGGTCGAAAAGGGCGTAAAAATCGTGTCCCATTGCGCCACCTTTTAAAAGGTTTTTTGGCTAACAAGGTGTGTAAGGATGAAAAAAGGCGTTCATGTGAACACTCTAAAAAATGGTATGAGGTTGCTTAACGCCCAAAATAAGGGTGCGGGCAGCCGAGCTACGCGTGAAAATGTGGATCAGCTGAGCGCGCAGCCTGACACACTCATTCAACACGCACAGGTCACAGTTGGACCCCAAATGAATCGAGCAAGAAAACCAACGGGATGCATGAGGAGAGCGAGTACATACTTACTTAGAAATACATCTGCTTTTCTTGCTTTCATAGCCAGCTAAGGAAAGTCCTCCGAAAGAGTCGGTGGGCTTGTGGCGAAAATCAGATATTTTAGCGCAAATTTGGAACTATACAGTTTAATTTGAGCATATACAAGTTCATCATGGGGATTTGCAAAAACGTTTTAATCGGGAGATAGATAGATATGCTCAACAATTCACAAAATTTTACTCAATTTACATAGGTGAACTGAACATTTTCTACAAGCGGAGTGATGTTTTGTACCTCAGGATGTTTAGAACATAATGAATAGGCGTAATTTATAACCAGCGGAGCTGTTTATATTAAGCTAGAGTCGGTGGCGTTAGCAAAAATTTACCAAGAAAAAGAACTGCGCTGCCTGGAAATGCCGCATCACCGCAGATTATATTACATTATTGAAGGGTATTATAACTGTGAAGCCGGCTTTCGAGCCTGTTCCGGTGTAAGAACAAGGGGTGCATGCGTATGCACACCTATTATTATAACATTTTAAAGGTACTTCTCTTTTTGTGATACTACTAAAGCTTGCTTGTTTCCCCCCTTGGATCTGCTGTCAGCATGGGGTACACACTGGGACAGCCTTGCAAATTCCGCCTAAACTTGTCCTCACCCCTTAGCACTTAGCCTAGCCTAGCAAGAACAGCGCAAAACCTAACAAGACTTAGCAAGGCCTGGCAAAACCTAGTCAAACTTAGCAACACCTGAACAAGCTAGGTCGACCCCTATTTCCGCCGTTTCTGTTTTTGCAACTGAACACCTTTTTAACACTATTTCAACATCCTACAGAAAGCCAAGAGTGTTGCAGTCGGTCAATACCCCTTCCGCCATAGAAAAGCGTGTAAAGCTACAAATTAGGGTGTTGGAACCTAAGAAAAAGGGCGAAATAACTTTCCAGCACACTTATTCCAATTATACCGAACGTTTTTAAGGCAATTAGGGCGAAAATGTTTATTGTGTATATATAGTCTTTTTTGTAAGTTAAAATTTACGTTTTACGTGCCAGAACTAAACTTGGGCCATTAGGCGCACCGTACATGGAAACGTGCGATCATTGCAGCCGAATTTGTTTTTGTTTTGAACATTTCTTACCAGGAGAGTAAGAGGAGATGTCTTGTACTTCGCAGTGCAGCTATACATACATGCATGGCCTTCATCAATTAACAACTGAACACCTTTTCCACAAACTTTCAAAGCCCTACTAAAAACCAAGAGTGTTAAAGTTGGTCAACACCCTTTTAACAGCGCAGCTGATTTGCAAAATGTGATTGTTCGTTTTCGCAGTTAAAAATACCAAGAAGTTGCCGAGTGCCAGCACGTGAGCGCAGGCCTCGCGGCGACAGTTCGGCAGTTAATAAAACCAACAAAACGCCGAGCCCTCGTGTCAGCGTACCTCTCGACGACCACCCAGCGTCCCTGGCACACGCTTGCAAGAAACGCATACCCACTTATGGAGATAGGCCCAGATTAGCCAAAAAAAGCTCCAGCGTTCGCCGTAATCGTGGCAACACTTGCTCGGATCGAGGATCGTGCGTCATAGCGTACGCCCCTCCAAGGTAATGTCGAATGATTACCACTTCCAAGAAAAATGAAGGAAGCTCACACATATAGCAACAATGATGGAGTAAAGGTCGTTGTGGCAGCGAAGAAGTAGCATATCGGCTGCAATCGTGAACTTAAACATTCCCAATGGTCGTGAAGGTTGGGTACAGCTTCGCTACCTTCAAGTCTTACGCATTAATGAGAGCTTCCTTCATTTTTCCCCAGAAGAAGGGTGTGGAGCTGCGAATAAGGGTGTTGAAATTCAAGAAAAGGGGTATAAAGGTCTCTCAACTCCCCTTTCCCGCATATGCTACACCCTTTTTGACCAAAAAGGGTGCAAAAAGTTTCGTGTGTAGGCAAACTGCGCTTTGCAGCAATGCCAACCTTTTTTGGGGAATTCTTTGTAGCTCTCAATGTAGCGTAGGCTTGCTAAATAAAAAAACTATATCGTTACGAAGAGTTCTGTATACTTCTCATGACTATTCAGTTCACTGTGGAATTGCAAGAAATTCAGAATTCTCGTCTTTTGTCTACCCATTAGCTTCTACGGGGCGAGTATGGTTACATAAAACGGCTGTAACTCGTGTTTTGTTAGAACTATACCGCAGAAACTTACATGATGTTAGACTGGTCGAAGGACTAAATAACTGCGGTATGATTTATCTCAGGGGGTATAATAGAAAACTATCAGTCGCAGTTTTAATACAAATAGCATAAGGCCATGGCTCTTGAGCCATTCCAGCAGCATAAAAAAGCCAAAGGGAAATGAAGAGCACCATCTTCCTCGGCTAGAATAAAACTCGTCGTTCCAAGTTTTATTAAGGTCTTGATGAGAAATATCCTAAACAAAATATTACAACCAACTGTGTTTTGTTTCTTGCACTCGTTAGGCCTTGCTGTTTAGTACATTCAAACCATAAATTGAGCGACTTTTTGGTATATATATATTCTCCCGTGCATGGTCCTAACGTTGTTTTTGGTGCATGTTGTCATACTTTGTTCCTAAGTAAATCAGTCAAGGGATCACCTGCCCAGCATTCCTCGATTTCTCATTTTCCGTCTTAGTTTGCGCCCGTGTCTAACAAGAGTGCCACAAAGTATCTTAAGAGAGGGGGTAATCAGGAAGAGACAAGGAGTAGACGAAAGCGCTGACATTGTGTGCCTTTCAATAATTAGCACCCATATTTCGCGCAGCCATCTTTGCCATGTGTCAATATGTTTAGAAGGATGATTATCTGAAAGTACGTTTTAATACGGGTATAAGCAGAGTAATCGGTCGTATTTACTCCTCCTATGCATTCGGGCCTAAACGAATTCGTCTGGTCTGGCTGGCTTCGATAACGTGATTTCCCATTCCGTGATTGAGCACCGCATCGGCGTGCGTGTTACCAAATAAACAGAGCAAGGGCATGAGCACCTCTTCAGTTCTCAGTAATCTGCAACCTCGTACGCATGTTATTCTTTTCTTTTCCAGGAAAAGAAATCTGGCGCAGAACAGTTATGGGTTGGGGAGCCCCGGGCAAGCACTCACAAATAATGAAAAGTAAGATACTTCTAGCTGTCACTGAAACGAATAGTATACAACCAATGCGTGCTGCCGGTGATAAAGTATGGAGCGGAAACTGGGCGGCTTACAAAAAAAGTGCAAAGAAAACGTAGGTAGGCTCAATGAGCCATGGAACCAAGGATGATAGGGGCAACACTCAGGGACAGGAAATGCGTCCCCTGGATCAGGGAGCAAACTCCAGTATAAAACATCATAGTTCACATTAAAGGAAAAAAAGACCGGGCCATCTCCACTAACCTGAAACCTCGGGAGAGGTGAAGCATGCGGTGTATTCTTGGCGCCTTGGCACTTTTGCCCACGCAGATGAAACCATTGGGGGGTAGACGCATACAGCTTTGCTGTAAAAGTCTCGTGTCTTTGAAGCACGAAGCGCTCCAACGCGAGGCGTTGGAAAACGAGTGTCCCGGTGTATTAGTACTGTGACAGCATGAAACGACGACGAAGACAGCAGACGCCGACAGGCCGATCCCTTAAGGGGCTTCTCCCCTAGGAAGCGACATGGGTTGGCCACGTGGTGACATGAAATGGCAACTGGTAGGCCATCAGGAAAACAGTGTGATACCGAGATACGGTGCTAGAAGAAGAGGAAGGCTATTAACTAGAAGAAGGGACGAAATAAGAAAATTCGGAGGCAAGAATGGACTCGCGCAGCCCTGGGCAGGAGCGGGTGGAAGTCAATGGGGGATGTCTTGGTCCTGCAGTGGACCTAAATAGGCTGATGATGATGATGACGACGATGATGACGGTAATGCTGATAGTGATGATGGTTATGCGCACATCATAGCAATCCTCACTTTGCAATAACATAATAATTTTTTTGTTTTTGAGAAACAGTTGACCTGAGGGAGCACGAAAACTATAACGCTTTTCCAGCTGCTCCTAAGCATTCGAATTTATTTTGTGCGGTGCTTTCGGGTTTAAAGTGCTTCTAAATTATCCGACGATTCAAGTGATTATATCCCCATATTTTCACCCCTGCTTTGATCGGCTGAAAGGTACCCGGTTCTGTTGAACTTGAAGCGGTTGCATACACGCGTGAGTAAACAAACCTGATGTCCGCAGTGTCAATAGAGAGCTCTGGAGAGGCGGGATACTTAAGGCTCAATTTGTTTAATTAGCTAAAATTCATCCGTGAGAGGGGCAGACTCATTACGCCGCATTTCGAAGCATACATCAAACGAAAATATGAAATTAGGAACGAAATTTGTTCACTCGATATCGAGGCAAAGGAGTTCATTGCGCCATCGGGGAATGAAACTTGGTTCGCGGAAATCAAATCACAGATTGTTTCATAGCGCCTTCTATAGGAACGCAGCCTAATAAATAGGCGGTGAGCCAGCGCAAGTGCCTAATGTTTACACGACGAGTGGTGGTTAGTGCAGCCTACGCACCACCGGAGCAACCAGTATTATTGTTTTCGCAGGCTGCGTTATCCTACTTCCTCAAGAGCGGCACACGGAAAGGCCTAACGTTCTGGTTCTTTGGTAACCCATGCCCACCCACACGCGTGGTTTTAGAAGTGCTGTATAGTCGACGGTACGCGTGTGTGCCGCCCATCTATAATTAAAGGTTTCTTCGCGTTTACAGCCCGTATTAAACGGACGTTTCCAGTCGAAAGGGTTACAGGCGATTTTTTTGTGCGCATGTGTGTGGCCGTATTCGCGTTCTAATCTCTGCACCTCATGCAAGATCGGTCTTTATTTTGCCAGTTAGCATACACGTGCTGTACCCGACGTAATGGTGTTGTGAGCTGTGGGACCTGCCCGTAGGGTAATGCACGTATGCATTGCCTGTATTACCCGCACGTATGCACCCCCCTGTTCTCATGCAAAGTGCTGGGCATGCGCTTGAGTAGCATACGACCAAAAGTTGCATGCGGAGCCGCAACTTGGTACCCCCATACGAAGTGCTATACTGCGCATCTTCAAAATGGCCAGAGAAAGAATCTTCGTTGTATTGGATTGACTGATTGCGGGGTTTAACGCACCGACGCCACGCAGGCGATGAGGCGCGCCGTAGTCGAGGGCTCCGGATTAATATTCCCCACCTGGGGATCTTTATCGTGCGCCGAAATCTCGTACACACGGGCGTTTTTGCTTTTCGCCTGCATCAGAAAAGCTGCCGTCGCGGCCTGGAATCGAACCCGGGACCACGTGTTCAGCAGTAGAACGCCTTAGCCGCTCAGCCACCGCGGCGGGTTCTTCGCTGTATTTATTCGATTTTCAGGTGTATTCTCACCATTTCAGCCCCGACGAAAACATATAATTTCATCGCTGCAGCTGTATCAAGATGAATGAATGGATGAATATGCTTTATTTAAAGGAGGCACGAAGCCCTTTGGGGAGGAGGTAAGTGGGGTGGGGATGAAGGGGGATACCACTAAAGTTCATTGTGGGATCATAGGTCCTTTCGTGGGCGTCTTCGTTCTTGTCGGCCGCCTAAAAAAACACATGGCCAGGCCGGCTCTATACTGGTTTGTAGAGACCACTCTCTAGCGATTATCGGCCTATTGCTCCGAGTAAGGATTCGTTACTCCGCAGTAGCTGTAAGTGCGCGTGAGCGTCAGATGGCAGTGGCATTCTAATATATTTATGCCCACATTCTTTGGTCTCCTATTAAAACATGAACTGTCAATAGATATAAGCCCGTATCTAAGCGTTGTCGCATAAACTGTACATTCTTTCGACACAGCATACTCGCCAGTCCAATACATTAGCTTTAACGCTTCTTCAAGAGGACTAACCCTTGAAAATTTTTCTTTTTTCAACATAAAAACATTGACTGAAATAACTTACCGTTTGCTGGCCTCCAGTAAATTCACCCTGTTAATCTGCGTGCTGTTAATCTGCGTGCGGTTAATCTGCTTACCGTTAATCTGCGGGTAGCTAAGACAGTTCTTTAATTCTATCCTCGTTTATTCGTCAGAATAGATGCCTACTTTTTTGCTCTTGCTTTAATTTTTTAAAGCGGCGGTTTCTATGCCTCCCTGATGGCGTTTGATGTATACCCCCAATATGCACTGCGGGAAAGCCAACTTACGCAATGGGTTTTACAAAATGATGTTGCTGATAAGCGAAGGCGCATCAAGAGCCTAATAAAAATACACTTCCCGTGGTCGGGAGCGAACCTGGGTCCTTTGTGTTATGAAACCGACGTCTGTGCAATTGCGCCATTCTGACGCTTTCTAGATGCGACGCATCTCTTGCTGTGAGGCATGTTCCTCCTGCGTCGTCGTTGTCGCGCCATCCGTCCGCATCCCTCCTCCGTTCTTCTCTTCGACATTTGTGCGCAACAGCTGTGCGCAACACTCTCACTCTGTCTCGTTATCATAAACAACAGCTGCGTGCGCGCGCTTCGCTCGCTTCGCTCCGCTCCCGTCGCGCGGCGACGCGCGGTGTGCGCAAGTGCGCGCATGCGCGACTCTCCTCCGTTGTCTCCTCTCCTTCAAGCGCTGTGAATATAAAGCGGGTATCGCGCTGCGGTGGTTCGCCCATCTTCCCGCGTATGAGAACACTCGCATGTGATGGAAATGCATCTTTCGTGTTCACAACACGTTTCACCCGATTTAGAGAATCAACCAAACGGAAACACCAATTGAACCCCCCGATGCGTCGTATCACACTAGAGTTCCCTCGCGGGAAGATAGGCATAATTTTTTTCTTTGTTGCATGCTGGATTAGCCCGAAAAGCTTTAAAATTACACCCTGTCTACAATAACAGTACGCTCACTGACGCGTATTTTAAAAGCGAGGAAAGCACACTCTCGCCTGAAGAAGATGCAACCAGTCTGGCGGTTGCGAGTGTGCTGCACAGACACTATACACAAGCGCACATACTTCGCAAAAAATTGAATTAGATCCCCCAGGTTCCTCCGCATTGCGCTGAATCATGCGACGCTTCCGTGGATTAAACAATCCAGTGAGCGCAAAAAGCTAGTAGGGAACGGAACAGTTTATAATCACTAGTGAGAATCATAAACTATAGGGGATGATGTCTATATCCTTGTAAAGAGTCCGGTGCAGAACATCCACAAAACAACACAGCATCCCGACATAAAACAAAGCAGTGATCAATTGTCTTGAGGTGGTTACACAAAGACAGTTAACAGACCAAGGCAAATTGACACATTTGCCATTGAACATAGTTTTAATGGGCAACGTAACTGCGGGCAAATTAAAAAAAAAGAAGTTTTTGCAGCGGCCTGGTTGCGCATTCTCTTGGCTCGCTTCAACATACTGTCTAAAAACTTTAGATACAGTCGTCGGTGCAGGTACGTTGGAAATAAACCTTCAATTAAAACAGACGTTAAATCTTTCCTGGAGAGTCCGTACAGATACTCGAGAGAAAACGCACGGTAAAAAACTTGGAGGTGTCAGCAACCTTTTCAAGCAAGACTCAAGGTGACTTAAGATTCTCGGGGAGTGCAGAGGCAAATAAAAGGCAAATGAGCGAATTCATGCTGAATAGAAATCATTAAAATCAGATTACCAGCCATTTAAAAAAGTTAAAGCCCTTCCACTCAGGGTGGAACCTGTCAAGTGCGGTGTCGTGATAGGCCACATGACTGTGGCGCGCTGTCTTGACTATTTTCAGCCTGGCAATGACACCGAAAGTAGTCAAGAGATGGCGCCACAGCCCACTAAAAGACCTATAAAGCGACACTGGATCGAGTTGTCATTATGTATGGTAATTAATGCGTTAATTTATGATTTATTTCCTTATTTTATGTTACTGTGTACTTATATGCGGCCTAGCAAGGGTTCCCTTCGTGCAACGACGAACGCGAAGGTCACGCTCAACACTTCGCATATGAGGAGCGTGCGCCTATGAGCATCCACTTTTACGTACTACACTTCAAGAGCGTATAAGTTACCATTTAACGCTTCTCCTTGTTTCTACTGGTGAGGTGAACAAGAAGCCGCCATGGGGTTTTCTAAAAGAAGTTGGGGATACTTTTCATTTCCTTACTGCGCGGTTTTCTCTTGAGTACCTGTTTTGTCTTTCAAGAAAGGCTATGACGAACACTTTAATTCACAATCTATTCCCCGTGCCTCTTTATCGTCAGCCATACCTGCGGGACCACAAGAATAATGTTTTAGACCGTGTCAAGCGCATGTGCGTGCCGCCAAATGCCAAAACGTTTTTCTTTTAGCTCCATTCCCAAACGCTTCCAGTTAAAAATGGCTGCGAGAAAAAGGAATGTCGATCCCTTGGTCAGACAATTGCCGCTTGTGCAACCAACCAAAGACTATTTCCCATTGTTTTGTGCTGTGCCGTGACGCGGTATTTTTCTGGGACGTTTTGCGACGGACACTAAAGAAGGACATTGACATAACCCCCTACACCATTCGTTTCTTGCCATTTGAGGACGTTAATCGGGTGCCATATGACGTTTTTGTTCTCCTAGGATTGTTTAGGTTGTCGAAGTGCCGCATGACTGATCGGAATGCTGAACCTCCTAGGCCGACCAGGTTCATATTTCGGGAACAGGTGGTGGTGGTACGGAGCCTTTATGCAGCGCAGAGTGCTCCACCGGAGTGGCTGCATCTTTTGGATGCGTGCGTCTGCTTGCTTGAGTTTTGTAATGGCGCCGACCTTTGTTAGACTGACGTGCTTACCCTTTGCTGTCTGTTAGTGTTTATTTTGTGTGTTAATTGCCTTGTCTGAATTTTTCTTCTAAAATTTCCATGCATTAAAGAAAAAAAAGCGCATATGTGGTCCAACGGGATTAACAGCGGCTTCGTAACGTGAGGGGTCCAGGTTCGATCTCGGCCAGGGAAGCTGTGTTGTTTTTTAAGGCCATCTTTGAGTGCGTGACGGTGCGTTATGCGTTACTACGGTGGCTACATACCGTGACCCCAGAAGGACTGCGACGGCGAGCCGGGCCCTTAAAGTGCTCCGCACTTAAAAAAAAGAACCACGAGACGAGCTGATGTACAAAAAGATGCACCAATCCAACACCACCAGACCCTAACGGGAACAAAAAGGTTATCGCAGCGCATAACCTTGGATGGCCATACGAAGATAGCCAACACTCTATGAAATGTTTGAACCTTATTTTCTGCAGCTAAGGACCTGCGTAACATTAACAAGATCGGAAACGAGAAGTGCATTATATAATTCTGCCCGCGCAAATATAGACAGCTCTAGCCCCATCCATGCCCGCGTTTTACGCTTCACAACGGCAAGTGCCGAAGACCAGTGAGGACCACTGTAGAAGAACCCAAGGTACAGTATTGTTTCATAATCCCATGTTATACTTCCAAATTGATGCGCTTGCATACCCCACCAGCTCTTCCAAAACCCTCTTGATTTTTCAGGATTCACTTCAGCTCCATTTACACCACCAAACCGCTGTGTCGGTGACGTAGCCTCCAAAGCAGTTTTTTTCTCTAGAAAAAAAAACGCAAGGTCATCTGCATAGGATAAGACTTTGACTCCGTAGTTTGCCAGGGAGAAACTATGAATGAGACTGCTTTGGAGAATTCTAATGCACAGGGGATCAAGATACAAACCGAATAAAAGAGGTGATAATGGGCAACCTTGCCGTACGGAGGATCTAACTGAAGTAGGTCTAGAGAGCCCACGGTTTATGATCAACCTGGTCATACAGCTTTTATAACACAGAGGCATGCCTTCATACAAAGCTTCCCCAAGCCCATCTAAAAGGATGTCTAACCCTGTCAAATGCTTTAGCAAGATCAAGTTAAAGGAGGGCAACCCGCCCAGCATCACCGGGTATGCACTCTAGCACTAAGCGAGCAATATGGATGTCTGAATGCTGCTCCGCCTTTGAGTCCCGAAAGTCTGGTCGAACCTATCAGACTTGTTACTACGATGTGTTGCCTGCATTCCAGCACCTTTGCGAACATCTTGTAATCCACGTTACACAGGGATACCGGCCTGTAGCCATCCACGCTTTTCAACTACTGTGCATTGTCACTTTTGGCAATTAGTAGGGTATAACCTTCCCAAAATGTAGGAGGGAGGCAGAACGTCGAGTTCATATGCCTTAAAACAAGGCAGGTGCCACAACACTCGAGAATCTTTGGTAGAACTCCCACGTGAAGCTGTCAGGTCCAGGTGATTTATGGCTGTGTAGTTTGAAATAGCAGCTTTCACTTCACAATTGTTTCTTCTACAAGAGCCCGTTCATTGCCACTGAGCTTAGGAAAGGACTAGAGGGATACGCTTAAATCAGGCGGACTAAGGGTACCCGCGTTGCCATTAAAGAGTTTTTTTTTTTTTTGTAATTGGGACACGGTCGAAGCAGCTTCGCATTTCAACCGTCTTTCTCCAAAGAGAGGGGCTTTTGTTTTTTTCCCTGCTTTCCCTCGTCGAGAATAACAGACTATACATGTAGATAAAAGGCTTCCGAGTGGCAAAACTAAATCAAGAAAAGGAGTAAGTGTCTTGCCCGCAACTTTCCGTGGTTAGGCGCAAACACTACGGGCATGGTTCATCACGACACGTCCAAGTTAAACTGGGGCCTAATTACAGCTTGCCGTGGCAGTGCCTCTTTATTTACGTACGTGCAAACACACTTATTCTTCAGACTTCTCGTCGCTTGAACCTAGTCTCGCAACGTGATTCTTTCAATTGAGCAATTACACTTGTACGTGATCGGCTTAATCATTCAGTTTCTCGTATAAGAGGTCATCAAGCCTCCTCCGTCTTCCCGCTTTTTTTTTTTCTCCAGCAATTCAACATTCTCCTTTCTCCCAAGAGCTGCTAATAAAGATAAAGCTGGAAATACGGGCTATGCCTCAGTATGAAACTCTGATTTGAATTCTTTTCTTCTGCCTCGCCCAAAAAGCAAGTTTCAAGATTAAGCGACGGAAGTGACTGGCGTCCCCTCTTGTTTTGCGGCGCACGTGCTTCGAATGCGAGCATGATCGATGAGGACGTCGCCCTCCCCGGCAGGTCGATGCATTCCATACGCGAAGCTGTCAAAAACGCGGGAAGTCTACAATATAAAGAAACGTCTGCGTGAAAGAGCGAAGATAGCAGAAACGCGTAGAGACAAGGAAGAGGGAAGGAGACGGGGGAAGGGGGGGGGGGGGGGGGTGGAGGCCCTGCACTGTTCTACTCTTTGCTATTGTTGGCTACTTCTCATTCCCTTCGGAGCCGGGCTGCCTCTTTAGTAGTATCGAACCATTCGCGATGGCAGATGGAGTGGGGAAGGGCAAAGTGGAGAGATCCAGGTCACTTTTGCATGCATCAGTAATGAGATCACGCGCTAATTTTAAAACGCAGACCGGTAAGTATGCTGCTTTTGAGCGGGGCGTGATTTCTTCCTCCCTGGAATTTGTTAGCAGCAAGGTCGGTTCATTTGGGAGCCGTCGTAAGTGATTGATCGGCCGCTTCGCGCGTGAAGATTGCGATGTCTTTAACAGCTTTGCGGTGAGTCTTGCTTTTCAGGGATATGTTAGAACTTGAACGCTGCTTAAGCCCTTCATTTTGCCTCAGCTTTCGTGCTTCCTGCCTTGGCAGTTTTTGTGTCAACGGCGGTTTTTTCTCGTGCGCTCTCCTTTCCTGTACACCAATTTGAGGCAAACAAATGTAAAAAGTCAGGAGTTAATCGCGTTTTTGTGCGAATTTGTTTAAATAAACACTTTTCTCCACCATATCTTTTTATTCTATTTTGTTTTCATATCAACAACACCACTTGTTGTATATCTCAGTTATCTAGTGCTGATAAGGACACCCCTTACAGTTTTAGTTTTTTTTTTTCCTGTATTCGACCTACAAGCCTTTCGGCCTATTAAAATCAAGGGAAGTCGGTTTTTAAAAGCTCATTGCGAGGCGAAAAAAAAACACAATGTCAGGAACGACGTATAATAAAAGCAGGCTATCTGACATTCCCACAAGCTTTGGCACGTTTACCCATGGGTGCACTTTATATTTATGCACTCGACAACAAACCACCAGCGATCACGAAGATCTCAACCTTAAAACAATAATTTCAATACTTCAACCAAAAATGGCAAACTTATGGCATGACTGAAATGACAAAACGTGATGTTTCAATTAAAAAACATAACTATGCATTACACGACCCGCGTAAAAACAATTATTAAATTTGAGGGCAGTGGTCCTCACTTTTGTTGTGGTGATTTATATATTACTTCCTATCTTCCGCAAAAATTTCCATAATATGACAATGTAGCAAGAAAAAGACAAGGGTGGGTGGGCACAATATAAATTGCTAAGCTTCGACACCACTCAGCCAGTTATTTGGGCGCATCTTATTCTTTTTATCCTAAGAAGTTTTATTTGATGCACAAAAGTTTATCTAACGCACTGATGGCTCAAGGAATAATTGAAGCCCCACTCACAACGTATGGGACCTAAGCTGAAACTTTGAACTGGCAGAAGCATTGGCGGGTTTCAACATATGAACTACCATAACTATCACTATGGCAGTGAATAATACGAATATCTCGCTGAAAGCATTGGCGCCGAGCAAATCCTCCCCTTAAGTCATTGTTTGCAGACACTACATTCCATATTTCTTTTTTGTGTATAATACGAGAAAACTTTCCCAGTTTAAAAGACAGTATGATCACGTTGTTATGGTTTGCTCTGCGTCAAGCCTAAAGTCTCGTATGCCTCGAACCACTGCCAGGACATGAGGGTTTTAACGACGGTACACTCGTATTTTTTGCGCAGCTGCACTATTTCAACACAGAAGTCTGTCTGTCTGTCTGTCTGTCTGTCCGTCTGTCTGTCTGTCTGTCTGTCTGTCTGTCTGTCTGTCTGTCTGTCTGTCTGTCCGTCTGTCTGTCTGTCTGTCTGTCTGTCTGTCTGTCTGTCTGTCTGTCTGTCTGTCTGTCTGTCTGTCTGTCTGTCTGTCCGTGCCTCGAGTCAGCCACCCGGCCAAAAGAATTCTGAATTTCCAATCTACTAAATTTGGTAGCACACTTCATATTGTCAACATTGTCCAGCAAACACCAAGCGTAAGGAATGTTTGAGGCTAAACATTAATACATCGGTGACAACTGCAGTGTCATTTTATTTAAAAACAGACGTTCGTGTAACTTTTGCGACGGCAAACAAAATACGCCTTGAAAACAATATTTTCACAAAGAAATTAAGAAAATCAGGCAAGCTTGCACGCCCCGCTAGACTTGAAAGGCGACGCTGTTGTGGGTGAGCATTGCCGGACACATAGTTAAGTTTCAGCATCATTGTTTATTTGCATAGTTGCGGTGCTAGTAGTTGTCGTCATATGCATGGAAGTGGGCGTCGTCTTCTCCGTGGCGAGTGGTGGATGCAAGGTCATCCTGAGCATTGTAGACTTCCACCAGCTCTTCCTCATCGACTCGAAGCAGCGGTGGCAGGGTCTTCAAGTCGTCTCGGGAAGGATTGGCGCACTCGTAGCCGTGTCTCCAATTATCCATAATGCCTTCTAGAAAATGCGGTGGCCGCTGTGACCTCTGCCAAGCATGGTGGCTTTTCACCTTTAGCACTGGAGTTAGATTTTTGTACATGCGTGGTAGCGCTTGACCACAGAACTGGAGTTTTTTTTTTTTCTTATTTTTCTTTTTCTGCTAAAGCCACTGCTGAAGCCGGGGACTCGGCGGTCGCCGCTAGGCTTGCGCTCACGAGCGTTCGCCATTTTCTCGCTCCTGGGGGTGTTTGCCATTTCTTTTCACGTTCGGCGACGCTCGCAGACGCCGATCGTCACTGATCGTGCCACGCGGCGACCGGCGGAGCGTCACCGCGAGGCACGCGCTCACGGGCGCTCGTCCTTTTTTTTCTTATATTTTTTTCCTGCAACGGCGAACTTACGGCCTGTAACAACAGATCCGCTGTTAGAAAAGGCTCGTGGTGGAACCTTGGGCTCATGGCTCGCAACAGTAACAAAAGGCTCGATAGAAAGCGCGGCAGCAGCTCAACGCTGCGAAATTTAATTGAATTTAGGAAACCTTTATTGTTTTGTGACGGGACGACCGAAGCGAGGGGAACAACGGCATTAGAGGGGGGCAGGGGAGACACGAGGGGCATTTAAGTGCTAAATACGGCAGAAGACTGTCGTATTTCAACGACATTTGCAGCGAAGCGAGCAGATACGATGCAATTTTTTTTCAGACACGTTTTACGACGCCCTCTGTGCTCTGCAAGTATGGAAGCTTGTCTGTATTGTAGGCGCAATGCGACTTTCCACCGAATGCGTACTTAGTTTAGCGTTCTTCTTTAATTAAAAAGACTGAAGGCAAATAGCAAATTGGGCTCAGAAGAAAGTTCAACTGCTCCGAAGCCCTGTGAGCGTTTATTCGGCGGCGAAAGATGCTTTAATTGCCGAGAAATTACCAATTCAAAAAAGCATTTCCTTCTCACGCCACTTCATGACGCTAGCATGACTTCAACGGTTGCCGGGAGCGAGTGAAACAGCGTTGTGGTTTAGCAGGAAAACTAAAACCTAACGAGCGAACCATCGTGGCTGCAGGAGCCACTGGTCGCGCACTCGGTGCATACGACAAAACAACTTGTGCCTACACTTCCGTTACCTGCAACTCTCCGTGCATCAATCTTGGTGCCGCACGGGATGTGAGATAGTGGTTAAACAACGTGAATGTGCCCCGCGGATTTTTACTTTACCTACCCAACGTCGAGCGGACAGCGCAACGGCAGCGCTAACGACGACAGGGGCGTTCTTTTGATTTGCATTCTCGTTTGTGGATAGTCGGGTTTTAGTCGTTTCGATGCACTCCGCATAACAGTGTGGCGTCATCTGTTAGTTTAACTTGTAACAGCGTGCAACACTAAATTTCTGCGGCCTGCTACGTCGGCACCGCGATGTTAGTTTTAGCAGAACGCTGCACCAGTTTTCCGTCGCCATATGATAACGCTTATTGCGGCATCTCTTGAATGTTTTGCGAAGCGAGTTGCCTACTAGCCCATCTGCAATAATTGTGCCTAGAGGTTTTACGAGTGCCAAAACCACTACTAACAATCGCATTGGCGCCAGTATGGAATGAAAAACAAACTTAACATGATACAAATATCCTTTGATCTAAGTGCGCACCGTAGTGGAAGCATATCAGTCCACAATGCCCTGAATCGAAATACCTGGTTTGACGCGCACATTTTATTGAACTTCAAGACAATCAAGAAATGGTTTCAACCAAACACATCGTATGCGGCATGGACTTTGAGGCCGAAGCACACAATTAAAAGGCGATCGATTGCCTTTTGTTAGTCGTAAGCGTAACACTAGGCTAGAGGGCCATTCCACGAGCTCACCAGTACAACTCCCTTTATCCAAAGAGGACATCAACGGAATAGCCACAACTCTTGGATGGCGCATGCAATTGCAGCACTGGCGGAACCCAGACCTACAGTACGCCCCCCTTTACGCTATCGACCCGCAGTGTACGTTTCGTATACCTCACGGTTTATCGAGGCAAACAGAGTGTGCTATACATCGCCTGCGCCTCAAAGTAGCCTATACAAAAACCTTTCTTAGCAAAATCGGTTTGATGTTATCACCTCTGTGTACGCTTTGCGGTGTACGAGAAGACACGGAACACCTGTTCTGCGTTTATCCACGTTTTAACTGGCGTGAACGACAGCGCGAAGTTTATTACGGGCGAGAACTGTCAGCATGGAGGACTTTTTCGGCCCCTGGAACAGCGAAGACAGGGCGGTGCGGGGTTTTAAAGCTCTTGCGCGTTTCCTCAGAGACTCTGAACTAGACTCCAGCCTGTGACTGTCTGTGACTTTTTTTTTGTTTTTTTATGTGTGTTCATGTGTCTGTCTGGTGGAGTTTCTTTCGTTGTTTTTGTCTTATTTGTATTAGTCATGTAAGCATGTAACCCTCATCACATGTTCACCAACCATCTGAAGTAGCAAGCCCAGCATTATGCAGGGCTGACCTCTTCGATCTCATTAAATAATTTTCTCTCTCTCTCTCTTGTGATTTACTGGGACGAACAGCTAGGCTGCGCAAGCTGAGAAGGAAAGTTTTTAAAAAATCGCGCGCACTCAACATACGCGGTGCGGGTTGCATCGTCGCAAGTGATAATTCCAACATAGCGCAGTTCAACCGCAGGAGTCGGCCGTCGCATTTCATCGCGAAGCGAACGCGATTACAACTTACACGCAGCTTCGGCCGCCGGCCTGGGTGCAAAGCTTCGTTCGGGTAGACAGCGCTACGTGAGGGAGCAAAACACTTCTATCAGGAGCAAATTACTGTCCACAGAAGTGCCGAACCTTAGTATGGCGGCACACTGGAAGGTCGACGCGCTTCTTGCCGGCATGATATGAACAAGGAGAAAACATTCGTGTGACTACACCAAACCTGTAATAACCATCGCAGCCGACACTGGCGCCGCACTTTGGCAGCTTGCGAATGTCGGCACAAGTTCAATTATACCTGAACATTAATAATTGTTCATGACTTATGAAAGTTGGCGTCCAAAGAAACATTTTATGTGTTTCTTTGATATCTTGTGCACACGGTTCTCATTCTGTTTTTCGTAACGTGACTCTTAACCCATCCGCACAGTGGCCGTTTAAGTCATCTCTGCTGGGCGACTGGTAGCTTCCTTTTTTTATTTTTTACTAGAATATTTTCAAGTAGCTTCCCCAGAGAGTTCTATATGCGTTCAATGGAGATGTCACTCTATCTATTCAGACCAACTTCGGTTTTGACTTCACTGTCCCTGTAAGTACTGGATAAACGAGAATAGAATAGCTGGTTGTGCTGCCAGCTAAAGCTCTTGTTATAGCCCAGAGTATTAAAACATTAATGAAAGCGATAAGAGTTTTCATCCTTAAATAACGATAAATTAACTAAGAGAAGTATAAGGAGGTGGGGGGCACGGACCGTCTTATCGCCCAGGTTGTTGACGATGCAGTGCAGGTATGCCGTCTGGCCCAGCTGCGAGGTGACGTTCCTCGCCGTGCTGTTGTCGAAGGACGGGAAGAGGCGACTCGTGGGCGGCCACAGCTCCTCGGAAAGCCGAGCCTCACCCTCCTCTACCACGGCCTTCCGCTGCCGCACGCTGTCAGCCGTGACGGCGGCGGCGCTCGTGAGCCCCGTGCTGGCCGCCGCCGTTACCGTAGCGGCTGCCGTGGTGGTAGTGGCCGTCGTCTGCCCAAAGGCCACCGTCAGCACGGCAGAAGACAGGTGCACGGACGAATCTGCGCAGAAACGAAGTACACAGTGAGGCGGGGTAACCGAATGCACTAACCAGCAAGGTAGTGGCACTTCCTAGTCACATGAGAAACGGGAAAGAGATACAAAAGAATAAAACAGCTGAGCATCACGTGGGTAAGGTTAGAGAAATTACACACACACGCTTCAATGTCATTTCCGATGCACAATACCCAAACAGGTGCAACTTCCAAGCTGGGAGCCAAACTCCCAAGTTAATACTGCGGACGAGAACCGATTGTGGCGCTGAGAACAGCGCCGCAACAGCGTCTCAAACAGCGCCAGAACAATGCGCCACCTTGAATTCGCCCTTTAGTCGTCAGTCGTCTTCTTTGCCCCATCTCCATATTGCTGGCGTTCGTGCGCCCTCTCCAGTGGCAATTACTGAACTTGAACGTTTAGTGCTTCAGCGCTGGGCATACCTGTCTTCTTTCTCTTTTTTGCCGATTTTCCATTTCCCACGTGCAGGATAGCAAACTGGGCTCTAGCCATGTTAACTTTCCTGCCTTCTTTCTACATCCTTCCTTCCTTTCTGATTCTGCCTTTCATCGCTATCTGTACGACGTGTGGCTAGGTAAAAAATAGATTCTTCTGCTATAGCCTGTAGACTGTACAGTAAGTTGTGTGCCCAGAGTACGTATCTATAAGTTGTACGAAACACACCAGGGTATGTGACATAACCGCACCGCAAGATGCAGTGAGATGAAGTGCTTATGACCACCGTTGCTTAAAGGTACGTAACTGTACCGTGCCTTTTGCGTTTTTCGGCAAGCTGCAAGCAAAAGAAAGTGATCAGGCAGCCACTGACGTTGAGGTATTTGAAGATGGCCGGTAGCGGCAAGTAAGTTGTTTTTAGTAGCGTAAGCCGAATTAAAAAATATAAATTTTTTTCTGCCCCTATTTGTATCGTTTACAACTGAAGCCTAAACATCAGATTCTTCAAAGTTCGGTGAAGGATAGTGACCTTTCATGTTCACGGGACCGTTCCTTGGGGTATCTTTGCGCTGGCTGTGCAGTTGCCGATTTCATGACCTTGAAGGTGTTTAAACCTGGCCCATTCAGCAGCAAGTACGAAGCGTAAATGCAAATTTTGTGGTTGCACTCGAAACCACCCCCGTACTCCATTGCGTGATATTTGCTTCTAAAGAGTGTAAAAAGGAGTAAGAAACCAAAATTACCACGCCCTTACTCAAATATGTTGTGAAGCAAAGAATATTAGGTTGTTTGGTATTCTACTCCGCGTTTCCGTCCGAAGCATTTTTGATAGTTTGTTCAAATACAAAGATCGATGCAGCACTGATGGTAACAGCAGCGCAAAGGCAGCACGGAGCCATCCCGAGGCCTGTACCAAACAACTGAACAAGTCGCAATAAATGTCGCAGAAACCACCACGTTGGTCTCATACGGTATGTGAAGCATCGTGTACGAAGACTCACCACGCCCATATAAAAAAGAGGACAGATTTTTTTACGATTTCAGATAGTTACTTCATAACTCACGTCCGATATAAACGAGTACTAATGCCACACTCTAAATTTGTCTTACATGAAGAAGAAAGAGAAAGCAACTTTAATGAAAAACGGCAAATGGCCTTGCATGAAGCGCTTCCCACAGTTGGTATCGGCAGCGGCTGTGGATGGTTGTTCATGCACATCAGCGTGCCTAACTTGCCGCATTCTTTCGAGTCGTTAAGGAACGCGTTAATTCCGAATGTACTCAGCTAGGCAGCGTGAGTGAAACTTCTCTGCACCGGTTCCAAAAGTGTTACCGCGTGGGATGGCTGTTTTTGTTTAAGTAGTCCAACTTCGAGAAAACAAAGCTTATTTCGACCTTTTATTACAGGCATAAACCTACATGCAAGTGATTTGTAAATATTGGTGGGCATAAACTAGCCAAGCGTAATTCAAAACGAATATTTATTATGTTACCGTATCTAAAACACAAAATCTTAGCCCGATTAGACCAGGTAATTCGGAATGCGGCAGCCCGCACCCACATGGGAGGGTGGAATTAAATGAACTCTTCTTTTAAATAAATGGGGTTGTCAATACATCATTATTTTAACGCAAACTGTCTTTCCGCGAGTGAGTGAGTGAGTGAGTGAGTGAGTGAGTGAGTGAGTGAGTGAGTGAGTGAGTGAGTGAGTGAGTGAGTGAGTGAGTGAGTGAGTGAGTGAGTGAGTGAGTGAGTGAGTGAGTGAGTGAGTGAGTGAGTGAGTGAGTGAGTGAGTGAGTGAGTGAGTGAGTGAGTGAGTGAGTGAGTGAGTGAGTGAGTGAGTGAGTGAGTGAGTGCAACACTTTATTAAAACGAGAGGCCATGAGGCCCTGGTGGGGAGTAAGAATGAGGGGGATACGATGGACACTTTTCCAGCCTTGGAGTCTCATTCACAAAAGACACACAGTTTAGTAAGCCAATGGCACCACAAATGCAAAGTTCCCCCTGTCGACATAGCGGTTCAGACTGTAGACAGCTCACACCGTAGACCTTACGGGAAAGTCGGTCAGACCACTATAGCAATTTGTATAGACCTCCACTGTTGGCACTCTACTGCCCAACAGCTCCATTGTCTCTCTCCATTAAAGCGAGTATACATGTATGTAGACAGGTAATATTTCAGCCTTAATGGGAAGATATTGGTTAAAGAATATTTGCAGCCCAGTTTAAATTGGTGAGGCGACCTCAATCTAAAGATAATTACATGACGTACTTCTACTACACTGCTTGTTCAAGTTACCTTTGCCGTTGAGTCGGTTACAATTATTATGAGTCCACATTTATTAATTTGAGAACAAATTAACACTGGGGGAAGGTCTAACACACAGGTGTTAAGGATCAGGGCACAAATACCCAGGAAACCAAAAATCATCACATGCTTGACTTATTCGTGGCTTTCAGTGCTGGTGACGTACTATTATTTATACGTTAGGTGCAGCGCAGTCAGATTTGTACGCAGCTAGTTTGCACAGAAGAGCGGATTGTTATTGGGGGAATACACCACAAGAAAAAAGTGCGCCAGAAAACATGAGCACCCGACAATTACAAATCGTCGTCAGAAAGTAATTTGTACGCTTCAAGAGAACTGGAAAGCGGGGGTTGCGTTTTTGTTGCTAATAAACGTTAATTTGAGCGGAAGAGGATATAGCAGAAGTATGGATATATTTTTATCGTTGTTTCTCGAAGTGCAGTTATTTTTGCGGAAGCGACCACTCCCGCTTGAAAACACACCTCGGTTACTGCAAGCATCGATCGTGCTGGCCGGCGCCAGCTGGACCAACCATAACTAGAGACACGTGGCAAGAAGAAATTGCGGTCCTTTTGCAAGAAGCATTAGTATGAGCATTCGCCGTGGCACCATTATTTATGGCATGCCCGCGTTCTTCAATAATGTATTTACGATTAAATAGCGAAAAGAAAAAAAATCAGACACATGCACGAGGGACAGGAACGTCATTTTCATTTGAAAGGGCTTCGGTGTTTTTATTTCCGCAATTTATTCCAGCAGGCACAACGGGCGTATGAAACTTGTCTTTAACTTGCGGAACATAGATGTCTCACGATATTGAGGCGGTCCAAAGAATAGCTTGGTTTTCGGTCAGCCTATTTATAGTGTGTGTAGGGAGAAGTTTAAACGTGCAAAGAGGACATGCAATAAAAAGGCCGTAACTTTGGCTTCCGCCTCATACTTTTGAGATGAGAACACTGAAACACGCAGTGGGCGTTTCAGTGTGTCTGTGTGCGTGTGCGTGCGTGAGTGTGCGTGCGCGTGTGTGTGTGCGTGTGTGTGTGTGTGTGTGTGCGTGTGTGTCAAAGTAAAATTTTACAGCATTCGGATAATGTAATTATCTGCTATAACCAAAGGCCATATACCTCCTATAATTAAGCTTTCATAACGTTTATGTGTATAAAGTCTCGGTCTCTCTTCGGGTAGGTAAACGCTAATATATTGGTCTGTCTGTCTGTCTGTCTGTCTGTCTGTCTGTCTGTCTGTCTGTCTGTCTGTCTGTCTGTCCGTCCGTCTGTCCGTCTCTTCGCCACAAGTATCAGCAATTAAAAAACGTTTCAGCAGCTGGTAAAACTGATTGGTCAATTTACTTTGTGTGTCACTGCCTCACTCGAAACCGGTGGGTAATTAATTATCCCCCAGTAGTGATACTCGCGTGACCCACTCGGGGTTAATCACTGAATTGTCACCAGCTATGGCGCAGCAGTGCCCGACCAGTGCAGTTGAGTTGGTCAACCAACAGTACCCATGACTCATAACTGGCCAGTGACCCACCCATGGCTAACTAGAGGGTAACTAGATCCGCGCGTAGGTCACCCACAGAAGTACACGCCCAAATTACTAGTTAGTGGCCCGCTAGTGAAAAACATCATGGGTCTGCCGTCAGTCACCATTAAAGGAGTACGCACACGAAATTTCCGGGTTACGTTTTTTCCCTGCTAAGGGTGCCTACCAGCCAATAATCATAGAATGAAACATTAGGCGGTCCATCACATTGTAAGTAATTATTTAGAGCCTCGTTTATTCGTGTCAGTTTCGGTTTCGACATAGAGGCGGCCGCCATGACAAGATAGCGATAGTGACGTTACAGGTCTTGTCACACTACTTCCGGTCTGGACGCGCGCGCGCGCGCCCGGGAAGTATGACGTCGGTCCCAAAGCCGTGACGTGTTCCAGACGGCGAAGCAGCGCGTGGCAACCGTAGTTAGCGCGTTGGCCACATCCCGTGAGCCCTCACGTCGGCAGGTTTGGGCCACAAGCAGATGGCGTCATGCTGATGTTGATGTTGAAAGGGTATCCGTTTTGAGCTATCTGGTGTGCACGAAGATTAAAATGGATTTAAAATATGTTCTGTTTAGCGGTTACGGTTGAAACTTCCTGCGAGATATCTCCGTACACAAAGGCGTCCTTTTACATGGTTTTCTCAACTTTGAAATTTTGTGTCAGTACTCGTCTAAGATGACTATCCAATAACACGTAACCCACAATTTTCTAGCGACTAGCCCGTGGTTCACAATTACGTTACTTGAGGGTGACCAGCTAGTGACCCGCGACGCAAAACAATCTACAAGAGCACAACCTTTCAGTATCTATTGACATACCCGTTTTTCACCCGTGAGCAATTACCAGTGATGACCAACCTATGGCGTTCCGCTGACTCCCTAGGTGGTCATTGATGGGTTACCAGCTGAGCCACTTAAAAAGCGGCCTACACAAACCATGTCCAGCGGACCTGCTGAACACCGATATTCAGCAGAGTTGGCAGAGAGCGCTGCAGTGCCGTCACGATGGTTTCCACTTGGCAACAAGTTGAAGCCTTATCTGAATTATCGGATAGTCTGCGAAATACGAAGTCTACAAACCAATTATAGAGGCTGGGGTGGCAGAAACGCCATCCTATTTTGACGACGTCTGCACCTACGCAGTCATAAATTTCTCTATCTTTATGTTGCTTGTGCGGATATACGCAAAATGTTTATTCAATAATTTGTTCATAACAGTATCTACTCTGCAAAACATCATAAAATGGTGCGTGTTTCTAATCTTTGGGCTTTGGGTGCAGCCACGGTGCAAATTTCTCCGAAAAACATGTATATAGATCGCAATGGTTCCCGTAAACACACACGCACCCGTGCCGCAGATGGTACAGTTACTGTTTCAAGCGATTAGATCCATTGATTCCACAGCACCAAGTAAATAAAGTTTGGAATTATCCAAAGCGGCCACTAAAGAAATTACATTGAGACTACTTTCCGAGGTAATATGATTATTTTGAAACATTGTTATTTTATATTGAGGTACGCACTGCCGGAATTTTTGTTATGAGATTTCCCAGGCTCGCCCTATTTATTTGCTCCCCCACAAGCCCAGCGACCACAATGGAGATGTTTGCCTCTTTTTTGCGCCACTCTACCTGGTGGCATCTTGGCATGATAACGCATTTTTCGAACAATAGCACTGGGTGGTGACTCCCTCATTTTCTACTTCTTTTTAACAGCAGAACCGTTTAGGTCGACATAAATCTGCCCGGGGTGGACAGGAAACACCGAGCGCACGTGAGCGCATGCCTCGCGGCGACCGTCCGGCGTCGTCTAGGCTTGCGCCGCATGAGGCGCTACCGCCTTCGTCGTGGTCGTGTAGCGACCGGTGCGCCGCAGGTCCACCGCACTGAAGAAGATCACGACGCATCTCTCAAGCTATCCCTTCGCAATCCACATGTGGAGGCAGCAGCCGGACCAGCCGACAAAAAAGTGGACGTCAGCCGAGGCGAGGACGCGCTGTGCAAGAGGATTTGCCCTACGCGGCTGTGCCGTCGGAAGCCGACGATGGAAAGGGTGACAGCGATTGCTACTGAATAAAACACTCCGAGTAATTTAATGGTATTTGCTTTACTGTGTCGTCCAAAACGGCTTGGCACTGCTTGGGTCCAGCTGCTCCCTCTCTCCTGGGATCCGCTGTCAGTGTGGGGAGAAGTTTTTTTCCTTCTTCCTTGTTGCTACGAAATATTGTTCCTGTTGCACAAGTGCGTAAAAACGGCGCAATGTTTTGCCGCTTTTTTAGAAAATGCCAGGCTTCTCCAGAAATGAAACGAATAACTCGTAATTCTTAACTTTCTTCGTTACAGTCGAATTAATGGTACACCTCTGGGTAAGTGCAAGCGTTACGGTTATAGTTGTTGTTGAGGATAAACGTTAAGTGGAGCGGAAGATGGTGTTGTGGGTGGCCTTGCCTGTCGGGATAGCCGCGAGCCGTCGCAGCCGCTCCTGCGCGAGGCATAAGGTTAACCTTCGTCTCTAGGGGGCAGCCGGTTAGCCAATTTGTTCGAACCCACACTTCTCCAAGGAGTGGGAAGGAATTTGGTTTCGATGGCAGCGGCAAGCCCATAGTAGCTCGTACGGGGTGGTGTTAGTGGGGGGTTACAAGATATGTAATCGTAGGGCTGCATGGCTGAGGATGTGTTGTGTAGGATTGTTGTGTTGAAGTATGTTTGGATTTGTCGGCATCTCCAAAAGCGTGCGCCGTTGGTTGTTTAGAGAGCGATAAAGGGAGAGGAAGATGAGGCTTTTTGTCGACAGGGGTTGAAGATATCTGTATAATGGCTTGGACCTGTGACGCGGATGAGAGAGTGTGTTGCTATCTGAAAATGCCCGGCATAGTTAATTCGTGCACAGCGGCCTATGCCACTCCATTTCTGATAGGTTAGCGTGACCTGGCGCCAACGCGCGTTAGGTGGTGGGTGGCTCCTGTATGCAGTGTAGTTTGTTGAGAGCTTGAGGCAAGGCACAGCCTTTTGGATGCTGGCAATATGCTTGCTGGAAGGTATCTATCTAAACGGAAAATAAAAAGTAAAAATAATATGTAATGGCACCTAGGCCTTTACGAGAATATAAAGTAAATGTAAAAATATATAAAGCGATATATGAAGTGTACTGCAAAAAGCACCCTTTAACTACCATATTCTGACAACTTTAAATTCAAATCCTGTCTTGCTTCTGCCGTGATAAAGAATGTAGATTGTATCCTGAGAAGCTTGTCCATGGGAAATTCTCCCAAGATACGACTATTCATTCCGTATTAAGAGCGTGACGTATTTTTATCACAGGTATCATTAAAGTGCACATTTCGTTATATGTCGTGAGCTTTTTTATCGGCTCATGAGGCTTTTGTGTTTGTTTTGATGGCGTTGCTTTCACTAAGTTTATCAGTGACACGAGGTGTCCAGAATTGTCTAAAAAGAAGCAGAACAAGAACGAACGTCGCCCATCGGATATTTCATTGCTCGCCCAGTTCAGCCAATACGGACGGCGAAAATGAGGTTCGCGAGGCCGCAGTAAATCTCGGGATAATATGCGGCGAAATCCTATTTATGGAAGCCATAACGTGGCGGAAAAGCCGATCTTTTGAAGCGCCGACACGTCCGTTTCGAATCCACAGCGCCCGCTTATGGAAATGCTGAAGCTCAGAATTTTTGAAGAATCGTGTTTACAATTGAAGTTATACGAACAGAGACAAGGGACTGTTAGTATTACTATACAGGGTGTTTCAGAGAAGACTTTCATTATTTTAAAAAATAGGCTTTCCGATGTAACATTATTTTTCTTGCTCGAACGGTCAGAGGCCGTGATCGCCATTTAAGACAGCAATAACTAGTACTTGTTAATTAACTTTATAATTATTGCATTTAGGCGTGTGGTTGTAATGTGGAAATTGTAGAGGATCATCAGTCCACGTGATATCCAGCGTTAGATTTCCGAAAATGTAAATGCCAAACCTCCAGACGCGTGCATCTGGAGCGCGGCGGCTGCAAAGCGTCGCAACGCCCAGCCCATCTGTTGACGTCACACGCAGCTACACACGTCATGCGCATGCCGTGGCTAGAGCAGCCTCCGCTCTTGCTGGCTGTGACTTTATCTTGCTTCGAATGGGCAATAGGGCGGAGTGCTCTGAATGACGTCAACACGTGGGCATGGTTTTGCGACGGTTTGCGTCCGCCGAGCTTCGTGTGCGCGCATCCGGATGACTGAAGTACCCAGCCCATTTTTCTGAGGGCCATTACATCACTTACATGACATCACATCACACACACACATACATACATACATATATATAATATATATAATATATATATATAGATATATATATGTATGTATATATATATGTGTGTATATATATATGTATATATATATATATATATATATATCAAGGTTGCAGTCGTCATTGCCAGTGCTATTCGGCTTTTTTTCGAAATATATAATAGGGCCGAATGACGTGTGCTTGTCACGTTTCTTTGATTCATTGATAAATAAGCGAAAATATAAGTCGAGAAAAAATCCGCCGTTTTCCGGGAGCGGGACTCGAACCCACATCTCCGCATAACCGGTGCGGTGCGTATATATATATATATATATATATATATATATATATATATATATATATATATATATATATATTAATATATATATATATATATATATATATATATATATATATATATATATATATATATATATATATATATATATAAAGGTGAATGGTTAGACTATGTTTTTACCGTTAGGGTCGTTACATTACTTTTTTTTATTTATTACGTGAAAAAGAAAGAAAGGAAAACACGCACCCAGAGTGGGGAATCGAAAGGCGTGGGCTCGGTCCCCACTCTGGGCGCGTGTTTTTTTTTTCTTTCTTTCTCACGTGAAAAATAAAAAAATAATGTATCGTCACTACCGGTAAAAAAATAGTCTAACCATTCACCAGTGCCTTCTTTGGCGTTGTAGACTGCCGGCATTTCTTTCTGTAAATATATATATATATGTGCGTGTGTGCGTGTGTGTGTGCGTGTGCGTGTGCGTGTGCGTGCGCGTGCGCGTGTGTGTGCGCGTGTGAGTGTGTGTGTGTGTGTGTGTGTGTGTGTGTGTGTGTGTGTGTGTGTGTGTGTTTTGTTTTGTTTTGTTTTGTTTTGTTTTGTTTTGTTTTGTTTTGTTTTGTTTTGCTTTGCTTTGCTTTGCTTTGCTAAAGCTACAGCGCGAGCCGGGGACCCCGTGGTCCTAGCGAGGCACGCGCTCACCAGAGCTTGGCATTTTTTCGCTCCTCGTGTTTTTTGCCAGATTTCTTTTCCTCGTTGTGCGGCTCATCAGAACCACGTGACACTTGCGCAGGATGTTCAGACACGATTTACGACATTCTCATACGACACGATTTACGAGAGAACGGCAGAGTAGCGCGCGCCGCCGCGCGTTCGATGATCACCATATCACTCTCTGAAATGCAGTAGCTGTGCGCCGTGACCGAAAAGACTGCAGTTCGTGCTGCGCACAAATTTCGCATTAGGTAGTATAGTAATCATCGGCCTTTTTTTTTTGTTTGTTTTCTTCCCGCGCTTGCTTCTTGAAAAGAAATGCATTCGGAATCAAACTTCTGACCTGGGGCTTCCAAATTTGTCATCATAGCCATTACTTCAGGAAATTGGTGATGCGTTTGCTCGAGGAAAAAACGCCTGTGAAATTTGCTGAAACAGAAACACGCACAATCGGCACGCGGGCGGCCACCTCACGCATTGTCGAGGGTCGCTCATAACGCTACTGGTCACGTTATGTACGTACCGTAAAATCCCGAGAGATGCCCCACCCCCGAAGGATAACCCACCCCTGTTTTTGGCATGATTTTCCATTTTTTCAAAAACACCGAAAGATAACCCACCCCTGACAATGGCATCACCCCAGCCGGGGATCACGCCCGCGGAAACGAGGTTATCTTGGGCGGCCGTGAGCGGCCGTGAGCGAGGAAGTTGCCGCCCGCTCCTTGAAACGGTGCGGTATATCAACAGCCCTCGATTGATCAGAAGGCGGAGAGCTTCATGAGCGGCTCGCTTCTGCGATCCCTACTTCTGCTGCCCTGCCAACCACGTCGAACTCCGTGCGTAAGGAGGTGGTCAACCTTTTGTTTGACAGTGAAAGCGACTGTTCGTTCGGCGGTTTTGACGACGAATGAATACAGTGCTAATAAACGCGCGTTCGTTCTTTGGCTGCGATACATTTCTCAACTTTTTATACTGCACACCGAAAGTTAGCCCATGTAATATTTTCACTTGATTTGCTCTCGATCTTAGGTGGGCTATCTCTCGGGATTTTACGGTAGTCGAAGCTGACCCACGGGTGCCTCGTAGTTTATCGTTGCTTATATGGGTGTGGTAGTGCACCGCGTTCCCCTGCGCACCAGTCAAGATCGCGCACCTGAGGGCCGTCGCGTCGTCCCGGGGGGGCTTCTGCGTCGGCGGTAAGGGTCCGACGCTGGCGGGCCGGCGGTGGACGCATACGGCTGAAGGAGTACGGCCCCTCACGGTCGGCTACGGCAACCTTTCGTTTGACTGCGGCAGTGGCATTTGGTGATTTCAGCACGCTTGTAGCCATTTATGTAACAGCAGAGGTCGGTCACAACCGAATTCGCCGCGGTATCTAAGTGCTCAAGGCTCCCCCCACGGAAGTCTGATAGTTTATCGGTGAATATACAGGGCGGGAGGTGGGCATGCACCGAGTGCCGAGATTTTCCACTGGACCAACGTCGAGGCGGTGGCGCCATCTGTTGGCCCAGTGGGGTACCTTCATCAGGCGTAACGAGCTCCACCTTCGCCTGCTTGACAGGCGTCATCGCCGGGCATTTCGAGCCCTTAAACAGCTCGCCTGTTAACAGCACTTTCGAAAGCAGTTTTACAAGGGAAAAAATGCCCGCAAATCTTACCTGAAGTACGGTATGTTGCATGTATGTTCTGCAGGTCGACAGCGCCCGCATCGATAGCGCCCGCATTGTACTTGGATAATACTTATAATTTATTTTTATGTCAATTTAGGACCACTACGGTGTCTCCGCATTGTAGCATTTTTTTTTCTACGCGATTTTGTCGTGTTATTGCGTGTTTCATTGAGTTTGGTTTTTTTTTTCTGACGCTGAACCAATTTAGCGCCCGCACAGTTGCATTACACTCGTTGTTTTTCCTCTGGAAATGTACGGAGGCAGGTCAAAAGGCTAAGTACTGTACACTTCCTGTATGTATGTATGTATGTATGTATGTATGTATGTATGTATGTATGTATGTATGTATGTATGTATGTATGTATATCTTTGCCAATGCTTTCGCGCTAAACACCTCTCGTCCAACTTCGCCAAATCACTTGCTTTGTGTGAATTGTTTTTTACATCGGCGGCTCCAGGCGTCGCATCCCTTTTCCACTTTGTCGCCTCGCTGCGGCCGCATCTCCATCTACGTCAGGCGGGGACGGATGTGCCAACCATGAAACACAAATGCGTAATGTCGCGCCGACGGTGGCAGAGCCTGATGATTTTTACGTGACAAAGGGACAAGATTTGTTGACACCGGCTCCCGCGTTGCGCAATCGATAGCGCCTCTCCTCACGGCCAATAGTGGAGGCTGCGATAGAAGCCCGCAGGCGCCTCACATCGAACATCCGCATCGCTATTGTCATCGCCATTGTCACGCGCGCGAACCGTTGTGCGGCCTCGCGGCGGGAGTCAGAATGCAAGGACGAAGGAAATGCCAGACAGGGGGATAAAAGCGCCGAGGCAAGGCCGGCAGGAAAGAACCAACGGAGAGCAGGAAAGAGTCAGGAGTGAATACACCGGCACCCGTCCCTAGTGGGAGAGGACGGAGCTAGGGTTAGGGCGAGTCCTTACAGAGGTTATGCGGCTTTTCCCCGAGGCATCGCTGCCATGCGGTGGGGATAATAGGAAAAGTGTCGGTCCAAAAAAGAAGGAAAGGTGAGCGGCAAAGAACAAAAGATGTAGCTCGGCAAAGCCTGGGATCATTGATACGGCTCGGTCGGATTCGGGATATCGAGGCGTCGCTAGACAGGCAGTGTCGTCTGCATCGGAACGCTTTGTTCCCCGCTATGCATCGATCACGATTCGTTGTCTCGCGGGCGAGCGCGCGCCGCCTCTGTCCGTTTGTCGGGCGATGTTTTTGTTTAATTTGTTGCTGCCGGCTTTACCCCGAGTTTGTTTTTGTGCCGCACGGCCCCCTCTTACGCTTCAGGAAACGGAGCAGGGGTATTGCGGATGCGATCGTCTTGGTGCTTGCTCGCCCTGGTGCGATTTTTTTTTTTTTTTCTGCGCTCTACCAGTCAATCGACATAGTTGACCGAACAAATCCTTTATTGCCATGACACACGGAAGTTTTCCTGCTGGGAGTAAATTCGTAGTATCCCGCTTTTGAAATACTGAACAGCACTAAGCACGTTATCATTCGGCGCATAATTGCTTCTATGCACAGCGAGAAGCACGGTAAAAAGTTATCAATAGGGCTGAAACGTAAATTCCTTGTCTCTATATTAGTGAAAGGCTGTGTTAATTGTCTCCTTGAAGTGTAAGGCCAAAGCCGTTGAAACTCCGGCAAAGCTGAAACCATGACATTCTCATTATATCTCAATCTACTCGTCAGCGCGCAGCCGCACAGACACACTGCATGCCTGGTTGGTACTGTGGGCCTGTGCGGTCGTGTGTATGCAAAGTCTGTGCCGAAATGACGTCGATTGGGCGTTAAACAGTTTGTAAAAGTGATCTGGTGAAATGCAGTTGCATCAGCCTATGCTATCCATTATTGCGCTATGCCATTGCCTGTGCGAAACTCAGAGTGACATTAACGAACTATACAGGCTTCAATTAGGACTAATTAAATGCTCCATTTTATACCGGCTGAGCTAATTCTCCGTGACCGTACACAGGTCTTCAAAGTGAATGCGAACAGACGTGTGCGAAGACACGCTTCACTTCATTTGGAGTACAAAGGACCCGTCGGGCCAATTCGTCCAGGCCACGCATGAAGGAAACCTGGTGGCGAAACACGACCCCTGTTATACAATAGCATGCAGCGCCCCTCCGCTATATGGCACGTTGATTGATTGGGAACAAAGCGAATAATTACAGACACGACAACACACAGATACTCTTAACGAGTTGGGGTTCTGCGTTTCTTTAATTTTTGCGCACGGTAATTCAAGCAGGAGGGTTCGGACGATTGTCACGACGGTAAAATAACATGGTAAGCGCATATGCGCACACTGCTTTGCGTAACTTTGCACACGGTTCAATACTCTGTGTTCCGATCACGCGGTGGTTACTTCTCAGTCGACTGCGTCAAGATAGATACAAGGCCAAGTTTTTTGTGTCTATGCCTTTTTTTGCCATACCCCCCCCCTTCCTTGTTTTTTCAAGCGCAGCTTGTATTAAATGACTTGCATCATCCGCACTGAAGTGCGCGGAATACCTTGCGGCAAAGTCAACTTTATCTACGTGCTCTAATAATCAATCAATCAATCAATCAACCTTTATTTTTGGTGCCCAGGAACAACCCTAGGGTCTTGGTACTGGTACACCATATACAAGCATTCATAAAAGCAAACTAAAATCAAGACAACACAACACAGAAAACCATATATATGAAAGACACAATAAGATAAAAATAGTTACAGAGATCCCAGAAAGCAAAACAGCAAAAAAAAAAGGAAGCCTAGTGTTAGAAGCCATGACACCCGGCCAGCAAAACGTTGAAGGCACGTGAAAAATTGAAAATACACAAGCAAATACTCAATGCACATGACGGAGATAGATTATACACATAAAACAAAGGTTTTGTAACAAAATGTTAGGAAGTTTCAAAATGGAAAAACGAAGTTCAGCGTTACAAGCACTGACACCTAAACCGACAGAAATTCAAGCAACACAAAATCAGGAAAAGTGAAAAACAAACAAGCAAGATGATGATTTGCATAAAATAAATACGGAACAGAAATACGGCACATAAATGACATAAAGGCACTTAAGCTACAACAGTTTTCAATTCATTAGAGAACAAAGACAAAGAGCTCTGGAATATATCAAGACGATCGGAATATTCATTATATGCACATTGTATTCTGCAGATGGACGAGCATCGTTTACTTAAAGCATCTGTTCTGAAAGTTCGAAATCTTCGGAAAAGTTTGTTCGGCAAGTTGACATTGATAAGTGCAACCAAGTCATCACACAAAATATCACCATGAAGAAGTTTATAAAGAAAGATAATGTCTGCTCTCATTCGTCGACACCAAAGGGAAGGAATAATGAATCAATCAATCAATCAATCAACCTTTATTTTTGGTGCCCAGGAACAACCCTAGGGTCTTGGTACTGGTACACCATATACAAGCATTCATAAAAACAAACTAAAATCAAGACAACACAACACAGAAAACCGTATATATGAAAGAAACAATAAGATAAAAATAGTTACAGAGATCCCAGAAAGCAAAACAGCAAAACAGCAAAAAAAAAAAAAGGAAGCCTAGTGTTAGCAGCCATGACACCCGGCCAGCAAAACGTTGAAGGCACGTGAAAAATTGAAAATACACAAGCAAATACTCAATGCACATGACGGAGAAAGATTATACACATAAAACAAAGGTTTTGTAACCAAATGTCAGGAAATAATCAATCAATCAATCAATCAATCAATCAATCAATCTCTTTATTATAGTGCCCAGGTACAGCCGTAGCCTTTGTGCTGGCGCACGTAAGAAAAAGACAGACGACGACACAAATACATCCACGCGCGAGAAGAACAACAAAATACAAGCGAAGAAAAAAAACTCTAATGAAGAATAAAGGTCATTTAACAAAATCAATGATTTCGGCACACTAAAGTTTGAACAATCGCGAAACGATAAAACACAGTGTCATAAAAAGTTGACAATACAGACGGGCAGATATAGATATATATGAGTAGGAACAGTAACAAAGGCGAGCAACATAAACGAAAATAGGGCAATGAAAATAGAATTAAAACTTGTCGGAACCAAGTCGGGGAGAGACAGAAGTCAGAAGGTCGCACATGTAAGACCGAACGGGTGTATGAAACAGGTCAATATTATGGGAGTAGAGATTGTATGTTTCTTGAAGGCGGTACAATGGGCAGTGTCTATTGCATGTCTTACGGGTACGAAGTATAGGAGACTTACGGGTAAGTTTCGACGGTACTCTAAGATTTACATTTGCAAGCAACTCCGAACAAGAAATAATCCCGTGTACAAGTTTAAATAAAAAAATTAGGTCAGCATTGGTTCGTCTGGACTTCAAACTTTGGAGAGGATTAGAAGTAAAAAAGTCTGAACCATTGCCTCTGTGGCGGGAGAAACGATGTTTGTGGATAGATATGAACTTATTTTGCACTTTGTCAAGTATATTACTGTTCGACTGGCACGTGCCGTTCCAAACAACAGAGGCATATTCTAAAATAGGGCGGACAACAGACAAATAAAGCTTTAGTAGTGAGACAGGGTTGCTGAATTCTCTTGATATTCGACAGACAAACCCCAAGCGGCGAAGGGCGCGATTAGAAATAGAATCCACATGAGCAGAAAAGTTTAGCGCACTGTCAAATACCACTCCAAGGTCAGATATTTTACACACACGCGGTAGTGGCACACTTTTCACAACGTACGGATAAAGTATGGGGTTTGTTTTACGAGTGTAGGACATAACCTTCGTTTTAGTGCCACTAAGAGCAAGTTTGTTCGCGGAGCACCAGTTGCTCAAAGCATCCACATCAGATTGAAGAGCTATGCAATCTTCAGCGCTAGTAACTTCTTTAAATATTTTGATGTCATCAGCATATAACAGAAAACAAGAGTGATTTATAGAGGCTGAGACGTCATTAACAAACAAAGAAAACAAAAGGGGCCCCAGAACAGATCCCTGAGGCACACCACTGGAAGCATAGTAGGCAGCAGATTCTTTATCATTAACAGAGACAAAACATGACCTATTATTAAGATAGCAGCTGAGTAACTCCACGAAGCAAACAGGAATGTTATAAGTAGACATTTTATGCAGAAGCAAGGAATGGTCAACTACGTCAAACGCTTTGCTGAGGTCACAGTACACGGTATCGAGCTGACCCCGCCCATGCACAGCTTCCGAGGCAAAGGACATAAAAGACACAAGGTTTGTAGTAGTTGAACGGCCAGATAAAAAACCGTGTTGTTCTGGAAGAAGGATGTTTTTGACACTACTAGACAAAATTACGTGCAAAATTGATTCGAACAGTTTGCTTGCCGAGCAGAGGATAGAAATTGGCCTGTAGTTTTCTGCCTTTGTTTTCACACCAGACTTAAACACAGGAACAATACGCGCGACTTTCCAAAGGCGCGGAAAGGTAGATGATTTTATACAGTTGTTAAATATAGAAGCGAGAATCGGAGCTAGTATGACCCCGTAAGCTTTTAGTAGTGCGGAGGGAATTCCATCCAGACCAGAAGAAAGAGATGGCTTTAGCTGTTTGAGTGCCTTGAGAACGTCTTCTTCGGATATAAGGGTAATACAGAAATTCGAAGAAGACAGTTCGCGGGCGCTGGAGAGGGTATTGGGTCCAAATACTGAACTGAAGTGCTCAGCAAATGCATCGGCAACAGAAGCGATATCATTTCCCTTTTCATCGAGAAGGCTGATGTGTTCTCGGCTCTTCGTGCCGGAGCGAAAACGGACGTACTGCCAGAAGCATCTGGAACTCCGCGTAGCATCATTTTCAACAGCAGAGATGTACAGTAACCGATCCCGCTTATAGAGCACTTTGCACAAAGACCTGTAATAGACAAATTGCTGTTGCCATGACTCACTATTTGTCCGCCGTGCCTTCCGATGGGCACGCTTCTTATGTTTCAAGGCCACGCGGAGCTCACTTGAAAACCAAAATAATAATAATAATAATAATAATAATAATAATAATAATAATAATAATAATAATCAATCAACCTTTATTTTCGGTGCCCAGGAAGAACCCTAGGGTCTTGGTACTGGTACACCATATACAAAACATACATAAAAACAAACTAAAATCAAGACAACACAACACACAAAACCGTATGCATGAAAGAAACAATAAAGTAAAGATAGTTACAGTAATCTCAAAAAGCAAAGCAGCAAAAAAAAAAAAAAAAGAAAGAAACAGGAGACCTAGCGTTGCAAGCCATGACACTCGGACAGCGAAATGTTCAAGGCACGTGAAAAACAGGAAATACTCACTGAAAATGACAGAGATAAGTTATACGCATAAAACGAAGGTTTTATAACAAAATGTTCGGAAGTTTCAACTTTGAAAGAAGCTCAGCATTACAAGCACTGGCACTCAAACCTACAGAGATTCAAGCAACGCAAAACAGGGAAATGTGAAAAACAAACAAACAAGAACATGATTTGCCTAAAATAGATACGGCACATAAATTTGCAAAGACATAAAGGCACTTAAGCTACAACAGTTTTCAAGTCGTTTGAGAACAAAGAAAAAGAGCTCTGGAATATATCAAGACGATCAGAATATTCATTATATGCACATTGTATTCTGCAGATGGACGAGCGTCCATCTGCAGAATACAATGAATACAATCTGCATAATCAATCAATCAATCAACCTTTATTTTCGGTGCCCAGGAACAACCCTAGGGTCTTGGTACTGGTACACCATACCAAAAAAAACACTACAATTAAGACAAGACAACACACAAAAATATATGACATAAACAATAAAGTAAAAATAGTTACAGAAATCTTAGACAGCAAAAAAGGAAAAAAAAAGAACAGAAAGTCAAAAAAGAAAAGGCAGGCTTAGTGTTGCAAGCCATGCCACTCGGCCAGCGAAACGTTCAGTAGATGTGAAAAATAGGAACTATACAAGCAAATATTGAATCAACATGACATAGAGTATACGTATATAACCAAGGTTTTCTAACAACATATTAGGAAGTTCCAAAAAAAAGGGGGAAAAGCTTCAGCATTACCAACACTGACACTAAAACGTACAAATATTCAAGCAACACAAAACAAGAAAAAGTGAAAAGCAAGCAAGAACAGTTTGCACATAATACATAGGGTACATAAATTTGGAATGACATAAAGGACTTAAGCTACAACAGTTTTCAACTCATTAGAGAACAAAGTAAAGGAGCTCTGGAATATATCAAGCCGAACGGAATATTCATTATATGCACATTGTATTCGGCAGATGGACGAGCGTCGGCTATTTAAAGCAACTGGTCTGAAAGCTGGAAATTTTCTGAAAAGTTTATTTGGCAAATTGACATTGATAAGTGTAACCAAATCGTCACACACAATATTACCATGAAGAAGTTTATAGAGAAAGATAATATCAGCTCGCATTCGTCGACACCGAAGGGAAGGAATGCTTTTCAGAAGAGACATGATGCCGTTTGCGTCGTCTTGCACATGACGGAAGCGGTGCTTAAAGATAGAAAGGAACTTATTTTGAACCCTTTCGATACGGTCACTATTGGACTTGCAAGTTCCATTCCAGACAACAGACCCGTATTCAAGAAGAGGTAAGCAGAGAGCCGAATACAACTTTAAGAAAGGAAGCGGACCTTTAAACTCTCTAGAATACCGGCAAACAGCACCCAGACAACGAAGAGACCGACGGGTAATTTGTGCAATGTGGGAAGAGAAAGTCAGAGGAGAATCAAAAAGTACTCCCAAGTCCCGAATTTCGGTCACCCTCGGCAGTGTGGTGCCTGCAATTTCATAAGGGTATTGCAGCTGTTGAGTTTTTCTACTATAGGAGACAATTTTAGTTTTTGAAGGGTTCAAAATAAGGTCGTTTTTGGTGCACCAACGATGGAATGACACAATATCAACCTGAAGAGAATTACAGTCCTGAACACTACGCACTTCTCTAAAGATTTTTATATCATCAGCGTACAACAAAAAAGAAGAATTTTGAATGGCAGAAGCAACATCGTTAATGAAAATGGAAAAAAGAAGGGGACCCAGAGCGGAGCCTTGGGGTACACCACTGGTTGCTTTGTACCTAAATGATGTTTGACCGTTAACACTTACATAGCAATATCGCTCCTTGAGATAACAACGTATAAGACCCACCAAAGAAGCGTGTACATCTAACAGAGTGAGCTTTGCAAGCAATAACGAGTGGTTGACAACATCAAAGGCTTCGCTCATGTCACAGTAGACCACATCCAGTTGGCTTCTACCAACGATTGCTGGGACAAATAATAATCAATCAATCAATCAATCAATCAATCAATCAATGTTTATTAGAGTGCCCAGGAACAGCCGAGGCCTTGGTTCTGGCGCACTGAGGAAGACAAAATGCGGCACTAATATACAGCAGAAACACACAATATAAACAGTCAACAAGAAGAACGAGCGAAGAAAAAAAAAGCAGTAAAACCTTAAGGATAATAAAAAGGTATTCCAAACACAATTAGACGATTAAGAAACTCTAATGGTTGATCAATGGCAAAAGTATATGGAACAATGGTCACAGCAGTTGGGTGAAGTAAGCAGACATAAAAACATATTCGGAGATATAGGCGAAAACACAAAGCTTCAATTAAACATGAATGTATGAAACAAAATACAGGAACTGATTTAATAATAATAATAATAATAATCAATCAATCAATCAATCAATCAATCAATCAATCAATCAATCAATCATTTATTTAACGTGCCCAGGAACAACCGAGAGGTCCTGATGCTGGTGCACAAAAAAAGAAACAAAAAAAACTATGAATAACACAACAGAACAAGATAACTGTTCAGAAGAAAACTATAAGAGACACAATGAGTACAGAAATATTAGGACGACAGGACAAAAGTAGATTAACACAGTATGAGAAATAGCTAATGATAATGACGAAAAGTCAGATAATATACATACATACATACATACATACATACATACATACATACAAACATACATACATACATACATACATATATACATACATATACGCATATATGCATACATACAACAATGCGACAGATAAACTAAAAGAGAAGGACAGAACAAATTGCACATCTGATGTTATCTTATAACGGTAGAAACCTTGGAGGAAAACGATAATTGTGACCCATCAAAAACATCGAGGTCAAGAAAATAAAAATTATAAAGACTTTGTATCCTGTTGAGGGTTGAGTGCTGAGAGAGGCGGGTAGTTACAAGAAACGGCCTGCTCTCTCTTGTTTGCTTCCGCGGAATCCGAAAATTAATACTATTGAGCAGCATAGGACAGGATATAGTACCGTGAACGAGCTTGAAAAGAAAGAAGAGATCGGCGCGATTTCGCCGGCAGCGAAGTGAAGGCAGTGACAATAGTTCAACGGTGTTAGAACACGAGCCAGAGTCATTTTTAGCGAAGCGATGGTTGTAAACGCTTAGAAATTTTTTCTGGACACGTTCAACTACGTTACTTAAGGAATTAGAGATGCCATTCCAGATCACAGATGCATACTCAAGTTGAGGAAGACATATTGCGGTGTACAATTTGCGGAGTGGCATAGGAGAATTGAATTCTCTCGATATTCTACAAACACATCCGAGAGAACGAAGACCCCGCATAGCAACACGCTTAGTATGAGCTGAAAAATGCAAGGTGCTATCAAAGAGAACGCCGAGATCATTGATCTCACAAACCCTACATAAAGGCACAGAATTGACAGAGTATAAAAAAGATACGCTAGATGATTTTCGAGTGAAACTCATGACTTTTGTCTTTGAAATATTGAGAGAAAGGTTATTGTTATTACACCATTCTGAAAAAGAACATAAATCAGACTGCAACAAGCGACAGTCGTTAAATGAATGAATTTCCCTAAATATCTTTATATCATCGGCATACAAAAGGAAAGAAGAATTGCGAATGGCAGAAGAAACGTCGTTAACATACATTAAAAAGAGGAGTGGGCCTAATACTGAACCCTGAGGTACACCACTGGTCACTTTGTAAAAGGAGGACGTTTGGCCATTGACGGCAACATAACATGATCTGTCACGAAGGTAGCTATGCAATAGATTCACAACAGCAGTGTCAACATCAAAATGAGCAAGTTTAACCATAAGCATTGAGTGACTGACTACATCGAACGCTTTGCTGAGGTCACAGTAAATGGTGTCGACCTGTCCTCTCTGGAATACAGGTGTAGATATTTGCATCATGAAACTGGCAAGATTAGTGACGGTTGAGCGGCCAGGGACAAATCCATGTTGATTATTATTCAATGAGTTTTTCACATTAAAAGACAGTATGTGGTGAAGGGCCAGCTCAAAAATCTTTGACATGGCACAGAGAAGAGAAATGGGTCGATAATTCGAGACATCAGTTTTAGAGCCAGACTTAAATACTGGAAAAACACGAGCAATTTTCCACCTGCTAGGAAATGTGGAAGTAATTAGACAGTTATTAAATATGCTAGTCAGTACTGGGACCAATATACTGCTATAAGCTTTTAATATGGCTGAGGGGATACCATCTGGACCACATGACAAGGATGGTTTCAAGCGCTTAATGCATTCGCTGATTAGATTTTCATCTAGCGACAGAGCATTGGGTGTGTTGATTTCCAAATGTTGTTCGATAGTAGTGCTAGAGTCAGAGGCTTTATAAACGGAAGAGAACTGCGTGGCAAAACAGTCAGCGACGGCTTGTAGTTCTGCTCCATTGGAGTCCAGTAGTACTAAAGGCTCTTCACTTTTGTTAGACCGTTTGCGTACATACTTCCAGAACTCAGCCGGCCTGTCAGAGGCGCTTTTTTCTAAGTGTGCAATATATGAACTGTGATCCCGTTTATATAGGCGTTTACAGAGAGTTCGAAAGCATCGGAATTCTTCCTTGCGCTCGAGAGATGGAGTGCTTTTAAGCTTTCTGTGTGCGCGATCTTTATGCTTTAGAGCACTTATAAGTTCAGACGAGAACCACGGGGGATATTTATGGAGTTTAGGAGTATATTGTGGAATATATTTGCGCATACTGCTTAAGATAAGTTCCGTAAGCTGATCTACTTGGTCATCAACATTGGTTTTTTCAGTTACCAGAGACCAGTCAATGGAGGATAAGTCACGGTGTAAGCCAACGTAGTCACCTCTTTTGAAAGCAAATCTGGGCGATTTGTTGATGTTATTTTGAAAGCTCTGTTTTTCCCCTGACAGAGAGAGTGTTAGTTTAAGTGGTGGGTGAAATTTATCGGGACGAACAAGAAAAACGTCAGTGACACTTCAATAGGCTGATTGTTCGAAATACATAGGTCTAATATGTTACCGCAAGGATTGGCAATAGAATTATGTTGTTGAAGGGAATTAAAAGCAAGAAAATCTAATAGCAGGCCGCACTTATTCTCTATGTATTGATGGTAATGAGAATATTTAAGTGTTCTCCAGTCGATACCAGGGGTATTAAAATCACCAATAACAACAATCCTGTGCTTCCTATGTGAAGCTATGACATTGTCAATGGAAGAGATGATGTCATTAAAAGAGATTGGGGTAATGCTAGGCGGCACATAGAAGGACCCAATCAACAATTTTTCGCAGCGATCAAGGCTAATTTCGACCCATATTGATTCAGGAACAGTTTCAATGTCACTTCGGCGTACACATCTCAGAGAATTATCTACAGCCACAAGTACGCCACCACCTTTTTGTTTGGTTGCACTGAAGTCACGATCACTGCGGAAGGTGTTGTAACTTGATGGAAAATAGTCTGATGAGGGAATCTCATTGCACAGCCAAGTTTCGGTAGTAATAATAATAATAATAATAATAATAATAATAATAATAATAATAATAATAATAATGATAATAATGGTGATGGTGGTGATGATGGTGATGCCCTTGAAGTGCTCTGCGCGTACCCACTCGAGGGGATCGGCCAGGGATACAGCGTTGACTGTGCCCCTGCTGGGACTTATAGATTGAATTAATTACAAATTGAAACCTTCCCGGGGATTTCGTTTTTCGGTGCCGCTTTCGCTCCTCCTTTTGCAGCTGGGGCGGGCGTACTCGTACAAGTGCCGCGCTATGTCACGCCGCCAGCATTAGCCTGTCTACGATCCCTTCGGGGCAAAGGCCTCTTCTATAGCTCTCAAATGACCCAGTCATGCGCTAACTGCGACTGATTTATCCCCGCAAACTTCTTGATCTCATCTGCCCCCCCAACGTCCTGCCGCCACCTGCCACACTTGCCTTCTCTAGGAATTCACTCTGTTACCCCATTATAACCAATGATTACCTTCCTTTCGCATGACATGTCCGGCCAACGCCCATTTCTTGTTCGTAATTTCGACAAATATGGGCTTAACATGCATTTGTTCGCTGAGCCACTCCGCTCTCTTCTTGTCCTTTAATGTTACACCTGTCATCTTCCGTTCCATTTCTCGTTGAGTCATCCTAAATCTAAGTCCAACTTTTTTAGTGAGCTTCCAAGTTTCTGCTCCATAGTTGAGTACCGGTAAGATGCAGCTGTCATACACTTTCCTCTTGAGGAACAGTGATATTCTGCCATTCATTATCTAACAATGCCTCCGGAATTCACTCCACCCCATTCCTATCCTTCTAATTATCTCTGCCTCGTGGTTGGGTTCCGGGTCTACTTCGCCTAAGTAGATATATTCACTTACCAGTTTCACTGCCTCGCCATCTATCTCAAATCGCTTTGCTCTCCCGAGGCATTTGAGCATTACTTTAGTTTTCTGCATATTAATTTTCAGGCCCCTCGATTCTTGTCTGCTTCTCCAGTGCGGTAACCATGCCATGCAGTTCGTGCCCCGAGTAACTCAGCAAGGCAACGTCATCAGGAAATCTGAGGTTACTGAGGTATTCTCCATTAACCCTTACGCCCACATGTTCCCAATTCAATGTTCTGAATACCTCTTGTAAGCATGCTGTGAATAACATTGGAGAGATTGTGTCTCCTTGTCTGACGCCCTTCCTTAAGGCATTTTACTGCTCTCCTTAAGGATGACTATGGTAGCTGGGGACCCATTGTAGATATCCTCTAGCATTCTTACGTAATGCTCGCGTTCACCCTGGTTCCGCAATGCCTGCATGACTGCTGAGGTTTCGACCGAGTCAAATGCTTTCTCATAATCTATGAAGGCTATGTGTAGGGTTTGAGTGTACTCCGTGCATTTCTCGATCGCCTTATTCATCGTGTGAATATGGACTGTTGTTGAATACCCTTTATGAAACCCTTCTTCTTCATTAGGTTACTGAAATCTAAGTTGTCCCAACTTCTGTTATCGATCAATTCTGTCACGCTGTTCGCGCCAATAGTCATCGCTCGCATCGCGCCACATCGCAGGTTCGGAGTTCAACTTCTAACGCGGTATGGGTAGGCCGTGCCTGGTTCACTCCGTGGAAGAGCAGGCAGCCATTGAGGAGCGTAAATGCTCCAGATAATCCCGGAAAAATTATCTATGATAACGTATACTATTTGCGTTCGGGTAGAGAGAGAGAGAGAGAGAAACAACTTTCGCTGAGCCCATTTCAGGTGACGCTCGCAGGCGTCAGACGGGGTGGAACCCTAGTCACGAGTCCCATATGAGTCCAATAGCTCCTGGCCCCTGGACGCGAGCTCTTGCTGCGTCGACAGGTCGGGGCTGGACATCAAGATCTCCCATCGCTCGGGTAGGGGGGGAAGGGGAAGGGGGAGGGAAGGTAGAGGGTTCTTGAGCTCAGTACACTCCGCCAGTAAGCTTTTCATTTGAGTCGATCGATGGTCCTGCGTTTTGATTTCGGTCATTGCCTTTTGATTTTAGCCGAAGTGTTTTCGTGTTTGTTATGCAATCATTGCATTTTTATTCGGTCATTTTCGTTTAATTGAAGTCAATTGCTTCGCGTGCACCTCTGTTTCCAGAGGGAAGAGGTTGTCCTTCTTGGATAAAACCAGCGCAAACTAAGACGAAGACGAAGGAAGTGTACCACAACGACAGCCGCTGGTCTAACAACTAAATTTTGATATCAGAAATAGGTTGTAATTCTTTACTGAAAACCATTTCATCAGTTCGTTTATTCTACGTCTTAGTCGTGGCATTATTCCCTTATACTCTTCCGGGCCTTCTCATTACATCATTATAAAATTATGCTTATTTACTCTATTTCCCTTTTCCGTAATTCTGCTACTATCCCTTTCATCTTCTTTTTTTTCTATCCGTACATTATATCTCTATATCCCACATTTGTGTTTGTAAAGTGCCTTAAGCTTGGCGGCAAATATTGCGACAAGGAGAAAGCCACAAATTCGCATCGAAGAGTTCGGACGTTCTTTTAGACGGGTGGTTCTAGAGGCCTCTGTCAACCTTTTGTCATCAGTCTTATTCTCAGAACAGCGGATTGCATTTTGCAGAGTTGTTTGTTCTGTTACCTGGGGGAAACATAGAGGAAGCTCTTTAAAGCTACCGCACGCAAGCAACGTCGAAATTCCAGTTGTCCGAATTTCAAATGATTTTCACTGGTGGAGCAGAAAAAAAGAAGCCTTATCTCAGTCGCAAACTACCCCGAAAGTACTCACGTCCTAATGGTTCTTTTATTTTTATCATCTCTAGCTTCATCCTGGGCGTGTTGTACACGTCGAGATCATGCCAGAGGACACGAATTCAGAAGCTGAGAAAATACGCGAGACGGAAAGCAATTGTACAAGAATCTACATCACCCATTCCGCCTTTTTTCTTTCGCGAATACTACACAGGAAGATTTTGAGCGTATTCGGATGCTGCTTATTTTCCTATGCGGCACCATAGAAAGAACCGCTCTTGGTCTGCCGGCTTCTAAGCACTCGCAGAAAGAGAAAGATTGGCGCATGCGTTATTGCAGATCAGTCGGGAATGGGGAGCGATCAGTCTCTGCGTTCCTCCCCCTTCCCCTCTCTATTTTTGTCTATATTTCTCGCTTGGTAGATTGTCTGGTGTTTCATGTGTCAAGACAAGGGAAACGTTGCGTGCTTTTCAGAACCTCATCAATCTTTAGCGGGCATGCGACCGTGCGCTCTTTGCGACAAGGAGGTTTCGCGGGCCCGCCGTTTCCACCACAGTAGTTCTGAACTTATTTTCTAAAAAAAACAAAAAGAAAGGGTTGAGATGGAGGGGCCTCTGGGCAGAAGTTGTTTTTGCCTCTGAGGGTAGTTCCTCTTTTCACCATTGTTCCACATTGGTGTTGCTGTTCTTGGAGTGTTCCTGCACCCGCATATTCTACTGAGAGGCGGAAACAGTGATTTCTAGAAAAATACCTGAGGTTACCTTTGGTCTCACTTAAAGGGCCGCATCAAAAGTAGATAAGGCCAGTACCTACGCTTGCGTGAGCAAACCAAAAATTGCTCTCGTAGTTCCCGATTATCTTCCTTTTTTAGGGTAGCGATGAAATTTCTATCTCGCCGGCTTTCACAGACTCTGTCTTTCTCTTTACACTTCGTATTCGTATTACGTCTGCAGATTACACACAGTTTTCATTTGTAGTCCAATACTTCACGTTCCAAAGGATGTACGCAGGTTCGTTTTCGTATACCTTATGAAAAATACCGTAGGAAATAACTCCACATTACTTGGGGCTTTTCTCTTCAAACGGTTAGTCGTGGTGTCCAACTTTTTAGCTCGTAAATCAATATCTGCCACAGGTTACACCTTCCATTTCTAAACCTCTGTCACCACCCACTTCCTAGAGCGACATTTAATATAATACGTAAGCTACAGTAAGCATGCTTTTACGCTTCAACACCCCTCCCTGGCAGTGAGTGCAGCTCCACGGCGCGTGGCCTACTAAGGAGGTGGTCGACGCACAATTCTTGGCACGCGGAACAAGTTTTCTCCGGCGCCAGTCAAAGCGGGTTGGGGAGCCGGGCCGCCTAATTTGGGAGCGCCTCGACTGTCAAGGTGAATAAGATGGAAGGGAACAATAATCCGGCGCGGCTGCTGCGCTCCCGCGGCGGGGAAGGAGCGCCGCGCCCCTTTACGCGCAGTTCACGCTCACCACCGCCAAGCATGAAGCGTTAAACGCGCTAAGGGGCGACCATGCCAAGAAAAAAAGAAAGGGGGGGGGGAGTAATGGTGCTGTTTCTACCAGTACGTCATCAACCAGAGCAGAGCGAGCAAGCAGATTGCACGTGATTGGTCAAGACCAGGTGACGTACACATGCGCGGTACGAGGCGGCGAATCGGTTGCCGAGAATAAAGACAGCCGCATAGTGGGTAGAAGTCATCGCCTTGCCTATCAACGCGGCGAGTCGTTATGCACGCCTTCGCAAAACCCGGGCAGGGGCGGGGGCCCCCACCCTAGCTAGGTGACGACGGCGTGAATTGGTAGGGCGCTCGCTTTCGCGCGCCGAGAGCGCGGATCTCCGCCGCCAGCGGCAGGAGCAGCAGAAGCCGTATGCGCCGGCGTGCACATCTTTATGTACATCCGCCGGAGGCATTCGAGTCACGTTCTCCCGCACAATGCCGCCGGGTTCAAGATTATTCTTTCGTTTTTGGAAGTAGTGTGGTTTCTCAGGTTGTATGGGCCAGCCCGAATGCGGTCGGATGCAAGCGACGACGACGTGTAGCCCCGACTAGCAGAGCGACAAGAAAAGCGGGGTGCAGGAATCATGGAGTGGGTTGGGGGCCTCGCACGCCAGCGGGTGTTATGCACCGCGTGATAGTATAGGCGTGCGTGCATTCATTATTGCTATTCGCCGCCGAGTGAGCCAGCTTCGCTTCTTCAGAAGACAGAGCGATTAAGGAAGAACTGCAGCGCTTCCCCCGATGATGTACGAGGGAAGCTATTAGCGCGCTGCGCGCGAACCTCTTTCTTTTGTCTTCGCCCAACCAAGAGACTCGGGCTTCTGTCTCTGTACTTTTACCTTGCGCGAAAGTTTGCGGTCAGATGCTGTGATTTCACAAAGACATCGATTGTGCCCGGGATGAAAGTAATGAAATTTATCAAGACTAAGCTAGAGCAGTATACACGGAGCACGTTCATTTATAGGGGTATGTTATTTTTTTTTGTAACTTCAGTTTATTTTCCTTATTATTCCCGGTTCTTTGAGATATTTTTGCGCCTCGTTTCACTTAGAAACCTAGAGCTGTCAACTTAGGATTATAGGTCACGAGGTCTGTTCATCTCGGTGCGTAAATTCTTTACGCACCTTCTATGCGTCTTAAGAAATACTTGACCAGCATAACTATCTGGGGGAAGAAGCTAGACACCGAAACACCTTGGCATTTATCTGAAATAGACCGGTCATAATATTTCCACACTGCAAAAAATCTACATACGATATGCATTAAAAAAAAGCTACTTGCGATAGCTAACACAAAATTGTGGTTTATGGCATTTTGCGTAAATGTCGACCTAATGTCTTGTATATCCCGCCAAAATTTCTACTAATGTCGGCATTGCGGTGCTCCTGTATTAAGTGATTATGCTTTAAAAAGTTGGCAGCCATGAAAGCGAGCCCAATTGTTTCGCCAAAGCCTCCCAACCCCCGCGGGTTGTTAGCACCTCTTTCCATGTAAATATTTATCAGTGAGTTTCCTAGCTCGCCCACGAATTCTCAAAACGCACTTCGCTTTCAAAGTTCTGGCTACTTTCTGAAGGAAAGGCAATGATGGCTAACTAAGCGAAAAACCCCCCATCACAAGAACGCGACCCAGAGATTCCGCGGTGCACAAATTCTCGTGGCCTGCAACGCGTTCCATAGCGCATGCTTTAGAAACAAAACACGCAGGGAATGAGCGTGCGCTGCTGGGCAAGGTCTGGGCAAGCGCAGACCAACGCAGAAAAACGGAGAGAGCGGCGGCGACGGCAACTGTTGCTCTCCCTTCTCTGCTCCTCTGCTCCGCTGCTGCTGTTGCTGCTCCTCTGCTGATTCTGCTCCCCTCGCCCAGCGGCGCGGCCCTCACTGACGCCGGATGGCCTTCTCCGGGCTGCAGACCGCCCGGTGGTATTCAGTAATGCTCTCGAATTCACAACTCATAAGAAGCGCTTAGCTGTATTCGGAGTTTTTCAGCGTAACAACCGGTTATAGTAAACGCTCGTTAGTTCGACCTCGGTTAATTCGAACTCACGACCTTGTCCCGGCACAGCAATGCATATTTTAATGGCGGAAAACTCCCGATAATTCGAGCGCGTCGGTATCCAGAACGGTTAATTCTAATAATGATCCCCTGGTTTCCATTGCTAATCGCAGAAGTCGGCCCAGAGTGACTACAACGTGTTTCAAATCCAAACCAAACCAAATCTACTAAAGATGCAAAACAACGAGACAGAAAAACAGGTGTGGCCCGCGCGCTACGCTCTTGCAACAGCTTATTTCGCTTCTGCGGAGGGCGCCGCGCCACCGGCGCCAGTGCTGCAGAGCATGCCATTATTATTCACGGAACATTATTTACGAAATCACCTGCTACTAACGTGTAGTAGCGCCTAATTCACGATAACGAGTCCAGAGGTGGCTTCTTTGTGTTCTGCCCGCGCAGTGTAGCGCGATTTCCATTCATTCTGGCGCCCGCTCGCTAATTCGAACTCCGCTTAATTCGAACAGTTTTATGGTCCCCTTCGAGTTGGAATTAACGAGCTTATACTGTATCAACAATGCTCAGTTCAATCGCACAATTTCATTTCTGACAGGAATGAGACTGGCTATAATGCCTCGAAAGCGGTTTCATAGGGGTCGGGCTTTCCATAATAATGTAAAAAAAAAAAACATTACTTGGATGTAGGCGTATTTTTCTGCGAATTCATAATGCGGGGCCACACGTATAGCGTATTTAAACTTCAGCTTGTAATTCTGATTTCGACTCACGAAGCGGCTGTTTGCTCTCCAAGAAGCAGAAAAGTTACCCCATAGCTTTTCCCGTAGTCCATCTCACGCAGCCGTCCAATATCTCAGGGCGAACACATTCAGAATTGTCGAAAAGGCGCATTTCGCAAATTGAGCGAGACAGGGGAAACGATTTCGCAAGGCTGCCCAGCCAATACTGCTCGCCCAAGTGTCCCAAGTGGGCCAGACAAGCAAACTGCTCAACCCATAAGAAACGGCAGAGGCACAGAAATCCCGGCAGCCGCCTGGCCTCTTTCTGCTTTTCCCGTCGCCCCGCTTGCCTCATGAACGACGAATGGCTCCCTGAACAAGTTGAGTCGTTCATTGACGCAACCATATTTGAGAATAGCCGAGCTTTTTATTGTTTTTTCTTTACCTGTCACTTTTATTTAAGAAGCGTCACGGCCATTCACATTGTTGTGTGACTTTAGGAAGGCGCCTTGCCAGGAGGCATGTCCGTTGACGAGAGAGCGGTGAACGCCCTGGTAAATCAATAATTGTCAAGGTGCTGCTCTGCGGCCGTTAGTATTGGCCCGGGGGCGTTAGCAATGCGTTATGTGTTGCTCATGAGCGGACGGCGAGCTTCGGTAGTGCTGTTACGCAAGAGGAACCTCGGGTCTATTGAATTTTATGGCTCCCTTCACTGCAGCCTGCATTTACCCTGATAACAAAACCAAGGCACATGGACCTCGTAAGTTTAGTACCAGTATTTCTCGCAGTTCTCCGAAGCGGGGGCGGCTGCTGGAAACCAAGGTAGATTTGATTCTTTTAAATTTTGACAATAAAAGTGTCCCATGGCAACATGGCAATAGGCGACATTACGAGTCCCCTGTCCAAGCCTTCAAACCAGAAGTGTTTGCATGCACAAGCAGCAATTTCAACGCCATAATGCCATAAAGTATGGAGTACATTGGCAAGCAAATATCATTGCAATACTACAGCTCTTCAGCAACCCAAACAAAAAATGCAAAGAACCATACAGTTTGGGAAGGACCAAAATTACTCAATTACGAAAGCATAAAGCATTGAGCAACATATCCATAAATGAATACACTAATAGTAAAATTTCTAGGAGGCATTGTAATTTGGGAAAGTCGGTTTTGTCAAGCACATTAAAATATATGGGTGACTTTCCTCAGAGGCGCAAATGTCTAAAAACCCTATGATATCTATCACTGTCGGAAATTTGTTCATAAGGTTAAAGATTTGCCATGATTTAAGTACCAAAATTAGCCTCAATTATCAGTTTCAGGACATTTTCGTGCCTAAATTTGTGCCGTTTGCCGCAGCTTGTAGGCCTGTATGTAGGAAAGTGCTAGTCTAGGTCGATATTAGTTTTTGTAAAAGAACCTTTAACGATTGTTGGTTTCTACCGCGGCTGAAACATTTTATCTACCGGTTTCTGCGCTACGTTGATGTATTGAGAGATTATGTATAAACCATATACCTGTTTTATTTCAAGTCGTATTTATATGTGCATCTTGAAGTAATGCCCACACAACTCTACTGCGTTCAAGCCGTACATTTACGCTGGCAAAATAAAGCTGTCGTTTTAGCCCTACATGCATTAAGGAACCTATTATGTTAAATTTATCAATACATTTAGCAACATTTCGGGCTAGGAAATTCCCGTGGGGGTAAAACTAAGATTTGTGTAAAACTGTATGAAAGAAACTTATCTCTGTTGAGAGGCCCACTCAGGTTTGTGAGTGGAAGATTATTGCTTTAGATCGGCTGACAGGAGAATCAAGAGCGTAGGAAAGAGAAGAGGAGAAGGAACGGCGGGAACTGGATTGGATTGGTCTAATAGCCCAGTCAACCCAGTTCATGAGCACAAGGTCATTTTGCAATAATTAAAATAACGCAAAATTACTTGCTTGGTGATAACGTCTCACGAGAGAAAGTTCAGCCGCAATATAAGCATTTGTAAAACCATGAGCAAATGATAGCGTTACGGCTAACATTTCGCCTATGCAACACACCTCTCAGAAGAAAAAAAAAATATGGCGCTATTTTTTTAAGGCCGCGATTCCTCCTCGAAGTCGCTTTGCTTGCTCCGGACAACACAGACCATTATTCACTAGACCTAGAGTGTGCTGGAACAACAATAACCAGAAGGGTGATTTTGCACTTTTTGGCATTATTAAAGTACCTCTAGAGGCACTAGCATCTGTTAGCACTGTAGAGGACTGGGAGCTGACGCAGAGGACGACGCAGTGTGAGAGGAACGAGTGAACAGAAACTACGCGTGGAGCTGAAGCGAGGGCTCACAAAACGTGCTAGGAGAAAACCTGCGCATCGGCCCGAGGAGAGGGCAGGAAACGAGCAGAAATGAGCAGGAAACGGTGAAGGAAAGGTAGGGAAGGAAGGGAAGAGAATTCCGTACCCCCTTAATTAATTATGCCCTCCACACCTTTAATCAAGCTCCAGACCAATGCACAACGGAAAGCTGCCGAGGCCAGCGAACACGAAAGCGCTAAGCCTGGGCGCCCCGCTGCACAATTCGGCTGGGGAGGTTTGAGCATTGTATTATTAAGCGGTGAATCTAGCTAGTCGGTGCTTCATAATTGCAGTCTTGTGCAATGAGTGCAACTTCTTACAAGCACAGACTGCTCCTTTATAGGCTTTGTAAGAAATTGTCCCCCGTGCACAATAACTTTAGCCTTTAAGATGTGCCCACGCGGTTTTTACGGCCCTTTCGTACACGCAGGCTCGAAATCTTGTGCAAAAACTCTGGATAATCAGCGACTGCACCACGTTACTTTATGCCCTGAACGATCCTTTTTTTTTTTTTTGGGGGGGGGGGTGCATCTTTGAGCCACAGTTCTTGACCAAGATGCGCCTTGAGTAAGCTGCTGTGGTGCACGGCCGGCTCAAGCGTATGCTCCCGATAAACTAGCGAAGTGCACGGGCATATGAGTGCTTGTCGTTAAGGGCAAATTAGGTGTCCATAACAACTTTTTTACACTTGCCTCAAGCAAGACTCGAGCAATGTCTTTCCGATATTGCAGCCCTCTAGACACATTTGTACCGCTGAAAGTCGACTAGATAGCGACGCCCGGTGTCCGTACGAGCAGCAACAGCATATCATCAGAGATTCAGCGACTAGACGTGGCCGATTGTCGAAGTTGGGCTGCGGCATTGCGTGTAACGTTTAAATCAAAGGCACAGTTCTACTCTCTTAGTTATAGCGACAAGCACTGTTAAACTTTATTGGGTTCCAGAAACAACACCACGTGTGGGCAGCCGGACACTTCAAGGTCATGATACTTCAGAGGCCATGCGCTAGTTAGCACTTCTTTAACCTGTGACGCAGCATTGGCTTGGTACTTAGGACCTACGAAGCTTCCAAAGGCAGCTTTCTTCTCGCTTACCTGCTGCCATCTCCTCAAAAAGTTTCAGAGGAAACGAACATTCATCCAGCCTCGGCTAGCACTTCGCGCCGTCTTCGGTCGGCATGTCATCGTCCTCCCTTTGGGCTTGCAATCCAAAAGTCAGCGCGGCATACATGCTGCACACTCCGCTGCTGCTCGCTGTCTCACCAACAGACAGCCTCGCGGCTGTTCTTACGGGTCCCCACATCTCCCGGCGCGCAGAAAAACAACAACAAAACAGGACTGAATCAAGAATAACGCAGAAAACGCGCCGTGCGGCAACATTGCGCAAACTACTGCGCAAATTCAATGCCACGCACCCAGAGCTTTTGTGGAGAGCGCGTCCGCCGTACACGCCGTCATTTCCCATAAGAGGCGCTCTGCGCTCGTGGCCATCGACCGTCGACCGTTGTGCAGCCGTTGCCTTCACGACACTCTGGTGATGGCGAGCTCGCGGTAAGCTTACACGACTTAAGTACTGCTCGTACAATTAGGCGCGGTGCCTTCGGAACTAGACGTCTGCGTACCTTCACCGGGGAAGGGGTTGGGGGCCGGAGACGTCGCATTCAGCTTGGTCTGCCATCTGTCGGCGTAAGCAACATGTACTTTTTCCACGCCAGCGCTTGTCCTGTGTGCCCCCTTCGTTTTTCCCGTCCGTTAACGCTCTGCTTTCGATGTTTCGTAATAACCAACTAACTAAAAGAACGTTAGCTACTTCTAAAGCCCATAATTTGATCCAAGAAAAATTCAGCGTAAAGGAACTGTGCTTAAGTTCCTAGTGATAAATACCGGAAAAGTTGCTTTTTGGGAGTCGCTGCCTTTAGGGTCATCTGTGCCTAGTTGCTCGGCCGCGGCTTTAATCCCATTGAGCGCTAAAATTCTCCCTGCGCTGTCGCTGTTCCTTTCCCGCGGAGTGGTTTTCGGCCTTTGTACAGTGTTAAGAAATAGATTACGACTGTTTAGCGCATGTGGGTGCATAAACCACTTTATTTTCTGAGAAGTATGGAGGCAACCCTTGCCATATACGAGTATGCATTTCCACACTGGAAGCTTGGGCAAGGTGGAGCATGCTAACACATTTAAGACAATACAAAAAAGTGCTGTTCCTCTCCCTTTCTTCGTCTGCCACCTAGTTGGCTGCGCTGCCGCTTTACGTTTTCAAATACAATTATTACCCGCAAAAACGTCTTCACGTTGCGCCGTCACCTTGCTCAAAATTAGGGGTAACACTTCCAAAGTGTCTTCGTTTAACGGAAGCCTCAAGCACCCCATTTTGCGATTACTAAAGTCGGGCGATGTCGTGCTTGTTAAATTGGACAAAAAACAAAAACAAAACGCATTTCACTTTTGTTGTGGTTCGAACCTTGGGCATCCTAGTATGAGCCCGGCACGTAACCACCGCGCAATCTCCGCACGCTGCCAGCGGTCGAACAAATATTAGCCTACTGCTCCTCGGGTCGCAGGTGAAAATGACTGCACGGAATTAGAACAGGTGCGCCCAGACGCACAAAACTCAGATTTTGGAAAGGCTGTGGCGTGAACGGTCATCAGTCTGTCTGCTGAAGTAATTCGCGCCAAATGGAGAAGGGACCAGAACGAAGAAAGTGACGCTAAGACAACGCAGCCGTAAAGAATCTTTTGGTAAACATTCGGCAGGCCTTCGCAGTTAAAACAATCATTCAGACTCAAGTGAGCCGAGAAACTACATTTGTTTTGAATTTTCTGACCAAGACATGAAAAAAAGAAGGTTTGGTTGCTCCAGTAAGAAGGGGGTATGCGGCACAAACTGTTTGCGTTATGCATAAGGTAATCTGTCATCACTCCGCGGACGTCTATGCAATTTTTTATGATGAGCGCACGAAATTAAGGAACAGACAAAATTTGTGATGCATACCAAGCTCCTAAGATTGCTTCAAAAGGGAAGCTTTTGTCGAGTGGAGGCAACCGCAAGCTCTCTCGCAAAGCTGGCAACTTCCCGCGGAAGGTCTCCCCGGACGTTTGACTCGGTCACCAGGGGCGCTCGATCAAAGCCCGTTTTCCACGTTCTTTGGCGACTCTTCGACGTAAAATCATCGAAGCAGCGCTGTACCTACGACAGGAAAAAGTCTATTACTCCTGGGCAAAAGCTTATCCACGAGTGTATTCAATACCGCAGTACAGAAAAAAATGAAACACCTAAACTTTCCGCAACTGCGAGTTCATCCGACAGTCCAACGAATATTAAGCAGCCGTAAAGGGCCCTTTATAAAGAGAGCGTTTATTCAAGCAATACCAAGTGCAGATGAATACTGCTGGGGACATTTTATGCCGTCTTCGTCTGACTTCAGCGAATTTACTTTCATCCGCCGTTCCTGCACAGTGCAGAATGATCAAAGACCCTCGCCTCGTGCTCCTTTTCTTCTTCCACTTGTCACTCTGTTGTCGATAGTCCAAGTTTTGAACGTGCTTATTTTCTTGCTCCTTTTATTCTTCTCCGGCACCGCGTGCATAAGCAGAACGAGGCGCGAAGTAATCAAATTCCCTCTTCAAAATGGCCGCCGTCTCGACGTAGGTGGTTCCTTAATCAGGTTAAGGGTGACAGAGACTGCTAGTCTGCGTGAAAATGTCGCGCCTGCTTCGCTTCCTCTCTTTCTTTCACGCCCATTTCTTCGCTTGTCGCGCGCAAAGCTTTCTGGTCACTGATTCAAGCGCGGTCCAGTCGCTCGTTCTTCGGCTTCTGAGAGCTGTCGAGGCTTCCGGAGGATTGCGCGGCCGTTTATTTCGGAGGAAAGCCGAGTGGGGCTTTGGAGAAGCCGAGGAAAGAGAGAGGACACATCAAAGAACGTACTCCAGTCTTCTGCTCTGTTCCAGCGTTTTTTGTTTTTTTTTTAGTGATTTATTTGAGTTCTCTCCCGCCTGTATTATCCGCTAGCCAATTCGACTTCCGGGAATGTTCTGTGTTTGTCCAGGAGGGTGCGAAGCAAAACGAAGGGTTGTAATTGTTTAACCGTGCGGTTTAAGAACCGTCATTTCTCTAGGGAGCCCGGCTGCGTCGTTGGTGGCGTCTGCTCAAGTTCGTTGCTTCTGCGATGAAGAAATAAACCGCAAGAAAGAAACAAGGCGGACACACACACACAAAAATGAAAGGTGCTGTGTTGGATAAGTATTCTTTTGGACAGATAAAACATGTGCTCACCACTCATTAGGTTTAATCGATTATGAGGTTTAACGCGCCGACGCTACACGCGCGCTTAGGCGCGCCGTAGTGGAGGGCTTTGGATTAATTTTGGCCACATGGGCATCTTTACCGTGCGCCAAAATCTCGAACACACGGGCGTTTTCCCTCTTCACCTCCATCAGAAAGCGGCCGCCGTGGCCGGGACAGCACTTATTAGGTTTGCTGGCCCAATAAAAACGATTCTTTGATTTGAAATTACGGCGAGGAATGAAAAAAATGACATTAAAAAAATACTAAATTTGAATACAAAGCTAAACGGATCGCTATATGATAGCCAGTGTTTAGCAGCATAAAATAATCGGTAGGTTCAAGTGGTGAAACGCTAGGTAGCAAGCAGAGCTTTATAGGTGCGTGTGCCAGCAGCCGCAACCGGGGTTCTCTCGTGATCCCTCATCAAGGAAAGACATGGCATTCCTTGGCCACCGATGATGGTATCAGAACGAATACGCCTAAAATATAGGTCGCAATGCCGCGCGAGCTACTGCCTCTACATATATTTTCTTGTATGTCCGATTCCGATTGAGAATCCTTTTTTGACCAGCTTATTCCTTCTCACGGTACAATTGGTCTCCGCTGAGCAATAAAAAGACGCGGCGCCGTATTGCTTCTTCCCCATCTCGCAGAAGTGCCAAACGACGTATCGAAAAGCCCATTCGTTAGCCCTTGTTCCATTCCGAGCCGACAACACCATTTGTTGCGGGATTCATCCTTGTTTTTCATTCCCTAACGAGCGGCGCCCGGACTGAACCGAAAAAGCGTCGCTTCAGCCCTATCGCCTACAGCATCACCTCTCCCGCTGTCTCCACGACCGACGGTTTACAATTTGTGTCTTGTTCAACTGCGAGCGAAAGTCGCGTCGGCATTCCGGCGTACGTGAAGCACGAGCTTCGGTAAGCGATCCGAAGCGCTGCCTATACGTCCGCGGGGAAAACACGAATGGAATTTTTTCAATAAAACCGTCCTTGCAAGGTCGATTCGGGCCGGCCGACCCGTGTGCTCGAAAGAGCTCGAAACGCTTCAAACACTATTGCCTTTCGTGCACGCTTGGGTTTCTCGGGCGTCTCTTTATCTTCTGGTTCGCGAACAGCGCTTAAAACCATCGAGGGTGCGCCTAGAACGTACCGTAAAGAAATTGGAGACTGCCGGCAGATGCTCTAGGCGGGTGATTTAAAAGCAACAGACGGAGACAAAAAAAGCAAAGGAAAGAAATGAACGTTGAAACGTATGCCGAGTGGCGCTCGTGTTTCAGCTTTCCAATGCACATCATGCCAAGGGGCCTGCGACTTACGGTCCGTACGTCCGCGCGTGTGGTGCAGGCCCGTTGCTCCTCAGTTGTTATTTCACTGCTTCGCCCGCCTCGCCTCTAGGTACTTCCTTCTGTCCCAAGTTATCTCCGTCGCCGTCTTCAGAGACGCATTGTCCCAGACGCAACTTGTTTTTTGCGCGCTGCTCGGCGTGGAAAAGAGGAGAGGAAAGGACGAACAACCGGGCCGAATACCGGCCGGCGGTCACTGGGCATGGTGAGGAGGCAAACGCGTCAGTCCGGTCGATGCGGAGGAGTGAAATCGAATTCCAGAAAATCGAAACGCCGCCGGCCTCTCTCGGGCCCACCGAGCCGGACAGAGGAGCGCCTCCTGACCGAAACCTCGCAGGCTTTGGAGGCGCAGGAGCGCGACATAGTTCAGGAATGGTCTTGTGAGCGAGAAATTTGCTCTTCCAGTTTAACTTTTCGAGAGCGCGCCCTAGTGATCGACTTGGGGCGGCAAAGAAGAAACCGCCGAGGCGAAGAAGAAACGAGCCTTCCTCAAGAGAGAACGTCAACTCGCTTTTGCACGGCGCTGGAGCGGTTATGTATACATTTCACTGAGCCCGCCTGGCCGAAGCCGATCAAAAATCGCAATTCGAGCGCCTTGTCTTTGTCGGAATAAGCTTCAGCAACTCTTCAAAATTGTTTTGTGGCAGCTCCGTGCGTGCCTAGATTTGAATGGCTGCTGCTTATTCATCGCTGTTTTTGCTTATAACTGCGGCTGTCCGGCAGCCTTTCCTCTGCCCTGATAGGTCTTTGTTTTCATTTCAACTAGCCCTGAAATGATTTGCAAGAAACAGTAATCAGAAAACTCTGAAAAAAGGAACATTTGGGAGGTTTCTTGCTCTATTTTAAGAAGCCCCTGTTTCGTTCCTGCCGTCTCGTATGAAGTTTTACACACACACACACACATACACACACACACACACACACACACACACACACACACATATATATATATATATATATATATATATATATATATATATATATATATATATATATATATATATATATATATATATATATATATATGTATGTGTGTGTGTGTGTGTGTGTATACAAAGAGAGAAAGAGAGAGAGAGAACAAGGAAAGAATCCTTCGAACAAGGTAGCGATCTCGATTGCGGCCCACGTTAAAGGGTCATGAAGGCAAAATATGTTTTATTAAAACGGCTGCTTCCTGCTGATAGCAATGATGCATATTTGATCGCAGGGCTTGAAACAAATACCGGAGATATTAATGAAAACACAGGAAGCAGTGGCGACTCACCTCCCACTTTTCGTCACAGAATCTTGTTTGTGCCTAGGCCTGTGATAAAAAACGACTGGGTAATTGTAACGGGGCCTCCTTTTGGTCGCATCACTTGGAATCTAATGCGAAGTTAACCCACTGATAACTATGTTTTTAGCGTTCGCCTATATTACGTCATTCGTGCCCATCTCGCGCCACTGTGCCTCGAGATTTGAAAATTTTTCAATAGTTCTTGAGTTCTTTAACAGCCGAGCTGTTTATCAAATGGTTCGAGTTTCATTTCCGCAGTTAAAAATATCAAGAAAATGCCGAGCGCACGCGCACGCGCTCGCGTGCCTCGCCGGTGCCTCGCGGCGACCACCCCGCAGTTCCTGACCAACACCTGTACAGCACCAGAGACCATTCGACAATCGTATTATCCGCAGCACGCCCCCCGATATCCCTACAGCCACCACTCCATCGCAGCCGATCTCCACCACGTCATCTGGCACTGCCCCTAGTTTTCTCGATTTCGTACATTCACTTCCCCTCACCACGACACCTCAACGTACATCAACGCAACATCCCTCTCACATGACAAACTCTTCGAAATCGTCATTTATGCCACAAAAAGCGGCCTAGTACTGGCAATTTAGCAGTGGTCTGCACGACTTCTGAAGAGAACCCTTGAAGACGGCGTCATAAGGACTGTGCTCCGCTCTCCCCATTCCCTCCCCCCCCCCTCCACCTGGCCTTTGGCATTCATTTCTAATAAAGTTTCCTACAACAACAACCCCGCAGTTAAAAATCAACAAGTAAATGCCGAGCGCTAGGCAACGGCCCAGCGTCCACGGCGCACGTTTCTCAAGACAGGCATACCCACTTAGTAGGGATATTGACCTAGATTGGCAAAAAAAGAACGCGCTAATACAAGCACAACTTTTTAATGCCCAATAATTGTAACTTGAAAAAAATGAAGGAAGCTGAAGGAAGAAAGAAAAGAAGAAGCAAATCGGCTGCAATCATGGGTTTAAATGCTTGTGATGGTTGTGAAGGTTGCGCACAGCGTCGCTACTTTCAAGCCTTACGCGTTACTGTGAGCTTCCATATATCAACAAAGATGAAGCGAAGGTCGTTGCAGCAGCGAGGAAGAAGAACATCGGCTGCAATCGTGGACTTAATCCGTCGTGATAATCGTGAAGGTTGCGCATAGCCTCGCTTTCTTCAAATCTTAAATGTCAGTGTGAGCTTCCTTTATTCCATTTTTTTGTTAAAAAGCCTGTCATGGCTGGAATGGAGCTGAGTGTGTTACCAACGTATTGTTTTTTTTTTTTTTCAAATTGAAGCAAGCTGTATTTTCTCTTCACGGCCACTTTAGTGTCATTAGCAAAGTAAGCCTTGGCGCAGAAGTTTGTGCACGCCTTCTGCGTATCACTCCAGGTACTCTGTGCTCTTGGTTTTACCTTCTAATCTGTTACTGCGTTTCAGGTGAGCCGTCGAGGCATGGAAGTTCTCCAGTGCAGGTGGCACCGAGGTAAGCAGGCGCTTTGGAAGCCACCCCCCTACAACGGGGCTCGACACTGAAGTGCACCGCGTAGCGAAGGAGGCAGCGTGCTTCCGCATACAGGACGGCGATAGCCCGCAAGCAAGGCAGCAATCTTAAAGTTCGAGCGCATTGTGGGTTGGCGGGTCGCTGATTTGCCCCAGCTTTTCTGATCAAGTGACCGATCGATTCTGCCAGCGTACGTCTGCATGAATAAGAACCAGTCTCTATAAATACCAGTTTTGCGCTGCTAAGGAGGAGGATAAACTTTATTGGGAGCATCGTAATGTGGTGTGGGGCCCTCATTCCAGGACTCCATTGGAGACCCCTGCCGCTACGGCCCTTTCTACCAGCCTAAGCTGGGAATCGAGACCGGAGCTGGACAGCTCCTTCTCCCACTGCTCACGGGAAGGGTTCGCGATTCTTGGAATTTTGGGGTTTGCCGAACACTCCCATACCATATGGTACAGGGTGCCCGGGGAAGCGCAAAATTTGCACAGCTGGAAGTACTGAGTGGGATGGAGCAAGTGAAGTTTTGACGGATGAGGAAACGTATTTGTTTGGAGGAGCCGGAGGCAGTGCTCCTGCTCTTTAGTTAGGGATTCATGACCGGGGGGATAGATCATTCTTTGGCACTTATAGTACCCCGTTATGTCTTGAAACGTAACCAAAGGACACGCAGTCTCTAACCTACACCCTCGTGTCGCCTGGCGGGATAGATCTCGGGCGATGTCATGGGCGGTCGTGTTGCCCTTGAGGGTTGAGTGGGCTGGCGTCCAAACAACCTTCACTTTTCTTTCGGGTGGCTTTTGCAGCAGGATGTTCAGAGCCGTTTTGGAAATTCTACCACGAAGGAAGTTTCGGCAAGCCTGTTGCGAGTCCGTAATAACGGTATCCGCATTTGTCTGGGAGATGGCCAGAGCAATGGCCGCTTCCTCTGCCTGGGTAGTGGTTGTGAAGGGCAAGGTGATGCTGGTGAGGTGGTTCTCTGTTGAAGTAACCACGGCGGTCATGGCTCCCCTTCTGGCGTAGTCGGCGGCGTCGGTGTAAACCGTGCGGTCTCGGTCCCTGTGTTGCTTGTCGAGAGTGCGCGCTCTTGATTCTCTTCTCCCTGCGTGGTGAGTAGGGTCCATCTTGCGGGGTATAGGTGCAACGTCAATGTTTATTCTTATTTTTGGAGGTACGTCGCGTACTTGCTGGAATCTTTCTTCGCGGGACGCCATTTCCAGTCTGGTGAGGAGACTCCTCCCGCAGGGCGTCGTGCTTAGTCGCAGACGCTGGCTGGCGAGGTGGGCCTCGACTAGTTCGGCGGCCGTGTTATGTAGGCCCAATTTCAGAAGCCTGTCGGTCGAGGTACTAATAGGGAGCCTCAGAGCATGCTTGGAGGCTTTCCGGATCATGGTGTCAATCTTGGCCAAGTCGCCCTTGCTTAATATAGCATAGTGAATGGCGTATACGTAATGCGTGAGATGACGAAGGCCTCTACCAGACGAAGGGTGTCCGCCTCCTTCATTCCCCTCGCTTTGGCGGTTATTCTTCGGAACATGTGGGTAATTTGTCCCGTTGTGTGACTGAGCCGGTTAAGAAGAATGGTGTTTGAACAGTCCTCTTGAAAAGTCATACCGAGGACTTTGATGTGAGGTGACGGTAGGATGGTATGGCCGTCCAGGGTGATCTGGATGCCGGGATCTTGGACTTTTTTTCTTCTTCTCTTTCCGACCATAAGAAGTTCGGACTTGTGTGGTGAGCAGGAAAGTCCGCACGTCCTTGCGTAGTCACTCACAGCATCAGCGGCCAGCTGGAGACGGTCCTGCATCTCGCCTACCGAACCCTTGCCCGTCCACACTGTTATATCATCGGCATATAAGCCGTGGTGCAGATCCGGGATGGCCCCCAGGATGGTAGGTAGGCCTATAAGGGCTATGTTAAAAAGTAGGGGAGATAAAACCGCTCCTTGTGGTGTGCCTCTGCCACCCACGTCAATGGGTCCGGAGGACAAGTCACCAAGCCTGAGGATGGCTTTTCTATTTGATAAAAAATCTCGGACGTAATTGTAAGTCCGTGTTCCGCAGTCAAGGCTGTTCAGGTTGGTCAGAATCACTTGGTGAGTGACGTTATCGAAAGCCCCTTTCAGGTCCAAGGCCAGGATGGCTTTCGGAGTGTGGCGGTTGGCTTGGCCCATTACATCTTCTGTTATCTGCAGGAGAATGTCCTGGGTTGAAAGGTGACGGCGGAAACCAAACATGATTGATGGCATCTTGTTTGTTTCTTCCAGGTAGGATTGAAGTCTTTCGAGGATGATATGCTCGAGTAGCTTCCCCACACAAGAGGTGAGGGAGATCGGGCGGAGGTTTTCAATGTCTGGTTTTTTTCCCGTTTTCGGAATTAAGCGGACCTCGGCCGTCTTCCACTCCGCGGGGAGCGTACCGTCCCTCCAACAAGTATTCATAAATGCGGTTAGCGCAATCACCGAGGACGTATCAAGATTCGCCAATGCCTTGTTTGTTATTTGATCTGGTCCGGGAGTGGTGTTCCTGCGAATTTTCGCAAGTGCTGCCTTGACCTCAAAGATTTGAATGTCGTTGTCCAAATTGGGGTTGGGCTGTCCTGTGTAGTTCGGGAAGGGTGGAGTGGAAATTTTGGTATATATCTTGTTTGAAGTTCTTGAAGGAGGTCGTCCTGCGTACCGGGGAACGAGTGCATAACAGTGGCCATTACTCTGGCGGACTCACCCTTGCTTTTTGTCGGGTCTATATGTACCTCAACAACCTCCATGTCTTGGAGGTACTGAGGGTCCCCCTTAACTCGTCACAGAGTGAGAGCCAATTTTCTCGACTGAGCTGCACTGCGTACCGGGCCGCTTCTTCAGTAAGCAAGGCAATGCGTCTCTTTAATTTCCGGTTATGTCGCTGTCGCTTCCAACGACGAATGAGACTCCTCCGGGCCTCCCACATGTGGAGTAGCCTGGGGTCGACGTGCGGTATTTGCGTCGTGAGGTGAACCTTCTTCGTCGTGGCTTTAATGTCCGCCCTGACTTCGCTGGCCCATTCCTCTATACTTTCAATTTCTTTCGGAGACTGAGTCTCTCGACGCTCTCGAAATTTGCTCCAGTCTGTGAGTTTCGCTTCCCCGACATAAGCACTGTAATTGTCCGCAAGGATTACGGTGGAGATTATGTCGTGGTCACTGCCCAGGTTGTCTCCAGTGTTACACCATCGAACTTGGTTAATGTTCCGAATGAGCGTGAGGTCGGGGCACGTATCTCTGGTCACGCTGTTCCCCGTTCTATTAGGTACCGACGGGTCAGTCACTAGCGTGAGATCCGCCTCCTCGATGGCAAGATTGAGTTCTGTGCCCCTGCCAGTCGTGTAGCCATAACCCCACAGGGGGTGTGCGGCATTAAAGTCCCCGACCACAATGAGCGGGTTATCTGCCGATTTGGTGACCGCCTGTTTAATAATAGAATGGATTTCAGACGTCCTGTGCTTCGGTCTGCAGTACATGTTTAGTATGAAAAGACTGTTGGCCTTCCCCGCGTTTCTCGGTATCAGTTCTGACAAGATTCCTACTTGCTCTTGCTGAATTAAGGAGTGTTGAATCGCAGCTATGCTTTTCCGTATGAGGGTGCTTGAATTATGTCTTTCGGTGTCCCCGTGTGTAACATAGCCCGGTAGCTTTGCTGGCGCGTTTGTCTCTTGAAGTGCAATGACATCAGGCATTCCGCAGCCGGACCCCATGTACTGCATTAGAGAAGCGATTTTGGGTTTTATGCTCCTGGAGTTCCACTGCCATAGTATTAGCTCCTCCCTCTTCTTGCGTTCATTTGCCATGGTTGGCGATGTCGGAGTTTTCCTGAGTTTCTTGCAGTGATGGTCGCGCGTACGGTTTATCTCGACGCGAATGTCTGGTCAAAGACTGCACACCTGTGCTTTCTAAGGCTTCTACACGACTGGTTATAGCGGCGTTTGACTGTTGAAGCTGGGCTGCGGTAGCCGCTAGGGCGGCCACCTGTTGTGTCAGTGCTCTTATCTGCGCCGAAACCTCCGCTGTGAGGTTAGCTACTTGTTCTTTAAGACGTTTCAAGTATTTTAGTGTCGTGGTGTGACCCCCCAATGTAAACAGCCCATGAGTGCACATCAATAGTAATTATTGGTAATTACACGAAATAATATATGGTTGTTGATTTGAGTCATGTATTCTGCTACAAATTACCCCACTGGGTTCGCATGTTTCGCTACCCGAATCTGACTAGTCATTGCTAAATGTATATCACAAATATCCCGTGTTTATTCCTGTTTTTCTTCATAGAGCCGCTTCAAACCCGCGACGAACTGAACGCAGTCGGCCAAATTATGATTACGGTATTGCTGGAGTCACATATCACGTTACGACCGGTAGTGCCGCTGCATCAGCTCAAGGAAAACGTTATTGCATTGCAGTAAGAATTTCCGGAAAACTTCTAATGAATTTGGAGCCCGACATGATCCATTAAAAATCAACTGATTTAAACACTGTAACCTCACAGCGTTTGCATGATAAAAATACTGTAGAAAATCTCCAGTTGGAATAGTCGATTGATGCTCAAGCCGCTCGGATATACACGAAGCTTCATAAAGTCGTCCTCACTACGACACACAAATTAGAGCACTGCACGGGCCCCGGCCGGCCCGGCCCGCGGGCCGGGCCGGGCCGCCCGAAGTCGATTATTGGCGGGCCCGGGCCGGGCTCGGGCTCGACGCCATGGGCCCGGGCCGGGCTCGGGCTAGAATTCATGGCCCCGGCTATTAATAGTTCTGACGTGAAGTGTAGAAACGAGCATAAAATTGAATATTCTGAGTTTACTTTTACGCGCTTCTTGGTGTTAGTTGTACACATTGTTTTAAAAACATGTTTTGCTTGGTGTGATGGTCACTATACTGTAATTTTATACACATTTTATGTACTGCATACACGTTTTATATTTGGGTGTATAACGTATCAAAGATACGGTTACAAGGAATGCCCTAGCAGGGAAGGAATTGAGACACCCTGGAGCTATACACCTATGTCTATGTACGTGTGTTTTACGGTGTCGAACCAATCTAATGCGGCTGCCATGGCTGGAAATCAAACTCGCGTGTCAGAGAAGCGCCACAGCTTAACAACCACTGCAGGGAAAATATTTCAACGCACGCACGTACAAATGGATTCAAATGGGGAGCAATACATTTCAGCAATACCAACTTGTGACCGAGACAACCACGTGAAATTGCCAAGAGTCTGGTCATCAAAGGTGATGGTGTCTCTCTTGTAAGAATATGAGCTATCATTACACCAATGTGGCGTGAACTGCAGACGGTGTAAGCTAAACTACGTGCACTTTTAAACCCTTATTTTTTGCGTTTCAATTCAGGACGTGCTTGTACAGACTAGATGCTCCGTCTGATTTCCCGCTACGAAAACACTGGTCCAAATACATATAATAAACAAATTTTCTTCAGCGTCTAAGACCGGGCCTGGTCACACACACGCGGGCCCTACCTAGGCTCAAAAATAAATGACCGGGCCCGAGCCGGGCCTCGGCTTGAGACGTCGGGCCCGGGCCGGGCCCGGGCTAGGTTCACTTATGAATGCCCGAGCCCGGGCCGGGCCCGGGCTCGGTGTTACGATCCCGGGTCGGGCTCGGGCTTCAAAACGGGCCCGGGCCGGGCTCGGGCCTTAAAATCAGGCCCGTGCAGTGCTCTAACACAAATGCATTGCTTGGAAGGCATATTTTCAAGGGATTACGGGAGGTTTTTTTTTATAAAATACGAAGACCTGAGGACATTCTATTAAATACCTCCATAAAAGCCAATGTGTCCATATGTATACCAAATGCTATACCATATTAAACCTTTTCGAAGTCGGCTTTACACAAGTGCACAACCGAGAAGACATATTTAGGGGTAAAATAAGGGGTGTGATGTCAAGTATGAAGGTTCTAGTGTCACTTATTAGGTGTATTTTAAAGCTGCGAAATGGCGGTGAATGAACCGTTACAGATGGGAAAACGGGTTTACTCGCTCAGTCGACATGTACAAGAGTCCTAAACACTTAAAAATGAGCGTTAAGCACACATATTCAATAATTCCATTCAAAAACAGGCATACGCATCGGAATGTGATTTATTAGGCCCTACCATCAACACGTACTGCCGCAGAGAAGGGGTGCGGTGTTCTCTTTCAAGCAGGTGTAATGTGATTCCGAACGTTCGACACCCAAAGGGTGGGGTCTATGTTCCCCACTCCGCCGACGCTTGAGCCGACAGAGACACAATTTCCCCGGCTGCTGCTCGCCACTTCCGCCTTTCCTCCACAATATTTTGTCGGCTCATCCCTGGCGTGAGGGCCCTTTGGACGGACGGGGGAATGAGAAGCTCCGCTTTCCCGCGATTTTCCCACTTCTTTGCGGTGTATAGTCGCCGCTTTTTGGGAAGTGATAAATTGATTCCGCGCGGAGCCCTTCATAAATTACGCTCGTCGACGTCCGCCAATCCGCACTGCCTCGGATTGATCCCGTAGTTCATCATGCCACGCGAAAGCCAAGAACGATGCAGGAAAAAAGAAGCAAATGCGCTCGCAGGATCTACGACTCCATTAACCTACATTCTGGAAGACGTAAATAAACTTGTTTTTCGTTTGGCGGGCACGTTGTACAGCGTTTGTACGCCACTGGCTTTGTTTTAGATGAAATATTGTGGCCTCGTACAGAAGAGATCCCTACTTTGCTTCCAACATTAAAAAAATATAGCCAGGCTGTTTGCTGAATCTACTTATCTCCATCAGTTGACTTCATACACATAACCGGACAAGGTTCCGCCGTAATTATACAACACATTACACAAAGATTTATACAGTACCCACACTTTCGAAAGAACGTAAATCAGGATCGTATCTGCAATAAAAGTTATGCGCAACAAAAAAGCCAAGAAACATGACCTAGATTTACCCAAGGTTAAGGGCACTGCGTCGTATTTCGAGAGGAGCAATGCGGTCCACTTTATGTGTGTGTTTGTGTGTGTTCGCGTGTGGGGAGCAAAAACTAAAGGAAATCAACAGATAGCAAGCGCATATCGGCCGGGGCCACTAATGCACAGTATCGAAGGATTGGTGTTCTAGCAAAAGAAAACTGGAATAAAAAATTAGGTATAAATACTGAAGCTTATGTGCGGAAAATTGAGTAAAATAACTTGCCACTACAAAAAAAAAAAGCAAGGGCCCACTTGCTTGAACAAACACGCCTATTGGCAGTCTTATTGACAGTCTAGTCGTATTCAAGGACTTCAAAAATTTCTCCCACCTCCCCTCGCGGGAACCCCTGTGTAGATGCGACGCATACGGGGTTCCGTTGTTTCCGTTAGGTTGATTCTCCCATCGCGTGATACGTGCCGTGAACCCCCTGCCGCGGCTATGACGCAACATGGCGCGGCTATGACGCAACACAATCCACTTTAATCCAATCCAATCCAAATCCAATCCAATCCAATCCAATCCAATCAAATCCAATCCAATCCAATCCAATCTAATCCAATCCAAGCCAAGCCAAGCCAAGCCAAGCCAAGCCAAGCCAATCGAATCCAATCCAATGCCCCTCGCGAGAGAGTGTTCGCTATCGGAGAGAGAGGGGGTGAGCGGCGGAGAGCGCAGCTCGCGCGGCGACGAAAATGAGGAAGGGGTGGACGACAACGACGCCGACGCTGCATGGGCAAGGCGAGTGAATGAGATGCAGTCGCATCTAATAAGTCGGCGTATAACATTTAGGCTAGTGCGCTTTCTCGAAAGCGCACAGGCTAAGCCACAGAGGGGTCTTTTTGAAGACTATAGGGACAGCGGCTACCTACACGCACGCGAGAGGGGCTCCTAAAGAAGCGCGGGTAATGCGGTAGAAATACTGTCGCTTTGGCGTTGCCGGCCAAGAACAAGCGTTTGTTTTAAACCATTATCGGTGCAGTTCTATAACTCTGGTCCATTGGGCGACTTATGTGAACACCGTTACGAATCATTTACAATAATCCGGTAACTGGCGATCTGACGCGACGCGGCCTGTCTGCGCCGTTTCCGGCGGCACGCAGCCTATGCTCTCTTCATGCTTGTTCTGCCCGAAAGAGGCCCTGCTTATGTGGCGGGTGCCCGGAGCATGGGTCATAAACCGGTGACCTGCTTTGAAATCGTCGGCTAAGCGGCTGTTAGCAGACCATTTCAATCGTCTGCTAAGCGGCCCACCCGTCGTGTGCAGACTCCTATATGCTGCTCATGGCAGCTTGCGTAACGTTATGCTACAGCAGTGCGATGCAACATAGGCGCAACCTTGCCGCACATTTTAGCTCCTGAGGAATAAGTCACGAGTGGGCTTCGGGTCCGTTGTCTCCCACACGGATAAAAATAGCCTTACAGGGCAGGTCAATATAAGTCTGCGACTAAGAGTGCTCGGAGCAGGCATATTCACAATCTTATCACCATCTTATTTAGAGTCCCATTCGCTGTCTTAGAATTTTCCCGAACGTGCCTTATATCCTAGCGAACATAAGATCCAAAGTAAGTCTGCCAATTTCGTTAGACTGCGAATACGTGTGTCTTATTGGGCTTCGAGCAAGCGGGCCCAGAAGTTTTAGATGAAAGAGCAGAACGTAGTTTTATGAAGGGAATCGTAGAGCTGTATTAACTACTACCGCATAAAATACTCACGTCAAGAATGCTAGTAAAAACCTGAAGCAGAGATTCTGTAGGTGTCGAGAAATATTAAGCGCACTATAAGCGTATAGATATTGTAACTATTGCGAGTAATTAAGACAATATTAACAGCCGCCTGATGGGATTTCTTTAGATAAATACTTCTCATTATGTCACAAACATTGGGCAGGCTCATGAGGTCGTGCTTTCACAAAATGACCTAGCCTTCCAAAAACAGGTGGAAAGAATGTTTGCAGCTAGGTTTCCGTGCTCGGTGATTACAGCGGTTGCTGAATCCCTGCTTCAGAAGATAAATGGCAGCATCTCCACTCCGTGGATGTTGGCGAGGGTGCGGAGTACGGGGACTCGAAATGACATCCAAGTTGCGCACCGAGTGACATCCGATTTGTGCCCTGACCGTCATTCGATTTGAGCCGTGAGTTGCACCTTGATTATTCCCTAAATGAAACTGTAGGTCACGGCTCAAATCGAACTTCGCTTGATTTTCGCTTGATGGTGGTGTGCGCGCGGATGGACTCGGACGGGCACTGGGAGGTCCTATATATAAGGTACTCCCCATCGTTACAGGAGAGGGAGTAAGCCGTTTTACTCTCGGGTACTAACTCACGGTCGTAGTCCAATGGGTAAGACGGCTGACCCTAACTCTGTCTGTCTGCCAGACACAGGCTCGAATCCTTCCGGTGCCTGTGTGATTTTTCGCGATTTTAAAGGCTATGCGCACGGACGCGGACGGACATTGTGCAGTCCTAAGGTACTCCGCATCTAAAAAAGTGGTGGGAGAAAGGAAAGGGCGGTATTGGAGCGCATGAAAATAAGGCCTGAAGTGGTGTCTTATGTGCACAAGGTCTCACAAGAAAATCAGTGTGGAACTTGAACTTCTTTGGTAAATATTGCGGGATGTATTTCTTCATACCCAAAAGCACAATCTCAGTAAAACGGTCAACTTGTTCATTGACGTCAGAGTGGTCAATGACTGTTGACCAAGGGGCAGCAGAAAAGTAGCCTTACAGCCCAACGTAATCTCCCCGGGCGAAAACGTAGCGAGGTTGCGCATTGCTGGAACTTACGAAACGGTGAAGCATTTTAGGAAGGCAACAGGAAATGGAAAGAGGAGGATGATATTTGTCGGGTATTACTAAAGAATAATCAGAGAGCGACACACTAACGCCATCGAAGTTTGAAAAGCACGGGTCCAGAATGTTTCCACTGCAGTTTTTTATGTGATTACGCTGTGCCATGGAAGTGAAAGACGAAAAATCTAGAAACCTATTACCCTTCTGTTGAAAGTGGTGGTTGTAGTGGGAACAGGTGAGGTGGCTCCACTGAACGCCAGGAGCGTTAGTCTCCAATGAGGAGGACCTTGAGGTCGCAATGAGTACTAAGCACCTGTTCAATGGAGGCGACTAACTTATTGGACGTGTCAGGAACTACATCAGGAGGAATGTAAAAAACACCAACTAGAAGTTTTTCAGTTTTAGAGAGACGAATTTCGACCCATAAAGACTCATCTGCGTTTTCAATATCGCTACGTAGCACACATGGGAGAGATATTTTTACGGCGAGAAGGACCCCACCCCCTTTTTTGTTTGAATCCCGTCAAGGCACGATCAATACGATATACCTGGTAATGTTGAGGAAAATAATAACTGGATAGGATACCAGGGCACAACCAAGTTTCAGATATAGCTATTAACGGAAAGCAAGAGGCCAGAACATTCCCAGAAAATTCATTCATTCATTCATTCAGTGTACCCCTAAAGGCCCTCTGGCAAGGGTATTACATAGGGGGGAGGGGGGCAAGACAACATTATACTAAATTACTATCAAAAATACAAAACGCATTATAACCAGTAATTAGTCGCAGCGAAGGGAAGAAACAATAAATACAACCTACAGCCATACCGCGTTGTACAACCGTTAAACAATCAGATAAATTGGGAACATGGCTCGCAAGACCTCAAGAATTTGCTTGCCACTATTGCACCCATAATATTGTCTGAAAAAGAAAACAATATAACGCAAAAACAAAGAACAGAGAACATAACAAGTGGCAGCGTATGCAGAAATAGCCTGCAGCAAGAGCAACGTATGCAAGCTACTGCCACAATTTATGCTAGAGGTAAAAACTACAGAAAAAAAATTCTAGTTAGTGCCCGTAGTGTGCAAGAGCTGCAAGAATTTATTAGAATCTTTTTCGGTGGCAACATGTGCTGGCAAGTCATTCCACTCAACAATGGTGCGCGGTATGAATGATTGTGCGAAACGAAGTGAATGACATTGTGGGCGTTTAACTTTATTGGGTGATCGCGTCGTGGAAAGAGAGCAGAGGGGCTTTCAAAAAAACTTTCACGCAGTGACGGGTGGTTATAAAGCTTGTGAAAAAGTGATAAGCGCGCATGTTTCCGGCGCAGGGCCAAATCAACTAGTTCAGCACGGTTTTTCAAGTTAGTGACGCTGGAAAAGGAAAAATAATCAGAGTAAATAAACCGAGCAGCACGGTTTTGCACGGATTCAATATCTGATACGATGTAGGCTTGATGAGGGTCCCAAATGGCGCTAGCATACTCCAATTTAGGGCGAATTAAAGTGGTGAAAGCAATCTTGTTTAACTGCGTTGGAGCCTGTTTTAAATTACGTTTTAGCAACCCAAGCGAACGGTTAGTGCTTGCAAAAGTAAGTTCGACGTGATGCGGCCATGTTAGATCCTGCTGAAAGTGAAGGCCAAGGTACTTGTAAGAAGATGTGAACTCAAGTGGCGCATTATTCAGTTGCCTTAGTTCGAAGACCTCGCACATTCTGATAAAGCACATCTAAACTAATCATCATTGTTTTTCTTATGTGATGCGCCCAGAGCTGTGAAGCATGAAAAAAAATAATAACAATAATAATAATAATAATAATAATAAGAAGAAGAAGAAGAAGAAGAAGAACAATAATCAATCAATCGATGAATCGATCTCTTTATTATAGTGCCCAGGTACAGCCGTAGCCTTTGTTCTGGCGCACTTAAGAAAAAGACAGACGACGACACAAATACATCGACGCGTGAGAAGAACAACAAAATACAAGCGAAGAAAAAAAACTAGAATGAAGAATAAAGGTCATTTAACAAAATCAATGATTTCGGCACACTAAAGTTGGAACAATCACGAAACGATAAAACACAGTGTCATAAAAATTTGACAATACAAACGGGCAGGTATAATGAGTAGGAACAGTAACAAAGGCGAGCAACATAAACGGAAATAGGGCAATGAAAATAGAATTAAAAATGGTCGGAACCAAGTCATGAAGAGACAGAAGTCAGAAGGTCCCACATGTAAGACCGAAGGGGTGTATGAAACAGGTCAATATTATGGGAGTAGAGATTGTATGTTTCTTGAAGGCGGTACAATGTGCAGAGTCTATTGCATGTCTTACGAGTACGAAGTATAGGAGACTTACGGGTAAGTTTCGACTACTCTAAGATTTACATTTGCAAGCAACTCCGAACAAGAAATAATCCCGTGTACAAGTTTAAATAAAAAAATTAGGTCAGCATTGGTTCGTCTTGACTCCAAGCTTTGGAGAGGATTAGAAGTAAAAAAGTCTGAACCATTGCCACTGTGGCGGGAGAAACGATGATTGTGGATAGATATGAACTTATTTTGCACTTTGTCGAGTATATTACTGTTCGATTGGCACGTGCCGTTCCGAAAAACAGAGGCATATTCTAAAATAGGGCGGACAACAGACAAATAAAGCTTTAGTAGTGAGACAGGGCTGCTGAATTCTCTTGATATTCGACAGACAAACCCCAAGCGGCGAAGGGCGCGCTTAGAAATAGAATCCACATGAGCAGAAAAGTTTAGCGCACTGTCAAATACCACTCCAAGGTGAGATATTTTCAACACACGTGGTAGTGGCACACTTTTCACAACGTACGGATAAATTATGGGGTTTGTTTTACGAGTGTAGGGCATAACCTTCGTTTTAGTGCCACTAAGAGCAAGTTTGTTCGCGGAGCACCAGTTGCTAAAAGCATCCACATCAGATTGAAGAGCTATGCAATCTTCAGCACTAGTAACTTCTTTAAATATTTTGATGTCATCATCATATAACAGCAAACAAGAGTGATTTATAGAGGCTGAGACGTCATTAACAAAAAACGAAAACAAAAGGGGCCCCAGAACAGGTCCCTGAGCCACACCACTGGAAGCATAGTAGGCAGCAGATTCTTTATCATTAACAGAGACAAAACATGCCCTATTATTAAGATAGCTGCTGAGTAACTCCACGAAACAAACGGGAAGCAATAAGAATAATAATAATAATCCGTCAACCTTTATTACAGTGCCCAGGAACAGCCGAAGCGTTCGTGCGTGTGCACTGAAAGGGGGAATAAATTGGCAGCCCTGAAATTCATCAGCGCCTGACAGCCAGTAAAAGAGCCGGGTGAGTGAAAAACAATAAAAAGTAGAAAAGCTACAAAGAATAAAAATTAAAAATATCATCGAAAATTTATTACACGATTAACAGGAGACTAATTTCTGGTACATTGCAAAAAGACATCGTACAATAAGCATAGCAATAGAAGAAAGTAAGTGGAAGAAGAATGTCTACAAGGACACGGTAACAAGAAGCATCAATTTTACATGAATGCATGAAACAAAAGGCAGGAAAATATCTATGGACAGTAATGACAGAAAATCGTAAGTTCTAGGAAAATGTGTTACTGAGGCCTGTGTTACTGTGTGTCAATGTGCGTTAGGGGCCAGTCCGGGCCCCTTAAAAATGCGCGATGTAAGACGAGTTTACTAGAAAAGTGTGTCATAGTACACACAACAAATACAGCCGCAGCATCAACATCATACACGAACAAATAAGAACCAACTCTGAAATCAACGCACAAATGAAATAATAACTGAAGAGTAGGAGTACTGCCGAAATGAAGTTAGTGCGCCCCTGGAAAGAACCCTGCCGAAAATTCCCGAAGGGTACGGGGGAAAATATCGGGTTCCCCAGAGGGAAAGTTATATAGACGCCGCCGTCTATCAAGGGGACAACATGTGCTAAGTGCTCCAGCTGTGTTGAAAGGGTGGTTAAGCCGCGTTGCTTTTTTTCGGAATACGAAAACTGATTGATGCAAGCAGTTGCGGGTATGAAATAGTACCGTGAAGCAGTTTCCATCAGAAAAGAAGCTCTGAGTGGGTTCGCCGAACTTAAAGCAACAGTTATCGCGAAAGGCTCAGAGGGAAAACGATGCATGAACATTGATAAAAATTTGGTCTGTACACGCTCTACGCGTTGACAATTAGATATAGAAGTTCCATTCCAAATGACAGAGACATATTATAGTTTGGAATACAAAGTGCTCTGCATAGATGTATGAATAAATAAAGAGACCGGAGGTCTCGTGAAAACGTGGATACACCACCAGGAGAGTGAAGCGCCCGCTGGGTAAGTTGAGTAACATGAGGCGAGCAAGTTAAAGGAGCCATGAAGAGAAAACACAAGTTTGTTTCATTCAAAAGATTGTCTCGTTAGAATCATACTGACACCACTTTTAACGTAAACTTCGCTCAAATAAGCTACATAATTAGGAAAAACGGGAATGGTCATGCGACCCACCAGCTCATTTCCCGCAACAGAACCTATGATGTCACATGAGCTAAGCTCTGCGATTGGCGGAGGCTGACAGAAGCAAACGCAAATTAGGTAGAGCTTACAAACTAGACGAACGAGCGATTTGCGCTTAAATTTAGGGCACATCCTTTACAAAGCAATAAGAATGATGGGACAAACAGTGGAAGTTACGAAAGCACATGTAAACACAGAAGTACTGATGCGTTCTGCTGTTCGTACTGCGCACAGCATGCTTGGTTTAGCTGCACAGCACTACGGGGCTTGGGGTTGTCTCAGACGACACTGGCCGATTGACGCAAGCAACGGTGTCTTACGTGACCCCATTTGTCGAGCGAGCACTGTTTCAGGGAACGAATATTTTCTCCCAGAACAAAAACAAGCCAGAATTAAATGCGGGCAAAAACAAACCAAACGCTTGCCACGGTATGGTGGCGCCATCTAAGTTACGGAACGTAAAGAAACGCGGGAACAAACCAACACCGCTGTACAGGGTGGAGACAACCTTTGAACGGTCCCGTGCCGCCGCAATTGGGCCAACGGGCTCAACGCGTTATTCTTTTCGTTTCCCACGAGACCTAGTAACGCGAAACAGACAATATGATTCAAACTTCTTCAGTAAACCGCGTTGCGGCGATAATTTTAGCGCGGTTTTGACACAATGACTTGCTTCGGCGGCGAGCGAGCAACCGAAAATGGCGGCGCCAGCGTATACGTGTCTCTACCCTGTACGGCGGATGCGTGAATGAAGGTACTCTAGGCTGCAGAGTGGTCGGTTCCTGTGATGTCATTTGGGACCACGAAGACGCACGATTGAGCGGGAAAATCAAAATTTTAACCTAAATTGTTTAATTTCTCAGTGAATAAAGCACCGTTTGTATCTGGACAAACGCTGGGGGCACTATAAAACACGAAATCTTTCGAATAAAACCAACTTGCATTTTCTCTTCATGGCTCCTTTAAGGCACTGTCGAAGAGCACGCCGAGGTCTTCGATCTCTTCACCTCTACACAGGGAACCGCCGTCAATAGTGTAGAGAAAAAAACTATGGTTTGTTTTGCGGGTGTAAGACATGACCTTAGTTTTCGTAGAATCAATCCGTTATTTGAGCACCATTCAAAAAATGAGAATATATCTTACTCCCGGGCAACGCAGTCATCAGTAGACTCAAAAAGTCTTAATATTTTTATGTCGTCCGCATTGAGGAGACAACAAAGCCTTAAAAATGCAGGTGACACGTCGTTTATAAAAATGGAGAACCAGAGAGGGCCCAACACGGAACCTTGGGGCACCCCGCTTGTTGATCTGTACATAGCGGACGTCTGCCGTTTATGCTAACGAAACTGAATCGATTGTCTAGATAGCTACCCAACAATGCCCCAAGTGGTGTTTCAATGCGCGATCGCAAAAGCTTATCAAGTAATAACGTGTGGGAGACAACATCAAATGCCTTGCTCAGATCACAGTAGACAACATTCAACTGGCCCATCTCAGAGACTCCTGCCGAGGCCTGCTCCATGAAGCAGCCTAGATTAGTTGTTGTCGACCTTCCCGATATAAAACCGTGCTGTATACTTGTACAAATATTTTGTACAGATCTTTAGAATACTTTGTGAAACGATGTCTCGAACAGCTTGGAGCAAGCACAAAGGAGAGCAACTGCACTATAGTTGGTCGCATCTGATTTGGTGCCTGACTTAAAAATTGGATGCACCGAGAAATTTTACACGGGCGAGGGAACACATTTGTTTTGGCCGAGGTCGAGCAGTTTCGCGTGGACCTTGAAGGACCGTGCTGTGCAAGCGCGAGGAGCATTGGCATGGAATTGCAATGCATTGGATTGGACTGGAAATAATCCAATCCAATTGGAGTACGCGTGTGTAGAAGATTTGGTCTGCACATTCGCCGGTCTGCGCATTCAAGAGGAGCAACGTCATAACCGCGGCAGACGCACTGGCGCCGGCGCGTGCCAAGCTGTGCGCCTCCGTTGCGCAGTAGCCAAGTCTGACGCTGCGCCGGAGCCGCTTGATAGCCGTTTCGCGTGGCTCCTGGAGAGCCGTGCTGCGCATGCGCGAGGAGCAGTGACTGGACTGGGTTGGATTAGAAACCATTTTAGCAGCAGTAAGCATGATAACCAGCTAATCCTAGAAACCAGGAAACCTAAGAATAACCAGCTGCACCTTAGATCACGCTACGTATATCCTGGCATAGCCGAGCTAAGCCACTGCTACTTTTTAGATACTGATTGAATATTGCACTTAAAACAGGTACAAAAACTATGCCGACTGTTTTAAAAATAGCCAAGGTATCCCGGCAGACCACATGATAATGACGGTTTCATGCGCCTTAGACTCTCTATGACCAACTGTTCGTCTAATAGTACTAAGCTGGAGCCCTGAACATGGTTAACAAAGACGTCCATTTCAGTTTCATTGCGCTGGCCATATGTAGTACTGAATTGTTGCGAGATATAGTTGGTGGCATCATGAACTTCTTCACCAGAGGAATTGACAAGACGGACGGAATCATATGAATTATTGTTACGGGACCGAATATATCTGCATAATGTTGCAGGCTGGGAATTTACGCTGCTCTATACAGAATCCAGATAGGAACGGTGGTCCCGTTGATACAGTTTTACATAATTTACGGTAGGAGCGGAAGTACTCTTTTCATTCATCAAGTCCCGTTTTCTTAGTCTTTTGTGGGAGCGGTCTTTTAACTTAAGAGCTGTACGAAGTTCTTTCGAGAACCAGTAGGGGTGCTTTGAGCGGCTGGGTTGGTACTTCGGGATAAGCTGATCCATACCGCTTTTGACGATTTGAGTGAACCGCTCAACCTGCGCATCGCAATCAGGGAGTTCTTTCATTTCTGACCACTCAAACGAAGAAAAAAAGTTATACAAGCCAATGTAATCCCCACGTGCATAACAGTACGGAGAGAATTCACTATTCTTCAATGAGGCACTACAACGCTGAATCGAGATAGGAGCAGAAACATAAAACGGAGGACGAAGCTTGTCGGGTTTGACGAGAGAGGTATCAGCCATTGATACTCACGCGTTTTGTATGTTTGAAAAGCAGAGATAAAAGATATTTTCAGAACTATTTTTGATATTATTGAGTTTCACCATGAATGTGAAGTCAATGAAGTCTAACACCATGATGGATTTTTGCTGCACGTAATAATTGTATTTTTGATGAGTAAGACTATCCCATTGAACACAAGGTGTATTGAAATCACCCAGAATGACATATACTTGCGACTTGCGTGTGATGCGCAAACTTCTCCTATAGATGTTAGGAGCTTATTAAATTATCAAATAAGAACATCAGAAGGAATATAAAATCCCCCTAATAAAAGCTTATCGCCCCTGTTCGGCCATATGTCTAACCAGACGGACTTGTCGCCCGCGAGGTCATGACGCCGCGTGCACTGAAGAGCACTATCGACCGCTTCTAATATACCCCCTCACGTCTATTTAACCCCAGTAAAATCCCTATCTTTACGGAAAACTTGGTCATTCGTTGGAAAGTAATCACATTAGCTAATGCCATCACAAAGCCAGGCTTCAGAAATTACAATGATTGGAAATTTGAGGAGATCACATTTGCTAAGAATTTCAACGCTTTAGTGCGAAGGCCGCGCGCATTCTGGGCATTCTGGAATTACATGTCCACCCTATCACTTCTTTTGTTCGTCGTGTGGGAGATCGGTGGGACATAACATATCAGCGTGCAGCTTACCACGGAAAGGTCTGAAAAAGCAGCCGTTTGGCCAGCAGAAAGGATCGCCCAAACATTGAAAAGACTCCTCATCGACAGTAACACAGAAAGAAGAGTAGGAACTGTACTTAGTCTTCAGCCGATGACAAGCTGCTGAAGACCTGTACTGTCGACAGGTGATTCGTCAATTAGGTGGTGCAGAGTGACAGTTTGCATACAAAGATGTGTCTCGGGCGCTTAGATCACTTGACGACGGAGATGTAACATGAATCAGATGCACCAACACACACCGCGCTCCCACTCCTTTCGTTTGTCTGGGCCGAGTCGTTGCCTAGGCGGATGCAGCCCTTGACAAAGGACAAGGTGCAGGAGTGTCCAGTGCTGGTGTCCGCTGCTCGAGCGCTGAATGAGCAGACGTTCCGTCTGGCTTCGACAGAGCAGTGGCAAACGATAAAATGAGCCTTCGCTGTATGGAAGGGGTCCGCGGTGTCCCATTGAGCTTGCGGATCGCAGGGGGAGCAGGTAGCTCAGGAGGCAGCGGACCGGCCCGCGGTAACTCTCCCCCCGAAGGCTGCTGAATTCCGCCCACAGTGAAGCAATTATGCCTGCCTGCTGGGCGAAAGCACGCGCGTTCTACCTACCCAGGATGTCGTTGGCCTGTTTTAACTTGACCACTTCGTCGGTGAGGAACGAAAGGATGTCGAGGGCGGGAAGAAGCATTTGGCAGAGTTCGGCTGCATCTCTTCCAAGGTCGCCCGGTCGGCTAGTGTCATTTTGGGGATGGAATGGTTGCGAGGACGGAGGAATGCGGAGTCTCTCTTGTGCGGAGTCGTCACTAGGCCTACCCGCCGCCTCCGACGCCGAACACAAGCAGAGATTACATTGAAAGAGCTGCTCAACAGTCTTTATAGATGCAGTTCTACGTCCGGTAACTGAATACATTTGCAGTACGGACGTTTTTTGCACGATAAGCACCGAAAAAACTTCTGTTTCCCGTACAAAACAGAAGAGCACAGTATACACATGTCCGCACTGGGCGCCATTTTGTTCCAAGATGGTACACAGTACGAACAACTGTATACTACTACTACTGCTACTACTAATAATAATAGTAATGATGATGATGATAATAATGATGACAGTGTTTTATTATTAATAATGGTTCGCTCTTCGAGCTTCGTGCTGAACCAAGCAGTGCTTTCTTTCAGCAATCATTTTACGTTCTCCCGCTGCGCATGCTTTTTCCTTTACATACACCCTTAACTGCAGTGCTCTCCACTGTTTCTCGTTCGTTCTCTCATTCTTCGTAGCGTCTTGTTTCTAAATACTTGTATCCTCAATTGGATGTTTGTGTGATCTTTCCCACAGCGGGTTATTTCGCCTCTCATTATTTTGTGTATTGTGTCATGTCACTGTCTATATAGTCATGTGATGAACAGTCTGTTATACCAATCCCTGTGTAATTCCGATAGTAATCGTTATGCATCGTGTGAATGTAATTATTGTCGTCCTTTCGTTTGTAAGCGCACCAGCAGTGGTTCCTGCTGGTGGTTCCTGTGGTTCCTGAGTTGTAAGTAAATTGATCGATCCATCGATCTATTGATTGATTGATTGATAGAGTGATTGATTGATTGATTAATTGATATTATTGTTGTTAGTATTCGTTGTATCAGCAGAAGCAGCAGCAGTAGTAGTAGTAGTAGCGTTTAATTTTTTATCTGTCATTTCTTTGCTAATGTCTCCTGTAAAACATTATTCAATAAGGATATTAACATTCATAGTGGATAACCAACGTGGAACACAAATACCAGTACCATTTTCCCGGAAAGATCTAGCACTTGCATCCAGTGTGGCATGGAGCATGCAGCGATCGATTTGGGCAGACGCATCCTATCATTACGCGTCCCTCTACTCCATCGACCCGCATTGTAATTTTAGCATGCAACCTGGAATATCCAAGCATGATGAAGCAGTACTCCACCGTATGTGGTTCAATGTCGCCTACACGCGATACTACTTTTGCAAAATCAACCAGTCCACTTCACCACTGTGCCCACGATGTAATCTTCGTGAAGACCTGCAACACCTAATCTGTGATTGTGCGCGATTTAGTACGCAAAGAATGTCTGTCGCAGTGTCTCTGGACCCGCCGCTCTTCGTACGGCTATAACTGATGGATGAATTAGGTCCCTAGAATTCTTCCAAATGTGCCTGTCGTGGTACCAGAGCCTTATTGGCCTACCTAATACACACAAGACTTGATCATACTTTGTAATAGTTAAAATCATATGCGTTCCTCTTCATCATTGAAATCATCATTGTCACCGCATATGGCTAGCGTAGCAAGCCAGGCAGCTTAGTTCGGCTGACATCACCAGTCTCATTAAAGATTGTTCTCTCTCTCTCTCTCTCTCTCTCTCTCTCTCTCTCTCTCTCTCTCTCTCTCTCTCAGCATGGTTGTAGATTAGTCATTAGTTGTATTTATGAAGCAAGACGTTCAAGTTGGGGGTTTTGCACGGTGAAGCATCCCCTGGCATTTGTATACTAAGGTTTATACTTGGGCAAACGAGGGTCTTTCAGCTTTCAGAGCGTGCACTTAACTCTGTGGCGCGTTTGCACCTCGTCTTAGATATATTGCCCCGCCGTACCGGATGAGTAGACAACAGACACAGTCCTACTTACGGCATTACACGAAAGGTTGGTGTACTCGAGCTTTTCAAAAGTTGAACAGTGCCTCTATTTGTTCTTTCGTTGCCTTCATCATGGGATTGGCGGTAACAAGCAAGGTCGCAGCTTTAAGGATGCTTTGTCCACCATGCGGGGAGTATTCAACGAAGAATTTGCATATCGTTCGGTCACTAGTTTCACGACATGCTGGAGTGCCCCGTATTTAGTTTTGTTTTTTTTTTGGGGGGGGGGGGGGAGGGGGGGGGCGTGCGCAAGGGCATTCAGATTTCTCTTCTCGTTCATTTATTGTAGCACGGGTGTGAGCGCTCAGAAGCTAACACTTAAGGTAGAACTCAGATGCGTTTCACCCGTCTTTATCCCCTTAACGGCCACACTTTAGCACGTTTAACCATCATACCCATACAAGGCGCGAAAAGTATGCACTTTTAAGTGGCACTTATAAGGTCACTCAAATCAGCTGGTTGTTTTCCTTTTCTTCATTTTTTTTAAAGTGTTGGCTTTACAGCGCTCGGAAACCGGCTCGCTTCCTGCCGAGCATTACCATTCCGGGCGGCCACCGGAAATTTCGTCAGACCCCGTGCGCGTATATATCGGCTCCAGCTAACCGCCGCCGTCACGCGACGGAGTGGGGCGATGCCAGAATGGTCGCACGCTTGGGGGTCGCCATTAAGCGCCTTATCGGGAGCCGCTCTCCTCCTTTCGGCAGCGGTGGTTGGTGCCAGAGTCGGCGGTTCCCGAAGCCATCGTCATCTTCTCTTTTTGGCGTCTCTCCGTCGCCAGCCTAGCTCCCCATCGTCGTCGTCCTCACGTGCACCTTTCCCCGCTACGCCTACAGCTCTGGTCGGAACCATCATCAGCACTTGTGAGCGACCGGCTCGGGGTTAAATGAAGCAGTTAAGCACGGTGTTCGGCAGGCCGGCGTGTCATTAGCGATACGCCTGGTGGCGTGTCCAGATAATCGCGTCCTCATTACGCTTCGGATAGGGCCCAGCTTCTCTGTCGTCTTATTTTTCGTTATCTTGCGTATTTTTCTTGTGCACTCCCACTCTACCTACCCCGACTCTCATCTCCCTACTGCAACACTCACGCGTGTTTCTCATTTCGCCTTCTTCCAGCTGCCTCCGCGTAAGCAACCAATGTCTTGCCGTCCCACCTTTACCGGGCTCATTGTGTAATTCGACCGCTGCCCGCATCGACTCATTTCAATGACCCGATCTTTTTCTCTTCTTTCTTTTTTATCTACGTGTACCGTAACATCAGACCCATTAGGACACTGCATCATGCTCGATGCTTAAAGCAGCAAAATTTAACCCTATGAGCGTAACCTGCAAAAAGCGACAGAACTTAGTGACTATGGCGAAATCAGCCTTATTTAACCTCGTACGCGAGAACTAAGACCATCTGGAAGACGTTAAATTAAGCTCTAGGGTGTTACCCTAAAAGCGTTCATCGTTTTTCAAGCTTCCCGAAAGTCCCGTTATGAATAGTTTTACTCTTGAAGGACACTTATTTCCTGCTTACGTGGTTCGTGTTAAGACCAGCGCTTCTCTCTTTCTCCCTCTAACAGACGCACACACGCACGTACTCACATACACACACACAAATAAACAAAGAAAAGTTCCATGGGGGTGCAATGTACCTAAATTAATGCATTATGGTACCCAGTAAAGGGGAGTACGAAGGATAGCGTACAATGAAAAAAAAAACATATATGAACTGATTCTTTGCAAAGAATCTTGTGCCTCCGCACAGGTATTTCCCCACCGAAAGAGCCACAACATAGACACCGTTTCTTCCTTGGAATCGGGTCTGTTTCGTACACAAAAGCAAATTTCAAGCTCCGCATGCTGCTTCCACCGTTTTAACCCCGGATGGTGCGAAACAGACGCCCGCATGCCCTCGACAGAGCGCTCACCTATTCTCGCAGCGCTCCTCCACGTTATCAAAACGGTTTGAAACAGGGCCCGGAGAACATTTCTGAAATGAGGCGGCTGTTTCTTTTCAAGTGTAGCCCTGGCTCTATTCCCTTCTTTGCCTTGGCACAGCGCTGCTGCTGCGCCGCTACTAACCGCATGCGTGCAGCTGGCGTGGCGAAGTGGCTTGACGTTAAGAAACCACCCATTTTCTCACTAAAAAGTCTCCGCTCCGCTCGCTCCCCGCCACTCACTTTCCCCCTTGATCCTCCTGCTTTGTATCAAGCATGTATCTGTGTTTTCATTGTGTTTTATAATCTTTAAGCCCCATTTCCTAGCCTGTGTTGTTGCTGTAATAAACGTTTTTAAAGTCACCCAATATTTCCCTTGTCTAAACCCGGTTGCGATTTCTCGGTATGCCGAGTTAATGTATCGAGAGGAAAGCAAGAAGAAAAAACTGTAGGGGAAATCGTAGAACGCTCGAAGATCATTACGAAATCTTGTGCCGCCTTGCATACCCGTTCTTCTGGATAATAAAGTGACGCCGTCCTCTCCGGCAGCGAGGGAAAATACCAGTCCTACCATACGCCTTACTTATGTTTATTTCGCTCTTTCTCTCCTCTAGGTTGCTCTCGTCAAAGCGTCTTTTTTTTTTGTCCAGCTGTCTATCGAACCCTGGTATGACAACAGCTGCACTGATGTCGAGGCCGGCTGTCGCTGTCTATTTATCTTCAAGGACTGACAAAGCCGACCAAGTTCTTCACGATTACGTGCCCCAAAATTGATGGGCGTACGCAGTTAGAGTACTGAAGTATTTGCCCTAAACAAAAACAAAAAAACTATACCATTGTAAGAAAGCAGCTACGTAAAATACTTGCAAGACAGTAACAGAAAAAATTAAAGCCGTTCCACTGAATGTGAAAGCTGTCGGAAGTGCAGAGCAGTGATCCGCCATAGTGGGCTGTGGCGCCGTTATCCGCTCGCTCTTACCACCCGCCACGCTCTACGCCGCCCTGTCTCATTCCTCTCATGATGAACTCAACCGAGGTTTGTCCAACGCATTTCAAATTTCTCGCCTTCGCACTGCTCGTGCGCCCCCTGCCTCAAACTGCGCCAGCTGGAGTTCTGTTCTTTTTGTGCTTGTTTTTCCTCACTCACATGTCGGCGTTCTACTGCCACGTTTTTTCGCTCACTATCGTCCAAACCAACCCAACAAGCTTTCCTAACTAAATGAACCCGGGCGCTGCCGGTTATTACATATATTTTTCCCGAAATGTACCAGCAGTTTTTTTTTTGTTTTTGCGCAAAACAACGGGGAGATGTATGACAAGCGCCAGTGGTTCACGAATTTCGAACGCTTCATCATCATCATCAGCAGCACCCTGGTTGTGTCTACGTCAGGACGAAAGCCTCTCCCAAAGATCTCCAACCACGCCTATCAAGTGCGAGTTGAGTCCATGCTCCCCCCCCCCCCCCCCCTCCCCGACTTTTCGCAACTCATATCGCCATCTTGTCCTCTGCCGACCCCTATTGCGTTTGCAGTTCTCTGTTAAACGGATGGTCCCATTGTTGTCCGCCATAACACATTATGGGACCCGCCCATGCCCATTTCCTTCGCTGAAGTTGAACTATAATGTCATCCACCTTAGTCGATTCCCTAATACACGCGGCTGGTCTCCTACCCTTCAGCGTTACCCCTAGCATTCTTCGTTCCATAGCCCGTTGAGCCGATCTAAGTTTCCTCTCAAGTGGTTTAGTCAGACTCCAAGTTTCTGCCCCGTACGTCATTACTGGAAGAACGCACTGAATAAATGCCAGATTTTTGAGGGACATCGGAAGCTTGCTAGTTAGAATATCTGAATTCTCACCGAAGGCAGCCTATCCCATGGTAATTCTGCGGGCAATATAAGTTTCATGGTTTCGATCAGGAGATATGTGTGTCCAAGATTAACGTACTGGAGTACTGTTTCCAAGAATTCGTTACCTTACTTAAAGTCTCGTGTTGTTGCATGCTGATTGAACATTACCTTCGATTTGTTTGTGTTGATTTTTAAGCCTGCTGCCAAACTTTCGCAGCTCAATCGGCAGAGCATGCGCTGCAAGTGCCTGCTGCTTTGACTGCACAGGACAATGGCGTCTGCAAACCTTAGGTGGCTGATATATTCGTCATTCATTCTCACGCCTGTTTTACTCTACCTAAGGTTTCTGAACACACTCTCCAGAGAGGCTGTGGATAATTGGATGGGTATTGTATCCCCTTCCTGGACACCCTTTTGTATAGGAAAGTTACAAGTTCTTTGATGGAGCTGTAAAGTTCCCGTGCACCCGTTGTATATATCCTTGAAGAGCGCAATGTATGTCTCGTCTACTCCGAGTTCACGTGAGGCTGTTAGTACTGCTGTTGTGGGCACTGCGGCAAATGATTTTCCATAATCAATGAATGTTATATACACCGGAGCATCTTACTTCGAACACTTTTCGATTAGCTCGCTGCTAACGTGAATATTTTATTCTTGAGAAACCTGTCCTGAAACCGGCCTGTTCTCTTGGCTGTTGAAAGTCCAAAGTGGCACTTACACGATTGCGAATTACATCTGTAAATAATTTGTAGGTGACGCAAATAGCTGGCTGATTAAACTGTAATTTTTAGGCTCTTTGGCATCACCTTTCTTATGTAGAAGAATTAAGTTCGCATTTATCTACGCCTTTGACACCATGTGAGACCTCAAGCACTGCGAGAATAGGGCTGCAAGCTTTGCAAGCCCAAAGTGCCTTTCGAGGCATTATGTATCAGCCAGTAACGCCATCATCTCCTTTGTCTTTCTTCATAGCTTGGAGCGCCGTTGCGACCTCATCTGTGCTAATCGGCGGAAACTCGCCGACGCAAGTTACGCGAAAAATTGGGGCGCTGTCAGGGGCAGAAGGCAACAGCTTTGTTTAAAATTACACAGCAGTTTTTGAGTATAACATCAACATTGTTTGTTATGTTGCCCTTTGCGTCCGGGAGTGCGTACACTCTATTTTTGCTAATAGTGAGCTTTCTTCTAGTCGATTTTAAACTTCACCCGTGTTTCAATGTTGCTTCAAGTTTTGCAACGTTGAATGCGCGGATGTCGGCAGTTTGCTCTTTTTGATCTATTTGGACAACTCTGTCATTTTTAATCCGTCCCGCGCACTGCAGGCTAACATTTTCCCGCGGTTGTCAATAAGGCCCTTGGTTTTCTTACAGAGCTTGGATTCGAACGCTCATGACTATGCAAACCGCTTTGTTTTCAAGGCCTCTGTGGGACGCCGCGACGACGGAGCGCCGTGTGGCTCTACTTGGGCCCAGCGAGCGAGCTGCGACGACAAGCGAGACCATAAAGCGCTCTGCATTCAATAAAATAACGGAACGAATCTGGCAGTCATACTGCTCGAGACGAACACGCCGGATCCGGCATGCGTACTGTTGTTATCGTTGTTTGATCAGGGCGGACGCATTCTATGAGAGACATGGCCACGTATGTATGTATGTATGTATGTATGTATGTATGTATGTATGTATGTATGTATGTATGTATGTATGTATGTATGTATGTATGTATGTACGTACGTATGTACGTACGTATGTATGTATGCATGTATGTATGTATGTATGTAGGTATGTATGTATGTGTGTATGTATGTATGTGTATGTATGCATGCATGTATTTTTGCATGTGTGTATGTATGTATGCATGTATGTAGGCATGCATGTATTTATGCATGTATGAGTGTATGTGTTTATGTATGTATGCATGCATGTATGTATGCATGCGTGTATTTATGCAAGTTTGCATGCAAGTATGCCTGCATGTATGTATGTATGCATGTATTTATGCATGTATGTATGCATGCATGTATTTATGCATGTGTGTATGTATGTATATACGCATGTATTTATGTGTGTATGTCTATGTATGTATGTATGTATGTATGTATGTATGTATGTATGTATGTATGTATGTATGTATGTATTTATGTGTGTATGTCTATGTATGTATGTATGTATGTATGTATGCATGCATGCATGCATGCATGCATGCATGCATGGATGCATGCATGTATGTATGTATATATGCATTCAGAAATAAGGGTTGGCAGTCAAGAAAACCTCGGAAAGCAAGGGGGAGATTGTGGTGGGTCATAGAAAGAGATGAAGAATTTTTTTGAGTCGAAAAGAAAGGGGTGAAAAAATGCCCGCCGGGTGGGATCCGAACCCACGACCTCCAGAATACCGGTCTGGTGCGATATCGCACCAGACCGGTATTCGCACCAGACCGGTATTCTGGAGGTCGTGGGTTCGGATCCCACCCGGCGGGCATTTTTTCACCACTTTCTTTTCGACTCAAAAAAATTCTTCATCTCTTTCTATGACCCACCACAACCTCCCCCTTGCTTTCCGAGGTTTTCTTGACTGCCAACCCTTATTTTCTGTCTTATTTCACGGAGCCCCTCATTTCCCATTTTCTGATTCGCTATATGCATTCATGTATGTATGTATCTATGTATCTCAGTATTGATGGATTGATTCACTCATTCCAGTGGGCTCGGCAACACGTCAAGGATGGCGGACGCTTACCTGTGAAGCCTGTTTTTAGTTCAGATGGTCGCCTGGGTGTGTGTCCCGCCAGCCTCCTGTATGGAGCCTCATGGTACCGTCGGAGGCCTGGTCTGGCTGCACCCACGGCCACTACATGTATGCCCAACGAACTTGTCGCTACCGGCCTTCACGGAGAATTACTCGGGTAATGTGTAATGCACCGCCAAACCGCCGCCTGATCTGCCCCGCTTCGCCCCCTCCCGGATGTCACGTGCGAACCACGTCACCGATTCGACACCTCACCGCCAGGATAAAAGCGATAGCGTCGCTCACGTCAAGAATGGCGGACGCTTACCTGCGACGCCTGTTTTTCGTGCAGGTAACAAACTGTTACTCCACATTTTCCAAACCAACACGGTATTATGCATTGATAGTGCTTCCGAGCCAACGGTATTGAATTGCTGCCTTGTATCAATACTGCTACTGTTCTTTTTTTTAATTTGCTGCTTCTTTCCGGAGATACATAAGAAAATCCAGGTCGCACCCCATGTTCCGCTTCCACCCGAACTCCTGGGGATGTCTTGGCAGCTCTCGATGAAATTAGACTAAATCAAGACTTCCTTAAGAAAGAAATGAAAGACATCCAAACTACACTGTCCCAGAATGTTATAAGGTTTGACAATATTAACCAACTGCTTGTTAAAGTAGAAAAAGAATGTGCCGCCGTATAGGCACACTTAAAGCACGTCCACGCCAATCGTTCAGTCGCTGTTAAATATTCGGAACAAGTATCGGAACTAACCTGCAGTCTTGACGATTCAAACGATCCCGCCCGACTGAACAACCTTATATTTTATGCACACACTGACCCGGAACGCGAAAACATGCCCCAGTCCGAGGAACTAATCATAATTCACTGCGAAGATACGCTCAATGTAACGCTCAACCCACGCGATATTGACCGCGCACATCGACTAGGACCTTTCCAGCCTAGCAAAAATAGGCCGATCATTGTAAAGTTCACGCATTTGAAAGATAAAGGCTGTATTCTTTATAGGGCAAATAAGCTGAAAAATACCACGTACAGCATATCACAGGATTACACTCCCAACACATGTTTGATACACAATCAGCTGATTGCATTTGGCAAAGCCCACTCCCGACCTTATAAAGTTGAATACCGAAAATTAACCATCGGTAAGGTGACTTACATTTTTAATCCTACTACGCAAATTGTAGTCCCACGTGCCTCGTAGCTATCTACTATATTCCCTGCTCAGTCCAATGTAAACTATATTTCACTCATTTATACCAACATTAGGAGCCTACTGCCCAAACACGATGCCTTGCACAGCCTAATTCAAGCAAGCGACTGTACCTTAGTCGTGTTAACCGAAACGTGGTTTAATGCACCTATCATAGACTCTGAATTGCTTGCTCTGTTCAACGACTTCGATATTTTCCGTTGCGATCGCAAAAAGAAGCGCTGGGGGGGGGGGGGGGGGGGGTTTAATCACTGCTCATCGCAGTTTACAATGCTGCGCTGTCGACATTCCTGAAGTAATCGTTATTCACTGCAAAGCTGCCGTTCCGTTCCACCCGTCACCATTGGCGTCTGCTACCACTCCCCTGATTCCGAACCTTCTTTCGTTGGCGAGCTTCACGACGCTCTACAACTATTAACGTCAGCATCAGATAACGTCCTTCTCCTGCTCCTCCGTGAATTTAACTGTCTCGCGATAACTTGGTCTGACCTAGCATTAACAATATTGAAACGGAACACTGAAAGTGACTTCATAGACACTTGCCTTACTTTCAACTTATCTCAACTGATTAGCTTTCCTACACGAATGACTCTTAAATTATCAAACTTACTAGATTTATTTTTAACGACCCAAACAGATAAAGTTTTGTCTGTTTCTAGTCCGAGCAGCCTGAGTGATCATGTCGTCATTCATGCTCCTTTCCAATGCAGCTTGCGTAACCCCGGAAAAGTAAAAAAAAAACGATAACCCTTTATGACAAAGCAGATTATCCAGGTATGAATGATGAACTAGCTTCTTTTTACGAGTGGTTCCTCGTGGATTTTTCCAAACGTTCTGTTGATGAAAACGGGGAGCTTTTCAAAAACAAAATTCAGCAATTAGTAAACATGTACATCCCCACGTTTACCATTACAGAACGGCCTACTTCGCCATGGTACAATAATACTTTAAAACGGCTTAGCAACAAAAAAGAAGAGATAATTCCGGTCAGCCAAATAATCAAAGTCCAATCACGCTTGGGAAAAATATCGTGGGACTGAAAAACTTTACGCATCCATGATCTCGGACGCTAAGCCGCCGTTTTTTCCGTCCACCGTTCCAGAGATGCTACGCACAGACCTCAAAAAGTTTTGGAGAACACCATAAACCCAACCCATACTAAACCCATTTCGTTATAAGATCAACAAAACATTCCAATCCCTGAGTTCAAGGTCGCTGAAACACTAAACTCTACGTTTCGCGCAGTGTTTACCGATGAACCTGACGATGTATTTCCGTGTGTGCCCGATGTATATCTCCAAGTGTGCCGTCCCATGATTACCCTGCTACGCCCAGTGTCGTTTTCAAACCAGATGGTATTATCCGAGTCATTGATTCCTTAAAAGTGACGTCATCAGCTGGTATTGACTGTGTAAATTCTAAAGTTTTAGAAAGCCCCAAACATCTCTCTGCTCTCTTATTCTCGCACCTCTTCAAGCAATCACTGTCACCTGGAGTGGCACCACGAGAGTGGAAGGTTGGCAAGGCCATCCCAATACCCAAGAATATCGTTTGATAACAGCGCGGAAGACGGGAATGAGCAAGTAATAGACGACCGTCATCCTAGACGACCGTCATCGACCGTCATCGACCGTCATCATAGACGACCGTCATAGAAATGCCCGTCATCATCACCTTTAAACTACCGCCCAATGTCACTAACATGCGTGTGCTGTAAAATAATGGAACACAGAATTTATTCTCAAACAATCAAATTTCTTACCTCTGTAAACTTTTTCCATCCCAGTCACCACAGACTTCAGAAAGGCCTCTCCTGTGACACACAGCTAGCGCTCTTAATTAAGGACATCAGCTTAAGTATCGAACACAATATTCCTGTAGATGCCCTTTTCCTGGATTTTGAAAAACTTTCAATAAAGCACCCCATAAGCGCCTTTTTTTTAACTTTCGCGCTTCAAAATTGCCCCAGCAGTTCTAGAATCGATAAAAAAAAATTGTCAAAGCGGGGACAGTTCGTTTACTCCAACCAGATATCATCTACCATGCGTCCCGTCCTTTCAGGTGTACATCAGGGTACGGTGCTCGCTCCCCTTCTATTTTTAATTTATGTTAACGACCTACCTACTAATATATCGTCCCATATACGTCTATTCGCTGACGACTGCACGATTTATCGCCCTATTAACTGCTCTAATGACTCCCAGATCATTCAAAATGATATATTAAATATTGAAACCTGGTGCAAAAATTGCCTCATGAATCTGAACGTTAGGAAAACATCCGTCGTTTCTTTTCATCGCAGAAAATACCACCCGGCTCCTTATACTTTTTTTCTGGTTCCGAAATATCCCCCCTAAATTTCTACAAATACTTAGGTGTAAACCTTACGCCAGATCTTACATGGTCGTCCCACATAACAAATATTTATAACGAAGCAAACCAAGCTCTTGGATATCTCAGAAGAAACATATGGCTCGTTACCCCTTCCGTTAAACTGTTAGCATATCAAACACTAGTCCGTCCGAAACTTGAATACGCTTGCGCCATCTGGGACCCACACCAATCTAATCTATCCAAAACATTAAAATCTGTCCTAAATAGAGCATCTAGGTTTGTATATTCAGATCAAATATCAAAGCCGATCTTCCAAACCTTGAACTGCGACGCAAAGCCGCTAGATTAGTTCTCTTTCATAAATTTTTGCACTCACAGTCCGACGCATCTGTTATCATGCCCGCGCATCGTATATCTTCCCGCGGTAACCACCACAAGACTGTTCAGACAGCGAAGGATTGGAATGACCTTCCTCCCCACGCCGTGCACCACTCCAGCCCCATTCTTTTCAAAACGCACATCGAAGAAACCCTGTATAATATGCCCACCCCTCATGTAACACCCCGCCCTGGGGTTATTGAGGTATAATAAATAAATAAATAAATAAATAAATAAATAAATAAATAAATAAATAAATAAATAAATAAATAAATAAATAAATAAATAAATAAATAAATAAATAAATAAATAAATAAATAAATAAATAAATAAAAATTAATAAAAATAAATAACTAAATAAATAAATAAATAAATAAATATGTGTATTTGTTCGATAATGCCAGATGCCTGAGGGCGCAACAGCATAAGTGCCACATAGCAGCAGAAATGTAAACAAGAGCGAGAATTGCGCACACGGGACCAGTACCAAATCATTATGTCAAAACGAAAAAAAAACATATAATTCATGCGTTTACACGTACGCATCATTTAAATAAAAAGTACTGATGAAAAAATGAAGGGCAAAGTCCACTAAAGGGAAATTCAGTTGATCTGCATTGATGATTCATCGCTGTGAATTTATCCACCATTAACTTTTTTTTTTCAAGTTCGAGTTCAAGTTCTTTATTTACACCATAAAGATGCAGGTTCACCCAGGCGGAAAGTGAAAAGAGTTTCACTTGAAAGAGCCCGAGCCACCCTTGTACAAGGCATAAAATAAGGCATAAAACAAACTATATGCCTATACACGCAATGTTCACAGGCCACTATTCTTTCTGTGCATCAGAAAAACATCAATGCGTACTGTAAAAAATACAGTACGGTGGAAGAAGAATGGCCGCTCATTTTCTGCAAGCCACACCACCGCAAGAAATGTATTTTGCTACTGTCCAGAAGCGACACATGTGCTCAGATGATAAAACAATGTGCAGCTCTCGGTCGACTAAGTATTCCAAGAGCCGTGTCTGCCGCTATACAGAGGTGCATGTGCAAAGTGGCCCGAAAGTGTTGAGTTGCTCAAAAGACAAAGCATTGCTGGGCCAGATGCGACATCCTGCCTGATGTGTCGAAGCAGTACCATCACAGCTCCCCGCCTGTCGGGGATACTTGGCAGCCCCATACAAGCTGTCTACTCCCGTAGGGAAACATTTCAGGTAGTTCGAAGCGACCTCTTCAGGGAGGATCTGATACTTTGAATTCCGAGCAGCCACTTTGCTTCTATGCGCGGTCAGACGGAATTAAACACCCGCGCGCCCCGTCACCATTTCTCGGGCCCAAAAGGTCAGCACTCACCGGGCCAGCAGACCAGCGGCATTCGATAGGAACGACAGGGTTGTCCAAATACATTACGTGCTGCGCGCTGCTGATCGAACGAGCCGGGAGGATGCCCCGGCCGATAGCCCTGCAAAGGGAGGATGCGAGGGCCCCGCTTGTTTCGGTGCGCACACATTTCCTGAGGCCCAAGGAGGCCAGCCCTGTGCGGCCAGAGCAAGGAAGGGCCCTCTCTGTCTCCCTTCTCTGCGGTTCGCGGTGCTCATACACTGAGTGGCATGCATATTTGAAGAAGAGCTTAGTCAACACGCGGACGAGATTGCCGCTGCGCCATTGAATCCTCTCCGCCTTTCCTCTTTGGCGTGCGGGGAGACGGATCTCTGTGTTGCCATAGAAACCGTGGGCCACAGCGAGAACCGCGCACTTCCCCCCTCCTGCACGGGCCGCGTCCTTCAAAGCGGCGCTCCCCGACCCCCCGGCAGAATGCATGGGCACAAGGGGGCAGAACCCTTTCCCCCGCGGGACCGGGGTCCGGAACGCCGCCGCCGCGACAGCCGGCGTCTAACTCCGGCCCGCCTGCTCCCGATCAGAGAGGGTCGCCGCCGCGTTGGGTCACAATAGAATCCATAAGCAGCGGTTCGTGCCGAAGCACTGCTCCGCCGTGTCCCGCCTAGGAAGGCCGCTGCTACGTAAGTGAGGACGGCGGGTCGGACATCAAATATTCAGAGTTCGGGGCCTTCCAGCCCCGTCCTGCTACGACGCCCGGCTGCCGACCGGGCCAAACTTCGGTCGGGCTTGCGGGACGGGCCCGTGTTGTGTGCACCAGCGTGCGCTTCTGTGCCTGCGCCCATGTGCGTGCGGCCGTGCGTGCGTGCGCCAGCTTTCATTTGGCGGCTTGGTGTCTTTACCCAGGGTAGGTCCGGAGAGGGTGGTGCGTCTGTTGACTCTGATCGCTGCGGTGATTTTTGTGTCTGAGTGCTTTCATGCGTGCCGATCAAAGCGAGCACCGGCCTTGCGGGGCCCCACATATCGTGGCGCCGTGTAGCATAGAACTAGGCGCTGAGTTTCTTTGAAAGAGTTCGCTGTTGTAGGGAGTGGTGTTCACAGTAGCTAGCCTGTGAGCGCCGCGATAACGACACAATGTAAACGCTGGAGGCTCCGGTTTCCGGAGCGTGAACACGAGCTCTATCGTTAGCGCACTTCAATCAACCTGGCCGGATGCGAACGGAATGATTACGTAACGCCCCAACGGAGCGTGTGTGGTTGATAGCAACTCATTGCTAAGCAATTATTTGCTGTATACTGAAAGACAGTCAAAGCGGAGGGTGTAAAATGTGCTTCTTAAGTAATGACACCTTTATTTCCTGTACAGCTTGTCACACCTTACAGAAAAAATTGCTACCTTAAGTTACTGAACACTAGGATAGGATAAACTCCACTCACGTGTTTTTCTGTTAAGTAGCACAAAAATTGTAAATTTTAAAAGAAGGCAAACAGCCGCGTAACTCATAATTCACTAAAAAATTATCCCAGCTTTACTGACTTAACGTCACGAGCTCTGATGTTAACCGCGGAGCTGCCTGGCGTTCCGCAATCGCAAAGCTAATCTTCGTAGAACTTCTCAAACCCTCAAAATTAATCCGGAGCCCTCCACTACGCCGCGCCTCATCGCCTGCGCTGCGTCGGCGCGTTAAACCCCACAATCAATCAATCAATCAAATCAACCAATCAACTTCTCAAAACCAGCAGATTCATTCGCGCGATTTCATTTTTGGCGTTTTCCATTTCTTGCGCAATCTACGGGAACTTTTTGTTACTTTTGAACTTAGAACACTGGCACGAGGGGGCGCCGTGAGCGGTTTTTTTTTCGCCCTATATTTTTATTTGCTATCGCAAAAATCAAGCAGCCGTGCGTTTTTATTGAGAAGAACAATGTAAATATCACTCAAGTGTTGATGTCTTGCTTCAAATACGTTCATTGTTTTCTTTTTGCTCAACCATGTTTACAGTCCAAACAAATTGCCACCAGATTTAGTAGTTTAGAGAAGCTTTGTCTATATAAGCGTCTCGTTCCTGTATTCCTGTGACTGGCTGCATGTGTGCCTGGCGCTAGCTCTCTTCCTGGCTAGGCTATGCCCTCTCCGCATCGGTGCGGCCGCGTCAGCACATTTTGTTCCATGAAAGCCTCGACTAAGAACAGCTTCACTGTTATCATGCTTGATGAATGCCGCTTTCTGCGCCAACCAAGACATTCCAACTGGCCTTCCCAAATGCCTAACCAGTTCACATTCCCAATTCACATTATCATGACGGGAGCATCGATTGCGAGGTCAGCCACTGCTTCCTAATTTGGGCCTGATGTGGCTTATGATGGGGCTTTAAATTCAAGCGCCTAGACTCCAGCATGGTAGTGGCCTCTGAGCTAGATAAAGCCAGTCACAACAGCCCCTGGTGATAAAAATTGCGGGAAAATCTCGCTCATAATAAATCATACGGTGGTAATCGCAACACCTTCCAAGTCAATCAGCTGCTGAGATGCAATCAACGTTTAAGGTAGTGTTAAGGTAGCCTATGATGGTCAGCTAAATTACAATTCTAATATTCGCAATTCTCTACATACAAATCATAGAATAGAAGAAGACTCCATCATCATATAAATAAGCTAGCAGAACATGTGAGCGCACAGGGGCGCTCGCGTCAGAAATTGGTTCATGTTTAAATTTTTATGCAGACGTTCGCACATACGTGAGGACACCAATGAAAAGTACTTTCAATATCACCGTGTTCCAACTTCAGCGTGTCTACAAACGATAATTAAAGACGCAGGCGCATCAGCGGCAAGGACGAACACTGTCACCGGCATCGGTTGCGCACCCACGCTCCGTTCACGTCAAACGGCGGTGCAAGCCGCTCGTCCGCGGACTCTGCGGGGGACCCCGCCACAGATTTCAGTTCACTGCAACCTTGAGACGCGGAAACACCGCCGGGTTCAGGCACGCAAGACAAGAGCTTTCTCATTTTTATCAAGCGAAGGTGTAAATGGCTACGGTTTCGTCGTTTTTCGCGTCCCTCAAAAGTCGGTGTGCAAAACTGAGCTTCGATTTTGATGCAAAAGCGCGCAGCGTTCCATAGATCGAGGTATTCCTGTGCATTTGTTTGTTTGTTTGTTGGTTGTTTCGCATGGTCCCTTGTTTGTCCGTTTGTTTGTTTGTTTGTTTGCATTATTGTTTGTTTGTTTGTTCGCATGATACCCTGTTTGTTTGTTTGTTTGTTTGTTTGTTTGTTTGTTTGTTTGTTTGTTTGCTTGCTTGTTTGTTTGTTTGTTTGTTTGTTTGTTTGTTTGTTTGTTTGTTTGTTTGTTTGTTTGTTTGTTTGTTTGTTTGTTTGTTTGTTTGTTTGTTTGTTTGTTTGTTTGTTTGTTTGTTTGTTTGTTTGTTTGTTTGTTTGTTTGTTTGTTTGTTTGTTTGTTTGTTTGTTTGTTTGTTTGTTTGTTTGTTTGTTTGTTTGTTTGTTTGTTTGTTTGTTTGTTTGTTTGTTTGTTTGTCTTTATTTGGCGCCGCACTTGGTTCACCAAGCCGCACCACGAGTATAAATTATTATTCTAGCCCAGTGCTCCTTTACCCTGACCTCGCGTGAAAAATCAGCCTCAGACTTTGAAATAGTTCCGAAAACTCAACCATGTGTGCAAACAGCGTCCATTCACTGCCGGGCAGAAATCTCCTCGCCACCAGAGAAGCATACTTTCTGGGGCTCCTCGTTTCCTGCGAGAGCGTTTAGCATACGGGGGCGGAGTCCGTGGGTAGTTTCTGGATAGTGTCCTCCCTTTTCACTGCACGGGGTGCGGAAAAATGACTCCGGGAAAGCAGCCTTGTTTGTCGTGTCTGTGCTCGGCCGGTTGAGAAAAGAGCGGAGCCAAAGCGCGCCGGTGTTGCCGGGTGGGAGGCTTACTTTGCGTAATGAACATTTACCTAGCGGCTATACACGGCACGCGTGACCACGATGCTTGGCACGTACTTGGCGCGGTGCGTTTCCACCGAGTCTTTGTACGGGGCTGGCCACGATTGCGCCTGCGGTCGGGCTTCCGCGCCTCTCCTCCCGCAAGACGGAGGCCTCTCACTTTTCTCTCTTTCCTTCGTTGTTCGCCTCCGAATTGCGGGTGAGCGTCGAGCATCCCGATGAGTCTGGTCGTTGCTGCAGGCCGTGCAAAGCAGGCAGGTTGCGCCCGATGCCCAAGTGGAGGCATTCCAGCAGATGCACACAAGTCTGAGCCCCTGCCCGCCTCTGGCTGTAGGCTTTTTCGAAGGCGTAATCAAGTAATCTGTTAACACATCATGCTAAAACAGCGAACGCTGAGAGCCGCGCGTGTGCTCGTTCCAGTTGACGGCTCTGATCAAATTAAAACTTCGCTTGGACGACCTTAGTCATCACACAATGCCCCCCACCGGGATTCCGCGATTAAGCAGCTCAACGCCCAGCCGGAGTAATTGGCCTAGAGCAGCAAGCACGCTACGGTGATCCCTGGTCTGCTGCACTTGCCCGTTCATTAGAGTGCGGTGGCCGTGGTAATTTGTTCTTGTCTCTTCCTTTCCTCATTAGAGATGCTGCTATTCGGCAAAATGAGGAGGAGATGATAACATCATCAAGCCGAGGAAGGAATTACGCACAAAGTGCTTTTGTGCGTAGCCGCATAGAAAGCAGGTACGATTAAAAGGAGAAAATATGCAACAATGCTAGTTTGATACGCTTGCAAACTTGGTACGACTCAAATTGTTGTTGAGCTGTCCCCATCGGTGTTGATTTGTTTTTGTTATTGAGAAGGCGTTACGTGTTACGAACCTTCCAGAAAAATATAGCTTCTAATACCGGTTGCTAGATAACCTTAACCCGTGTATGATCATAGTTTTAACCATTTATTTTAATAAATTATAAATCACCTAGCATTCAAGAGTGGAATGCTGGGGGCAGAAAATACTCAGGGTATAAGTGCGCAAAATTGAAAGTGTTGGCGGCAACAGCGCAACAAAAGACCGAAGCTCTCACACGCAATTTTTGGAGCCTGTAAAGGGTGCTTTGTCTGAGAGACAGAGATGTCCAAAGGCAAAGAACACTTTAGAATTCTTTCCCAATGAGATGCATATATTCGAGAACCAATGCAAGGTTTTGGGGTTCAATTTTAAAACGAAACTTTATATGGCTAGGCCCAAGGGAAGTCCAGTGGTCCCGCGTACGCATAAAACACAAGAAGCATAAAATGTGTACGAATAAAGCCTCCTGCTTGTGCGCTTGCACAAAAAAATGTCATGATGGAGATGAGCTGGGAATAAGGGGAGAGGGAGTGAGTAGGTTTATCTTTCTCGCGGCAAAGCGGGCGCATAGTGAACTACTGCGTGAAACACGGATCAAGCAACAAGGGCGCCCAAGGGTGGCGGCGGGGTGGGTGGAGCAGCGTTGACGGGATAATCGCGAACACCTGCCGCGCATTACTTTGAAATTGGTAGGCCACGTGTGCCATGCGTAAAAATACCTCCCGCGCGTTACAGCTTCACTGGCTAACCATCCATGCGGAATGCATGCGCACATTTTTACAGAGAATAGTTTTTGTTGTACTACTTATACGCAAAAATCTTGGTTTGTTTGTCTGTATGCCTGCCTGCTTGTCCGTCTGTCCTTGGGTTCATCCTTACAGTAAAAAGTTGAAACAATCCATCAAAAAGAAGCATTTTAGGCGGAATCGTGCCAAATAAGTAAAACAGCTGGACTAAGTTTTACGTGCCTCCATTCCTCAGCGCAAACAAAACCTCTGGCACGTTTGAGGCCAAATGTAAGTACATAACCCTGATTTCCCGCGTTCCCACAGTTCGGTTGATTTTTTTACAATAGAAAGCGAAAAAACAAAGCCCGAAAAATAGCGGAGACGGCTCCAGCTCATGCAAGATAACAGCCGGAAGAAAGAGAACATAGCCTGGGCGCTCGTGCTGTTCCAGGCAGAACGAATAACAAAATAAAGGAAACGTTCAGTGCTGTCCCAACAGATGGCGAAGGCAGGAAACTTGAGTTGCATTGAGCAAGCCGTCATTCAATTCATCACGAGGGTTGCTGGATAGGGGGGAGTGGAGGGCAGAGGAGTTGCGTGGCAGACTACTGTAGTCTTTCGACTACATTTGCAGTGAAGCAAGTGGATACAGGGCCATTTATTTTTAAACTAAACTAATTACTCCAGATCAAACCCAGAAAACGGGTCGTTTATCAGAGCGTCCATCTAAACATCAAGCTCAGCCACGTTCAAGCTAGTCTCGTGCGCTTGCACAGTATAGGCTAATCGCTCGTTTGTTTCAAGGGGAAGGGTGGGGAGAGGAGAATGGTGAAAAGAGTAAGGACGCATCCCACCAGAAAATGTTAGAAAGAGGCGCTGGATGCATCAACGTTCACTACTCATTCGCGCCTGCAGCGTCGACTGTAGCGAGCAGCATCTGTATTTTGTCTTGCGGTGCAATTATGTGCGCGTGCACTGCGTGCTCTCGGCTCGAAAACAGATCTATCGCTCGACAAACTCGGTTTAACCTCGTTACACCACGGCAAATTTATACCTAAAACGTTTCACCATTGTGTCGTGTTCTACAAAGCTTCGCTAGTCATCCACTTTCGCAGGTGAAACGGCCCATGATTTTTTTTTCACAAGACTGTAAGGTTCATGTGTATCTCCGATCATCTTTTTTTACTCGGCGATGAAGACGGGAGTGACACTCCCCTTAACAGAAAGGTCGACCGCCACTCGCTATTGAAAAGCGGTTAATGGGACCTGCAGAATGATTTACCAGAATTGGTAAATCACTTGAAACGCAGCCAAATCATTTACGATATCGAATTGTGATACTGGTTTGCAAAATCGTGGGCAATAGCGGGTTCCCCATTCAGCCACCCGCTGTGGCTGATGGTCGCAATGCCAGAAGGGATCAGCCACATAACCCGCGGCGGTGGCTCAGTGGCTAAGGCGTTGTGCTAGCTGCTGAGCACCAGGACGCGGATTCGATTCCCGGCCATGGCAGCCGCTTTTCTGATGGAGGAGAAAAGCAAAAAACGCCCGTGTGCAAGTTTCCCATGTGGTCCAAATTTATCCGGAGCCTTCCACTGCGGCGCGCCTCATCACCTACGTTGCGTCGGCACGTTAAATCCTACAATCAATCAATCATCCACACACATTTTTTTACGCTATTCAGTCGTTTTGCGCTAATTACGTTTTCTGACATCTTCATTACCTGCTTGTACAGACGTACCTCTTATGGTTTCTTTTTGTTGGATGAGAATAAATATTTAAACTTGATAACTCAAAATTAGTGTCACTGACCTACACTTTCATTCCCAACTTTTTCAGATGTCAGTTTACTACACCGTGAGGTCAAGAACGAAGTATTCCGAGCGTAGAACCTTTTTTCCCACTCAGGTGAATTTGGCCCTTCATGATGCTGTTATGGTTTAGTACTTTTTGTCGTACTGAGCCATCTTTTTTTTTTTCATGTAATGACTGAGGATACGGCGCAGAATACATGCCTTGCGACACCGTTGGCAGACAGAGTTGTCATTATGAGGCTTCACGTTTAAGCGATGGAGACGCATTCAGTTTAGCAGAGTTAAATTCAGTCCCACCCCTTCAGCCGGCGGCACAGTTTATTCGGAGAATGAAATGAAAAAAGTAGGCACTCATAGTCAAGGCGTCTAATGTCACGTCAGAAAGTAACAGGAGGAAACACCGACTCGCAGACTGGTTTCGCAAGCTTTGCTCACTGAATGCAATTTACGGCTCCATTGTTGCCAGACTTCTCGTTCACGCCCTAGGCCGAATTGTGTTCAGAGCTACGTGCGGCGGCTGTTCTTACATGTGAGGCAAATGGAAGGTCGATATTTTCTTTTTTGTGGGGCTGGTTTAAACACCGTACCTGCACCGTACTAGAGAACTACTCTCTAATTTAAACCGACCAGTGAACTCTAACGTGCGCCAAAACCTTGATACACGGTCGTTCTCGTTCTTTACCTCTAACGAAAACCTTTCACCACGGCCACGATTGAACCAACGTCCTGGGGCCAAGCAGCACAGACGTACAAAACGGAAGAGTGGTTGGTGTGCTACCATGATTAGAAAAACACAAATTAGTTGCGTCATCTACTAACTGCTGAAAATCACAATACACGCGTCCCAGAAACATCTCGTTAGTCTACTAAGCTGTCAGCAAATCCTTTGTGAGTTCAGCGCGTGCTTGGGCCCTTGCACACAACGTTATGCCTGTTCAATAGGCAGAGAATGGTCCCCACTTATCTATCACTCCCTATGCTTCCGGTTCTTTTTTTTTCCTTGCTGGTGTGGCTTTACTGCCACATTTTTGTCTTCCTGTTCAGCAGCCAGCCCTGCCATCAGCAACACTGCTATCCTCGACACTACTTTGCAGCATTTATCTCGGTCCTTACGCCCCCACCCCCTCCCGTTTTCCCTAGTAGATACGTTTACAAAGTCTGGCATAAGCATCGTGCATCGGTAATAGCTATACCATTCTCCAGGAAAAATGCATCGGTACTTGCATCCAGTGTGGCATGGAATATGTAGCGTGCAGCCTGGGATGACGTATCACGTCATTACGCGCCGCTATCTTTCATCAATCCCAACTGCAAATTTAAAATGCCACCAGGACTTTCCAAACGGCTAGAAGCAATTCTACATCGCATGGGGTTGAATGTCGCATACACGCGCAACTTCCTCTTTAAGATAAAACAGGCTACGTCGCCACTCTGCCCACATTGTGATGTGCGAGAAACCCTGCAGCACCTGCTATGTAAATGAGCTCGATTCAGTGCTCAAGAGTGTCCCTCGCAGTGGCTTTGGGACTGCCGCTTTCCGTGGACATGCAGCTAAAAGACGTTTTAGTACCATGGACTTGTCCCAAACGTGCTTTACGGGCTACGAAAGCTCTGATAGAGTACCTGCAACACACAGGTCCCGACCAGTCGCTGTGAATAGCTCACCGTCTCTGTGCGCATGAAGTTCTTGAACATCATCGCCATCATCTTCATCGCGTCATCAACTGGCGTAGCAAGTTAGGCATTTTACCCCAGCTAACATCGCCAGACTTCATTAAAGATCTCTCTCTCTCTCTCTCTCTCTCTCTCTCTCTCTCTCTCTCTCTCTCTCTCTCTCTCTCTCTCTCTCTCTCTCTCTACGAAGAAGTGGAGGTTGCATCGAACGCGCGAAAGAGACGCGGAGAGAGTGGCATCCTGATTAGAGCAAAATAATGCAGGACAGTAAAGGAACGTTAGGAAAGAGTAGCTGCGTGCATCCACACTTCAGATGCAAAATGCTGGACTGCCATGCGGATCACGAAACAGGGGATGTCGGCTTCTGCAAAAACGTACTACACATCCCAGCTACACCTAATAATCATAACCAAAATGAACCAACGTAGGTAAGCGATACTGAGCCCCATGTAGGTCGGTTTTTGCTCTTGTGAGAATATTTTTAATGCAAAGCATTACATACCCCACGAACCGCAATACCCGGCGTGTTAAGCAACGGATATCATCAAAATTCTACTCGCCTTTAAGGTAAAAAAAATCATCGAGGTACTTGGGTCTCACTACGTGCTTTGAAGGCGAAAGGCTGGTGATACCTACCAAGTACTGCTACAATGTATTTCGGTCTCTTTCTTCGCTTTCGTTTGTTCGTCTTCTGGTGCGAATTACTTAGACAGGTTCCTTTACTATTACATCGATTTTCTGTTCTTTCTTCGCTTTGGTTTATTCGTATTTTGTCGCCAATCAATTCGACAAGCAGACTGCTAACAACTGTCACAGCTTCCCCAGAATCAAAGTTTTTTTGCAGCTGGGGCGTCCCTGTTCAACTCACGTGATGTCGCGCGCACTTAGGTGTCACGAGGTACTCACTATTACTCCAACTTTTGTTCCACTTCTGCCAACGCGCGCAGAAAGCGCTCCTGCTAAGGAGTACCCGCTTCCATATCCCAAAATTACTCGAGTTTGTGAGTGTTTTTTATTTGCTCTTTACCGTGGTGGCCAATTTCTGTATGACAGAAAGCGAAAGTTTTTTTTTTTTTTTTTGAAAGGTAGAGACCTTAAGGCTTGCACTATTCCCAACGACGTTTTACAGGCAAGTGACTCGACCCACTGCCCTACATGCACTACACGTAAAACACGGATTTCGATGTACATCTATTTCAGTCTGTTTATGTGCTTTGTAGGCGAAAGCAATTATGTCTTGCCGTGTTAAACCTCAACTGTGTCATACTGGTACCACGAACAACAAAGATTGTCATCTCCTCAGTAGAGATATTTAAAAGGTCGTCGGAATGGTGACATACTCATTCAAGGGGATTGGCCAATGACGATGACAGCTTCCGTCACAAAGTTGTGGCTGATTAGTTCACATTTGGCAGTGTCAGTAACATACAATCCCACATTCTTACTTAAAGGGATTGGTCAGTGAAGATAACAGCTGTTATTAGGGGCTCACGGGCGATTCACCATATCCCGTATCCGTAATGCTCTCGAATTCCATGAACATACGCAACCCTAATAATCCAAGTAATTTTTCTTTTGGCTAGTTTGTTGCATTTGAAGGTCATGTAGCAATTATCCATGTGGGATCACTATTCCATGATTCTCTTTTTTTCTGCTTTCTGTACCGAGTAGGAAGTATCCTACTGATCCGATATCCTAATGGCTTAGCGACAGCTGACCTGCTTCAGCAGTAAACACACAAAAAAAAATATGAAACCGTAACGAAGCGGTCCCAAATAGAAGGCCCTAACGATGTACCCGCCAAAAATCGGAGGGTGGTTGCCTGGGAGCACGAGGAGAGATAAGGGCTTATCAGTGCCCCCGAGGGCAAGGAGGGGTGCGAGGAGCCACGTCCGTGCCCGATTCTTCGTCGCGACCTGCCGCCAAGGAGCAGCTTATCGACGCCTCGTTGACGCCTTTCCCAAGCGCTCTTCGAGTCCTGCGCGCGGCTTGCGTAAGCCGCTTATTTTGCGGAGACGGCCCGCGGAGACAGCAGCGCTGGCAAGATGTCCCCCTTGCCATTTTACCGGAAACACACGAACAGGAAGGGGAAGAAGGAGATGGGCAGCCTACCAGCACTGCTCCCCCCCCTCCCCCCCCCCCCCCCCCTGCTCTCTCTTTATTTCCCGAGTTCTTTTTCTCTCTTTTAACGTGCGAGAGCAGGACGAGACGTAGCTGCCGCTTTCTGAAATCCTCGCGCACGTCCATCCGCGGACGACGTTCTAGAAGCGCGGCTTCTTAGGAGCTGCGGGCGCCATTAAGAACGCATTAATTGTGCACAAAGCCCGTTTTGAGCGGGAAGGAAAAGAAAGAGGAGGCGCGGGACATTGTTAGAGCTCTCGGAGCCCGCTCGATGGTCGCCGCTCCGGTCCCGAACTCCCCCCTCTTTTGACTACGGCCGGCTTCTTCCTAGGAACACGGCGACACTGCTCGGAGTTCGCGTTTTTGTATCGCCTGCGGCCGCCGGCACTTTACTACTCCTCGTCGCTTATTCATTCCCTTCTTTTACGTGTCCATTCAGAATTCATGGTTTGTTGCGCGATGACCGAGCTCTTTCTCCAGCTCTCTCCTTGTGTGCTTATCCTTCTTGACCTCGATCTCGTTCGCGCTCTCTCTCTTCTCTCTCTTTCTCTCTTGGTCGTCGTCATCGTCCGCTGTCTGGACTAGTCTTATCATTTCTTTAAACGTCTTCATTGCGGAAGCTTGTGTTCTTACGGGGGGTTTTTTTTTCGCTTTTCCTCAATTACTGCGCTAGGGGGTATGTGTGGCATATTTTCGGTGTTTTTTCTAGTGTCGCAATGCCCCCATCAGATGTGTTTGCTGGACTTTCTTCTGGGGTTCAAACGATTCCTGCTCTTATTTCTCGATTTTTTTCGGTATTCTTCGAAAAGAAAACTCGCCTTCGCCGCTGACATTTTTCACCACTCTCTCACTGTTCATGAATACTCCATCAGCCTTCAGCCATCTTTATTGGTCTAATGGTTCAGGACGGAAAAAGGGGACCCACAGAAGTCCCGCCCCATTCCCCTTCGCTCGATCCTCTTTCTATAGTAGGAGAGTGACGACATAGCCGATAAGCTTTGCTCTGTGCAAACAGTTCGAAAAGAAAGTTTTAACGCAAGGCCAAACCGTTTTAAAGCATTGTGCAGAAGAATTACTCGAGAATACGGTTAATTTTTCACTCCGCACTTTCCGTCCTTGCTATTAGTCACGAAAGCCTTGACGTCGGTGTCTCGACCCGGTGTCGTTGATTTATGGTGTCTTTGTAGCATCATCTATTTAATAACATGTGTATTATCTCGTGTCATGGAAAGGAGAATTGACCAAAAAACTTGTTTAAGTGGCCTTGGTTCATAACGAAGAGACCACAAGAGGCAGCATCATGTCCACAATACGTCAACTGCTTTGTTGTCAAATTGTCGAAATTGTCAAATAATGCTCCATTGAGACATAAGCGAGGCTGCCAGAAATTTGGCGTAATATTAGGCACACTACTCTGAAAAATTTATTAGTAATTGCTGGAAAATTAAAACAGCGAACTGCTTTGTTGTCGATATTGTCGTATAATGCTCCATTGAGACGTGCGCGAGGCAGCCAGAAATTTTGCGTAATAGCACAGTACTCTGAACAATTTATTAGTAATTGCTGGAAAATTAAAACAGCGAGCTGGTTAGAAAGAGTAGCCGAGAAAAGCGATAAGTCTTGCGAGCACGAAAAATTCCAACGCTAATCATTCCATTTTATCACTGGTCAAGAAACAGGCTTGTGTCTCTAAAACGGCGCTACTTTCCATAAATGAAATATTCTCTAAAATTTTCAGGTATTGGAACAAAAAGAAGAGCAACCTTATAATATCGACTTTGGTATTGTGCCTGTGTAAAGCCAGTCTCATATGTATTTCCAATTTGAAGTTAGTGAAAACAAAATTTAAGCAAGCTTACACAAGGCTAAGATAACTAAGCGTTTAATAAATAAACACTCAAATAATTCTCAGACTTGTTACTTCTACTTTTCTCAGTTATTGAAACAGATAATACGCACTGTTTACGTCATCCGACAACATTTTATTAGATACTACTAAATAAGGTTCTGAAAGGCTCAGCAATGGTTTTGAAAGGTCACACATTCCTTACTTCCTCAGGAATTTGTTTGGACGGCGAACGAGATTTCGTTTTTCTCATGAGTAAACAATCACAGGTGGCATCTTCTGTAACGGGGAAGCATTGCAAAGGGATGAATACACAAAATGAAAGAGGACACGATCATTGTTTGGATCCCTGTTCCTCGTTTGCATTCGTTCGATTCGACTGTAGCACAACAAGAATCGCCAGAACTTCCACCGTAACCTCCATTTATTTCTCCCATCTATCTATCTTTCCTTGTTTTTTTCACAGAAAAAGAATTTTCTCTTCCAAGCGGCTAAATTTACAGAGACTACGCCGTGTTTCGCTAGCTTGGCAGTTAGACCACGGCTTTCGCTTTAGGAGGCTGCAGTAAAAGCTTGCACTTTTCCTACTCGCTGTTGTAGATGTCGCAGGCGCGGACTCACTCGTCAGTATTATGACTACTATTGTAGACTAGGGCAAACAGTTTTTTGTTGGCATATGAGCGCGTTAAAGTGTAAAAAAACTATTAAGTTGAATAAACATATCAGCACTGACGTAGTCACATTGCTTTAATGGTGGTCAACACAAAACAAACGCAAAATTGAATTTAGCCCTTCACCTAAGTGCTCAAATTAAGCGCTTCACCGGTTGTCCCACAATTTAGACTGTCTGGATAAGTTACGTGATGTATCAAGAGAGGAGTCGCGAATGCTCTTGTACAAACCCCCAGACACGTTTCCCTTTGGTACTGCGTTCATTGGCGGAATGCTTATGCAGCAGGAACCATGTTATAAATTTTAAATGCAGAGCATTTCTTTAACTCACACTGTCACCCGTCGTCCCTCGGCGTTGTCCGCAGCCAGCCGGCGAGGCGCAGGTCCGCACCCCTCCCCCTACACTATATAAAAAAATAATAGTTATCGGCGCCTGGTTTCGATCCCACGACCCTGCGGGCGGAACTCAAGGTACATGGTGCTCTTCCCACTGCGCCACAAAACCGGCACAGAATCAAAGGCTACGAACGCGCCTTATATCCTTGACTCATTCAAACTACGTCAAGAAGCTGCTGATACAACGCATTCACTACCTCCAAATCCCCAAACACTAAACGTTAACGCAATACACCCACCCCCTATGCGACGCATTTACTCGAGTCCCCCTCGCGGGGAGATGGGCCCGATACGGATTTTTGATTGTAACTAATTAAAATTTGTTATTTTTAAGGTTTTCACTTCGTGCATTGGTTGCGCCAGCTGGGTGCGTGAGAAAAATTTTGTAAGGCGCCATGTTTAATATCTTTAATATAACGTATCGTCCTGGATCCCCATACAAGATGGATGATCCTCGGAAAACGCCACCAGAATTATAACGCATACCAGTTACTGTACAGCGGCGGCTAGGTGTTTCCGCACGGGGATTTCGTCGCAGAATCGCGGATTGTCGTGTTTCCAGATATTCTAAAACATGCAGACCCCCCTTCCTACCTTTTCGTTCGTTTTCTTCGTTTCTACGTTCCACGAGTTTTAAAGCAAAGCTTTACTACTTTCGTCCAACGATTTCGTGAAGGATGCACAAGTGACATTTTGAACAGAGACCCCCCCCCCATCCTCCCATGCATGGGTTGTTTCGGGGTTGTTTCGGGCAACGTGACTCGTCTTGCACCCGGCGAGGAGGAACGGTGCGTTCGCCATGCATGAACGCCGCATTCGCCCGCCCTCCTACTGTGAGCGTTGTACGGAACCGAACGGCTTTTGACGTGGTCGGCAATACAGCTAAATCAAAGGTTAACCGAGCGAAACCAAGCCTTAACCATACTAAGCCAAGCTTTTGCTTTGCATATCCATGGTTAGCGGAGCTAAGCCACAGCCATTTTTTTTTTTTTTTCAGCGAGTTGTATGCTCCCAAATTGGCTACGAGAAAAACCTGAAACAGAAACTTTCTTCTGTTGTTCTCACCACCCGCATGAATTTTTGTGCCGGAGGCATGACGCACACGTAGCTCGCCGCAAGATGAAAGCAAAAAAAAAAAAAAAACGCAAAACCGGAGAGCTGGGGACGCCTGGCGTCGCGTTTCTTCCTCGGGAGACGCCCGATTACAAATGGTCCTGAGCTCGTCTTTCCGCGATATCCAAAGGAAGGGGGAAATAAATAAGCGCGGCTAAAAGGACAGGCGTGCCGCGAATACGAAGGAAGAGGAGGAGGAACGCGGTGGGCGCCAGCAAAGACAGGGATGAGGGGACGGAGAGAAGAAGCAAAGAAAGATGGCTTCGAGCCGCTTGAATGTTATACTCCGCTAAGAAAAATGAGCCTGCTCGTGCTGCGATCGCGAGACGGACTTGTCACGAGATTTTGCGCGCGTGTGCCTCTTTCTTTCCCCTTTTTTTTTTTACGGCAGTTAGAGTTTTGCTGCCTTGTGATGACTGGTACGGACCACTTATAACGCGGAATCGTGGCAATATTTGTTAAGTTGTTTGGCCCAGTACTGCGCTGAAGGGCTAATGATCGTAAACCGTGTTAACAGCGCCCCGTGGAAATGCCGGCTCCATTAATTACAGTGCGAAGTCCTGAAGTGCCCCGGAAGTTGCTTCATAAATGATCGCGACTTCAGAAATAATGCTACGTTGTCCTCAGCCGTGAATGTCCCTAAAAGCGGATAAGTTTTTGTAGCTTTGCTTCACAGCTTTGAAATTTTATTTTTTATGACATTCTTGCTCCCTTTAAAAATGAACACAATTACCACACAGCGGTTTTATCAGTGCCCCAAAGAAAAATCTGGACGTGTGTTTAGGTTCCTAGATGGTTTACATTGGGATTTGTACTCTATTCAAGTCGCGTGGTCAAATTGATTACTCTCCATCGCCCCTTTTATCGCGGAATTTCTCGGAGAAATGATAAACAACCTATTAGAAGGTTTGATACTATAAAATGTTATGGAACAGTATCCTTTACAGAGGTGAATGTTTACAGACGGACAGGTTCTGAGGTACAAAAAAAAAACTGCGTTGATTCCTATGTCATAAGAATCGGTAAAACATGAAAGTGAAATGTCACGCAGCGAAATCTGCAGCTGAGCATGATTTGGGGGCAGTGTTGTACACGTTCCTCTAAAACAGGAACGAAAGCTCATTCCTCGTTCCTTCCCAATTTTGAAACGAGTTCCCGTTACAAATTTCTTTATTGTGAAAGGAACGCGTTCCAGTTCCACTTCGACCATTGGAACGTGTCGTTACATTAACGTTACATTTCATTTTTTTAAATTAAAGTATGGTGTCGGATAATCCCGAGGCGAAATAAAGTGTGAAATTTAAAACTCACACCTTACTACGTATATTACACGAATAGGAACACCGCCGGTAGCAGATTATCTGGAGATAAAAAGAATCCAAAGAAACGCTCCTAGACGGGTGTAGCACGCCTCCTCATGTCAGGGAGCACCGGACAAACTCCAGGCATGACTAACTGCGATTTTGGTGCTCGTGTATTACGCGTGCAACACATATGACATTTTCTACTTGGGTGTTACAAATGCCCAGTAAGGTTACTGCGCTTCAGATGGGCAAATAAAAGTTACATGCAGAAACATAAATAAATTTTTTGCATAGGAAACTGGGTCGAAAGGAACAATACATAGGCGTTTAATGACTGGTTATTACAATATTGCAGGTTATTTAAAATGCCTTACGGGCCCTGTGGAGGGCATTGAGTAAGGGGGTCACAAAAGTGAAGCTGTGCGGATCATACCGCACAAATTTACGAGTAACAAAACAGAACAGAGCAAGTAACGGCTACAAGGCTCACAATACAAGTTTAAGTCAAGAAAAAGAAGAAAAATAAAAGTCAGCAGCGTAGTCACACATGAAATCTACGCGCAAGAATTACAAAGTATACCCAGCACAATCAGGGTAGTAGGTAAAGTAAACAACCAAAAATAGAAATAGAAATAGAAATGGTTAGAAATACGCATAAGGGAAAAGCACAGGAAATAATGCGGAGCATAATCACGTGCGTAAAAAACATTTACGCTACAAAAAATCAAAGCACAGGCTGAAACCGACCAACTAAAGTAGCTCTCGACGCTGGCCGTCCACATTCCGGCGGCCTCTCTCGGGTATTGTTAATACGGAAAGCGACGAAATTATGCCCAACAATGACAAAATTCCTGTCCTTTGTCAACACAACGTGTGTAATACAGAAGGTCCTGGCACTCCCGTCGACCAATCCCGTCGACCCACAGACCGCGCAGTGACGAACTGCATGCGAACTTTATAACTTCGATCAGTACAGCATCCCAGACACTGCGGCGCGCCCAGTCCTATTAGCCCCGTGTACATGGACGCAACGGGAGCGGGGTGAGTTGAGTGGCGGGTTCAGCTTACCTCGACGCGTCCGAGTTTATATGAACCCCGTCCAAAGAATCGAGGTGAGGGGAGTGGCGGGGTTCACGGAAGAGGGGCTACCGTATTTTCACGATTCTAACGCGCACCCTCTTTTGCTAAAAGGTAGCTTAATATTTGTGTGCGCGTTACAGTCGGGCTCAAAACCGAAATAGGCTTTAAAGCGACCAGCAGCATTGCCATGCGCAACGGACACGAAGTACCCGCAAAATCCAACTCAATCCAACAAAAACAATCCGTCAACACCACGTGAGTGAATTTCGGCGGACTGATTCCTCAATGGCATGCCGCATACCCTGGTCAGCTGTTGCACATTTTTTTGTGCTTCTGCTTAACCCCTAACGCTTACAACTATGAAGATCAATGCACTTAAAATCGCAAGCAACTTCAGTGTTCCCCGCTATAACTTTATTTCCAGCAGCAGCTGGAAAAGCAACCTTGTGAAGCACAATTCCTTTTTGGCTTCCAGAGCTGCATGCCAAATAAAATCTCCCTCTTCCAGGTACGTGGTGTCATGCCTTTTCCATCTGCGCAGTACAGGCAGTGTCACTTTTTTTTTTCTTTTGAATTGTCCTGCCGGAAGTTACCCGCGCGTCACGATTGGGGGCGCGTTAGAACCGCGCAAATGCGCTATTCTGCTCCCCGCGGCCCGCCGACTCAGCCCGACGAGCGCGCTGACCCACCCCTTGCCTCCGAGTTGACTGGACTCGCCGCGACGGCTCTCTGACCCACCCCGTCCGCTTATACATGGGGGTGTCGAGTCCAAAAAACCTGTTTATTTCGACTCAACGCGTCCTCGTCGGGTCAATGTAAACGGGGCTATTCATAGCCGGTGACACTCTGAATGACCTCACAGCGAGCGCAACTCCCCCATCGGCACCGCACGCCTGACACTAGCCCCGTTTACATAGACCCGACGAGGGCGCGTTGAGTCGAAATAAATAAGGTTTTTTGAACTCGACACCGCAATGTATAAGCGGACGGGGTGGGTCGGAATGCAGTCGCGGCGAGTCCAGTCAGCTCGGAGGCAGGGGGTAGGATGGCTCGTTCGTCGGGGTGAGTCGGCGGGCCGCGGGGAGCAGAATACCGTATTCGCACGGTTCTCACGCGCCCCCAACAGTAACGCACGAATAAATTAGCGCAGGAAAAGTTGAAAAAAAAAATTGACACTGACGGTACTCCGCAGTAGGAAAGGACATGACACTACGTACCAGGAAGAGGTAGATTTTACTTGGCGTATGCAGCTGTGGAAGCCAAAAATGATTATGCTTCATAAGATTGCTTATCCTACTGTTGGAAATCTAGTCATACCGGGAAACATTGAAGCTGTTTGCGATTTCAAATGCCTTGATCTTCACAATTCTAAGCGTTAGGGGCGAATTGCAGCGGCACAAAAAAATTTCAACAGCTGACCAAGGTATGCGGCATGCCATTGAGGAATTAGTGCGCCGAAATTCACTCACGCGGTGTTGACGGATTGTTTTTATTGGATTGAGTTGGATTTTGCGGGGTCTTTGTGTCTGTTCCGCATGGCAATGCTGCTGGCCGCTTTAAAGCCTATTTTGGTTTTGAGCCCGATTGTAACGCGCACGCAAATATTAAGGCTACCTTGTAGCAAACGATGGTGCACGTTAGAATCGTGAAAATACGGTAGCTCCTTTTCCGGGAACCCCGCCGCTCCCCTAACCTCGATTCTTTGGACGGGGTTCATATAAACGCGGGAGGGGTCGAGGTAGCTGAACCGTCTAATCGACTCGACCCTTTCTCGTCGAGTCCATGTATCCGGGCCTAGTTTCGGGCCCTTTTCACCCATCTCCACCCCCCCCCCCCTCCTCTCTCAAAACCTCATTGCATAGCATAGCAACGCACCCGCGCGTCGGTAGCACTAATGTGGTAATTACCCCTGACAATATACGGGCACGCTGGTTTCACAAGGAACCTGCAGCGCCGCTCGGACTTAGCCAATCTTTTCCCGGCAGGGAACAATTCTGTCGGCCAGACGCGCATCCTGGCCTTTCCAGAGAAACTATGAAAGGTGAAAAGTATTCTCGCGGCGGCGCTATTCACCCGTCGAACGCCGCGTGAGCTCCGCCGCTATGAAAGCATGCACAAGCTGCGGCCCGCTGCGTGGTTATTCTTCTGCCTTTGTCTTTCCAGAAAGCACGTTCCGCTGAAGGGCGCGGGAAAACTGGCCAGCTTGTAGGAATAGAAACACGGTAGCGACTTGTGGATTTTTCTACTCGAGCCTTGGCATAAAAAAACAGCCAAATCCTAGAAATGTAACGTCTGCAGAAGGAACGCCGTTCCTGCCGTTCCTTCATAAACCAAACGAGTTACCGTTACAGTTCCACCGACCCGTAATGGAAAGCTGGCGTTCCTCAGTTCCTCAAAAAAGGAACTAGTTCCAGGAACGCCATTCCTTGGAACGCCGTTCCGTACAACGCTGCTTGCGGGTCGGCGGCTATCTTGTGGGTGCGCTTGGCGAGCGATGTCCTGCTGGCGGGTCGCTTTGGCAAAGGTGTACTGGCTTCATTTCCGTGACGGATATTACGTCAGTTAAATCTTCATGTATCCCGGCATAAAACACTTTCGTGCTAAATATAAAACCCCAAAATCAACAACCCGAAGTATAACGTACTCTTAAGTACTAAAGGTTGCTTTCCCACAAGAAGACATTGTGTGCAGTGGTTCACGCTTTACAGATGCTTTCTTCGTTGTACTTGCGTCACTTCCGTGATGGATATGACGTGAGTGAGATCTTCGTGAATCCCGGTATAAAACACTTTCGTGTTAAAAATCGCTAGGGCTTCGTATTAGTCGAACAGGAGCTGTTTAACCTGTTCAGCAGACAAACCAGAAGGGTTTCGTTGTGGCTCGATTTTGTCATCAACTCTCATAGACGAAAGGGACCAGAAAGGCCAGCTCAGCAGCCTATTACGCATCCCCCGTTCATGGCGACGAGCAAGATTACAGCAGCCACCCAATGCTCGCGATGACACGCCATTTCGCAGAACGGCGAATTCCGCGCGCCCTGACGGCCGGAAAACTCTGAAATGTGACTCAACACACGGATATATTCGCTGTGATTGACGAGACTAATTGGAAGGAACGCAAAGGCCTAGCCAGCGTTCAGGTCATCAGGATGCCGGACTGGCGAGTGAGCGTGCCTTGAAATCGCTTACGACCAGTTAGCGTTCGCGTACCCCCCGCGCTGCCCCCCTTCTCTGCGCTAACTCACACATGCGCCTTCCTCAGAACCGCTAAAGGCCACCCTCCTCGCCCTTTATGTCCCATCTCAATGCAGCTTTGTCAGTGGGCGCATGTACTCGAGCAGCGAGAAGCGCGGGATGTCTCGGGGCCTTCGAAATTAATAGCCGTCCCATTCGAACGCTCGCTCGCTTTAAGAACGGGCCAAAAGATGTACGCTGGGTGTTTCCCTTCCCACTCTGCAAAACCCTTCATCCCGCTGCCGCTCGTCTCATTTCTCCGTCCTTTGTTGTTGCTTTTTTTTTTCTCTAAAATGCCGCTGCCAGAAACATTGTGTCTGCGCGTTAAGGCATCCCAATCACGCGGCCCCTTGAACAGCGCTGCGAAGACGGAGCAGCGCAGTTGGCTGGTCGGGCCGCTTTAATGGCGCCCAAGACGCGCTTGCGCCGTTGCGGCGAAGGCGGGGGAGGCCCCTGGAACGAGCCTCCGGGGGAATGTGTAGCCGCTGAGTGAGGATTCCGGCGCCGCGCCAACCCCGCGTCCCGGAGAATAATTTCGCGCAGCACTTTAGGCCTCGCCGATGGCGACGACGACGCTTCTGCTCTAAGCCAATTCGGGGCTGCGGAAACGCGGCGGCGGTACAAGCGAAGCGAGTGTTTGTGTACGCTTGAAACGGGCCCGGGGATAATGCGCGTTTGCGCATTGCATTGAGACGAACCGCTGGCAGGAGCTGAGACTTCGGATATTCGAAACATTGTGTCAGTGTGTGCCAAAACGTCAGCTTGAGACGTCGAGTTTGGTCGCACACGTGCATGAGCCCAGCCTACCTCGGATGGCGCTCAGTCAATATGTGGCGGACAAAGTACGTGTTTTATGGTTAGGTCAAGACTGCGGCAGACCATAATATTCACTTTGAAAGCTAATGCACGAATATTATCTTCTTGTACACATTGATGTCCTAGATGTCCTTATAAAGCCACTTATCGGCTTCAAGGCGTCTACGTGTATCTGTATTTCAAGGAACGCTGCAGCGGAAAGAGGCAGATTACGTTACCCCTCTGCCTTTTTACCATGTCCTAGAATAGCGTATAAACGGGTTTTACTCTGCCTCTTTCAAAAACCCAGTTCCTGATGCCACAAGTCAAACCTGAGATCTTGCACTACTAAATCAGGACACGGAAATTTTTGAGCAGACTTGCCAATGTTTATTGCATTTCTTGTTATAACGAACGGGGCGCACTCCAACTCTCGCAGCACTACGCTGCGCATTGCACGAGATTTTGGCAATTGTTTGCACAGCAGGTCGTATATTGCTGCACCCCAATTCCATGTGAGCGATTTCATATGTGCAACATCTCGACTACCTAGTAAAATTATCTTTGTAATATTAGTCGTTGAAATTTTAAAATCTCTGTTTACACCAACAAGTGAGGCTAAAGCCCAGCAAAAGACCCTTGAGCGAGCCACACTAATTGCGTCTTGTCGCTAACGAAGATGGATTCTTCAACAACGGCGCCGAGTCGCTATTGTTGTGCTTGTTTACCACCTGTGCAAACTGCGACAACAATCCCATGGCAACGAGCGTTTCTCTCACCAGCGTGGCGCGCAATTCGCTATGTTGCGTCTGGTCGTTATCCTCCTGTTAATTGAGTCTGCAGAAGGGCGTCGTCAGGCATTCGCAGGCTGCGCACTTTCATTGAGATTTATTTAAATGAGGCAACGACCCAGGTGGTGCCGCAATGTGTTTGCACGTAGTAACGCATTTGTGAATGAATAGTTCACGTTTTGGTGACCACGTTAAATCATCGTGCATATTTTCATGCTCTTACTAAAAGCGACCTTACTAAAAATCCTTCATCGTCACTTCCGGGTTTCTTTTCTTGTTTTTATATAGAGGTAATTCTAGAATCATTTTAACACTTGGCCTAGGGCTTTACTGCAACAGCAAGTTACTTGTGCGTGTAAATACTTCTTGAGTGTCAGCTTTCTTAGGACACCTTTATGAGCTTCAGTGGTGTGATGACTATTATAAATATTCCAAAACAGCCGTCCTTACGTCACCTAAATAGTCTGTCCCCTAATTGCTCGGGACTCAGCACGCAACATCTTTTCGTGTGTGTTCTCAATGGTTTTACTCGCAGAAATACCGTGTTTTTTCTTAGTCTTGCAATGACTTGTTCTCGAGTTCTTTCATAACAGCATGATGTTAATATACGTTCTTTCTTTAAAAGCTACTAGCTTCACTTGAAACTTGTTATGGGTAGCTGAGACTATCTGGGGTGCGCCTACGTCCCGTATCAGGGGCTGATTCGACTCCCTTTTCCACGCCAGTGTGCAGAGAATTGTGACACCCGCATGAAAGGAGGCCCTTGAGCAGCGGACACGACCACTTGTTCCCCTGTGTTGCTCTCGTCGGGAATCTTACCCGTTGTTAGGATGTTCCGCTTTCCAATATCCAAAGGCGGGGGGAACAGAGTTTTCCCGTGAGCAGCCATTGGCTTCAGTTTTGAGGAGCGTTCACTCATTCTAGCTGCCCTGTCTGATGTCGCACAGTTGTCTAAACAAAGTTCCACTTCTTAACGTGCGCGGATTTCACTTTCCATTCAACCAGAATCTGGTGTAATGCCGAGGAACGTTTCTCCTTGGACGGACAGAGGATGCTTTTACGCCGCATGGGGACAAGGACAGAAGTCCCACAACCTAGAATCAAATTTTTAGGGTACTCCTAATCATTTCCCTTGACTTTCACATAGCATTCAATACATCATTTTTAGTCTCGTGCGGTTAGTTAGACCCTTTAAAATTTCCTAAATATTCACTTCATGCTTGCCATCAAAACAAATGGGATCTGCAGAAGAGTAGCGGGAGCGGGTGTGTTTTTTACAGCGCCCCGGCCATTACGATAAAAATACTTTTGTCCATTTGTTCCGCTTGAATGTCCCTTCATGCAGTAACGCAATAGTGGGGGATTAAAATAGCTAGTACATGCCGTGCTTTTGAGTTTGCTGTGCAGGCCGATCGCTGTTATTAGCTCAGCCTGTGGCACGTGAGGCCTATCTGGCCGCGCAGTAGCTTGTCATCTCCAACTCCTACCCGCACTGTACCCTCCTGCACCATATCTACCCCACCCAATATTATAGTACCTGCCACTTTTGCCCCCAGCCAGGCACCCTGTACCATCTGGTCTGGGAGTGCCAACAATCTCCACCCCTCACACCCAATCCCCATCCCACGTACGCACAATGGGTGGACCGGCTCTACGGCTCGGACCTCTCGATCCAGCGCATGCTGATAAAGCACGAGCAGCCAGGACTAGCAACCGCCCCCCACCGGTGCTCCCGCCATCCTGCACCATTAAGCTCGAAATTAAAGATGTTTTTTCTCTCTCTCTCGGCGGCTATTTTCTGAAAATCACAGGAGCCTGTCGCGGGTTCTCGTGTTTATTTTACATTTTGAGAACACCCAATTTGTTACTAAGCTGTGCAGTTTACCTTGGAAAGAAAATTATGTGAAGGTATCTGCTGGTATGATCTTTTTCCCAATAAAAAGAAATGGCGCCGCTTGCACTAGTGGCGGAAGGCTGGAGAAACAGCAGAGGTGGGGGCGAACTAGCTTCCCCGCAGCTTTACGGCGGATCCCAGCCGAGAGGGACCAGAAAGATCATTCTATGCACGTTACTCGTAAGGCGAGCGGCAACGTAGGATTGTCACCCTCGAAGGCGTCGTCACCACCGACCAAGTCAAGCTCACTAACGTCGCCTCCCTCCAACGCCCCTCCTCCCCCCTTCCCCCTTATCCTCTAGACTTCCTTGTCTGAACGACCCCGCCCCGGAATTCCCAAGCTCGGCGTAACAAAAACGTCACGTGGGCAACACAACGGCCTTTTCCTCTACCGAGGCTAGCCCAGTAGCGACTGGTGCGCCACGGGTCCGCCGCGCCGAAGAGGATGGCGACGAAGGTGGTAGCTTCTCATGTGGCAAAGCCCACGTACAAGTCTGGACGACCCCGGCCGCCCCTCACGAGGCGCACGCTCACGTGCGTCCAGTACTATTTTTTTTTGCGAAGGCCAATGTGCGAAGGTCGTGCCTGGCGCTTCGCACCGGGGGAAATTTTTTTCTTGGTACTTGGGCACGGCCGCTAGGTGGCGACTAGTATGGATGGCGCTCACGTTGGCTCTGTGTTTTTGCCGCAATAAGTGCGGTTCAACCACCCACAGTGACCTACGAGTTATACCATCGTGCTTGTATAGTGTTCCGCTACACCACGGTGGAAGTCCCACCTCGAACAGTCCTCCCGAGAACCTTCTGTGAGTCACGAAGATTCCTTGGGGAGCTAAGCCTACCCAGCGACACGTCATCGCTGCCGCCGCCGCTGCTGCGGCCCGCGATGCTGGGCCGCCAGCAGGGACCTCAGAAAGGCCCCGCTGCCACAACGTCGCGTCAGAAGAAGAAACTTTCGGCTGAACAGCGCATCCCAGAGGTGCAAACTGGCTCATCACGACCACTAAACTTGACCGGACGGCCCCGAGTCCCTCCCGACCCAGACACACATATGGACCATGATCAGCGCGTTGAAGACAGCGGGGACAGTGATCCCGGACCTGTCTGGCAACGCAACCAGACGAGTGCCACCGCAACTATAACCAAGACAGACCGGGTAAGTCGGCCCCGTTTACTACTCACGCTCAGACCACTGACCAAAATTAGTATCAGAGACATCCCTAAAGGCTCCTTTGCACACCTGATCGGCATTAAAGCCCCTCAGACCTACCTCTCTGAAATCGCATCTCACAAATACGATGTCGCCGGCAATTGCATGCACATTACAGTGTACGATAAGGAACACGCCCAGCGTATCGTTCAAACCACAAGTATACAAAGTCGTCACAATGGCAAAATCATCGCTATCCCCGTCGAGGTCAAGGAATCGTATCACCGCCCGAACACGACACGCGGAGTCATCGAAGTCGAACCGAATGAGTCTAATGAAGACATCCTGAGGTGGCTTCGATGTGAGCAAGCTAAGGTGCTTAGCGCACAAAGAATAGGCAAGACCAACAGAGCAGTCGTCACTTTTGACTCGCCAACCCTCCCTAAAGTTGTGAAGTACTATATGGCAATTGTGAAGGTAACAGCCTGCTCCCCGAAGCGTATGGTATGTTAAAATTTCCACCAGATCGGGCACATGGCGAAACACTGCCCCCACCCTAGCGTCTGCCGCACATGTGGCAGGGATCATGATGGAGACCAGGAATGTGCCCCCACCGTTTACTGCGCTGCATGCAAAGACGTCGGTCACATAGCAGTCAGCCCGAAATGCCCAAGCCGTATCCCAACTCCTTCGAACACACCAGGTAACGACGCAGCCCGTGGTATTTCATGGGCTAACAGAGTGGCACAGTCCAGCAGCACTACGGCCTCTGATCGAGAGCTCCTCGTAGCCTCGAAGCAAGATCACCAATCCTCGTCTTTAACTGCGTCAGTCAGCGCAGAAATCCTTGCTCAACTTGCCTCTTTACGCAATGAACTCCAACAACTCAGGAAAGAGAATCAAGAACTCAAAAAGGCCCTTGCCGAAAAGACAAAACCAGCACCTCCACCACAGCCACAGTCCACACCTCCCAAAATGTCTTCAAGACGTAGCCGGAGCCCCACATTTAAGCGCACGCCCACATCTCAGTCCAGAATTGACCCTGAACTCAAGGAATTGCTCAACATTATCCGATCGGACGTTCAGAAAGAACGGGCCGCTCGACAAGAAGACATTAGCAAAATTCGTAGCCTTCTAGAATCTCATGTAACGAAAACAACATCAATGATACAGACCATGACAAGTCAGCTACCGCGACAAGACCCCAAAGAGGAACCACCTCGCAAAATTCCACCACGTACAAGTGCGCAAGGTCAGTAGTGGCTGTACCCATAGTAGTACAATGGAACTGTCGAAGTTTTTTGCAAAATTCACCAATATTACTGCAGAAGATTCAACAACTTAAACCGCTGTATATTCTTTCAAGAAGCCCGAAGCATTCATAAGGTCAATGGATATGTTACGTATTCGGACCCTGTAATAACATGCAAGCTAACAAGCCCCCAAAACTCTGCCCCTCATGCACCAGAGTACTCCCTGATACTGGTTCGACAAGAAATTGTATGTCATCAGATCAAACTCCCTGGACTTACATCGCAACAGCACGAAACAGTAGTAATCCGTGGCAGACTTCCTAATGGCAAAACAGTTCTTGTCGCCTCGTCTTACTACAAGCCGATCACTGGATCTGCTCGACACACCTCTTTTCAATGGGTCACAGAACTCATGCACCAATATCCTGCCACGCAGACAATAATTGGTGGCGATTTTAACGCCAAAAACACAACGTGGGCTACGTAGCTACGGATGTTAGAGGAAAACTTTTGAAGAAACGATGGAGATGAACAATCTTATGCTGTTAAACGACCCCTTCGAGGCAACGAGAATTGGATTGAATGCTTCCCAGAAAGACACCTCTCCAGACCTCACTTTTGCGTCACCGGGGCTAGTAACTACGTGGAAAACATTCGACACCACTTGGGGCAGTGATCACTTTCCAATATCAATTTCCCTTCGTGGTAAGCGAATCCGGACGGCAAAAACTTTGGAACTGACGAACTGAACCTCATTTCGTGAAATTCTCAACGAATCATCAGACCCAGCAACAGACTTTCATACTTTCATAAAGCGTATTCAGAATGCTGCCCAAACCTCTAAAGAGTCCATAACATGCTCTGAGGACACACCTGCCATGAACGGCCACTTAGCAACTTGTGGAACCGAGCTAAACACCTAACTCGTAAATACAGACGACTAGGGAAACGCCACGTCGACCTAGTGAAACTAAGGCACCAATACAAACTGATTCAAGAATATCAGAAACAATTGGCTCATGAGCACTGGCAAGAGCTATGCTCAGCTTTAGGCAAAAAGCGCAAACTCTCGAAGCTTTGGAGAATCTACAGAGGCATGACAGGAAAGGGCAAACAACGTCTTCCCCTCTTCGCGACGCTCACGCTCCACAACACCCCGGAGGTAGTCGAGCGGGAGATTATAGCAACGCTTTTCCCTTCAGCAAGTACGCAACCCCGCACGTACCTACCTATCATCGAACTAGACTCGGACGACTCAGCTTTAGACACCCCTTTTATGATGGCAGAACTTCGCACCGCCATCCGACAAAGCAAGGTGAAATCATCCCCAGGACATGATGGAGTCACGTGGCAACACATCCGTAACCTCGACGAGCCTCAGCTAGAACAACTTCTTGGCCTTATAAATCATTCCTGGAACACAGGAGAAATTCCTGACACCCTGAAGCTTTCCCTGGTTAACCTCATTCAAAGCCTGGAAAAGACCCTTCTGTCATATCCAACCTTAGACCCATATCTCTTACACCCACGTTATGCAAACTGATCGAACGCCTGATTAACAACCGGCTACAATACCATTTGGAATATGTGAACCCATGGTTTTCACCCGTCCCAAACTGGCTTTCGTCCGTACCTTGGGACACACGATTGCCTCTGGCTCTTACGACGGGTAATCAACAGATCCCCGTACGACCGCGGACTTCCCGACTACGTCCTTACTGTAGACCTTCGGAAAGCATTCGACAGAGTAGATCAAACGACGATTTTGACTGAACTCGCCCAAGCCTTCCCCAGCAAAAAAGCACAAGTTTGGGTTCGTAACTTTCTCCACAACCGTCCCATTCAACTCAGCAGCACGCTCCCTGGATGGACACCCAATACCTACTACAACGACAGAGGTGCTCCACAGGGATCTATACTCGGACCCGTACTCTTCAACATCGTCGTGGCAAAGTTAGCCAAAGCTCTAGAACAGGAAACGTCAGCCCGTTTCGCAATATACGCTAACGATATTACGATATGGACGGAAGGTAGAGACTACTCGTCAACATCCGACATGCTGGTCGAGCTGCAGGCGGCGGTGAACAGCCTCGAAGCATGCATACGGAAACTTGGCCTTGAACTCGCCCCAGAAAAGACAGAACTTCTAACGGTATCAAGCGATACCAAAACGCACCCCGTGGACCCTGCTCTGCTGTACATTGGAGACACAACTATCCAAGCGACACGTGGCCACGTACGCCTCCTTGGTCTCCCACTTGGCAGTAACAATAGTGCTAAGATATGGTTAAAACAACTACGACATAAATGGAAACCCATGCTCAATTAATCACGAGGCTGTCTAACAAATCCGGTGGCGCAAGTCAACAGCATGCCTCTCCATGGCCCGGACAGTTGGAGCGCCAGTATACAACCTGAACAAAACGAACACAAAACACCTTCGGGTGCTCCATAGAGCCACATTACGTACCATCACAGGCCTCCCAAAACATACAAAAACAGAAGCTCTTGAGCGAGCGGTTGCGCTCCCTCCTATAGACGCAATCATGAAAGAAACTAGTGAACAGGCAGACACCAAACGTGGGCTCACCCGACAAGGGCTCCTTCTCACAGCATGGGACGAGCAGAAGCCTATACCGGTCATCGACCTTCCCATCCCTTTAGCACCCTGGACAATCTCGGAAAACATCACCGGCAATCTCACCAAACCTATTCCCCGCTCTAGAATGGCAACAAGATCTAAACGTAGCCTTCACTTGGAGAAGTCCAAACTTCCCAATGAGATCGACATCTATACCGACGCCAGTGTTGCAACTTCGCATATTGGCGTAGCATGGACCTGTCCTGAAAACCCATCCCTTGGAGGTCAACTCTCCCTCAGACACGATGGTGCAACTGCACTGGAAGGTGAACTCCATGCTATCAATGGTTCCCATAATCATAACTGCTATGACCTCAATACCCGACCACCAGCCAAAATACGGATTCTAACGGACTCGTTCGAAGCAATTCAAGAACTTCGCAAGCCACTCTCCCTCGACCCGCTCGGCAACTCTATAATCTTACTCAAAAAACTCCTCAAAAGCCACAACGTGCACATCAGAATTGACTGGACTCCAGGCCACGAGGAAACCGGCCCAGGGAACCAGTCCGCCCACGAGGCGGCACTGGAGTGTTTGAACTTAACGCCTCCACTGGTTCCCCTTTCAGCATCCACACCCACTCCTCCAGCCCTCCTACTTCTCCGGCTAAAGAAACGTAAAAGACAACGTTACCAACAGGTTACACCCCCTGGGTATCTTGCCAACATTGTCTCCTGCAGCAGATCCGAGGAAGTATTCATTAACAAGTTATGCGCGGATGCCGCCTACACTCCTCACATTACCCAGAAATAGACAAGATGCCCCAACACACACCCACGATGCCCCTACTGCAACACTGACGTCAAATCAAATCTCCACCACCTAGTGTGGACATGCCCACACTTTGCCAAACATCGCCCAGAAAGTTTAAGAAACATTAATCCCGATACCCTACCACATGCAGCACATACTGGATTAGACGCATCTTTATTACGAACAATTGCCGCTTTTGCAGTTAAGAGTGGTCTGGCGCGAGTAGTCTAACTGGGGCCGACCACGGTGAAGACTTCAGGCCCCCATAACACGAATCCCCTCTTTGAATATGGACCTTGATTAGTAATCCCCTTCCTTCCATCCCTCTCCCCATTCTACGGCAAACGCCCTCCTTGCTTCAATAAAAAGACTCAATCAATCAATCTTGGTACTTTTTTTCTAACGCCAACAGATCAAGCTCAAGATTAAACAGCTCTGCTGTTAAAAGGGGAATAATACTTTGTGCGAAGCAAAATTTGACATCCACCTCAAATGCTGCGTACGCCTGCAAATGAAAGCTATGCAGCTATTTTTCTCTTCAACTGCGATGTTTCTGAGAAAGCTGCTTAGCTTTCCTTTCTAGCCGTACGGCTGCATTGGGGGGTGGATGTCAAACTGTCCTTCGCAGAAACTTACTCCAGCTTGGGGATTTCTCCTATACTTGGTCGATCATTATACTTTGATTTGATTTTTTGATTGTGGGGTGTAACGCGCCGACGCAACGCAGGCGATGAGGCGCGCCGTAGTGGAGGGCTCCGGATTAATTTTGACCACCTGGGGATCTTTATCGTGCGCCGAAATCTCGTACACACGGGCGTTTTTGCTTTTCGCCTCCATCAGAAAAGCGGCCGCCACGGCCGGAAATCGAACCCGCGACCTCGTGCTCAGCAGCGCAACGCCTTAGCCACTGAGCCACCGCGGCGGGTGATCATTATACTTTGTCCAAAGTCCAGGCGTAACGCGAATGGCTACTGTATCTCGGAAAATTAGGATGTGCTAGACAGTTCAGTGCATGAAAAATGAAAGGAACGCTACAAAGCTACACGCAGTTACTGCAGGTCGTTGGAGCCACAAAATATAAGTGGAGCAGCCGAATACTGCCAAGGAAATAGTTCAGCCTTATCCGTTGCACAGTAAGCGATGTTGAAAGAGCAGCTGGCAAAGCTACTGATTTATCTATAGTAGCTAAGACATATTTGGCGGCGTCAATGCGGTGGCAGGCCGCATTTATAGCACTCTCTAGAGGTCTCGTCCTCGAACCTGAGTGCCTGCGCTTCCGCTCTCAATGTCTAGCCCCTACGAAAAGAAGTTTGCTTTGCCGTAGAACAACAAAGTACATTTAGAAGCACGCTTTCAAGGCAGACGGGAGTGATAACTGGAAAAAAGTCTCTTGGAGAAAAAAGGGACTGTAGATGGCGATTAAACGCATTTTTAACTAATTCAGTGAGTTAAATTGTCCAAGTCAGTACAGTAGTTTTAACACCCAATCGCGATGTGATTTCTAGTAACAAGGGGCGTTTAAACGAGGGGTGCTTTTTCGCCAAGCCATACGCTGGGCGTATAACGAAGCGTATTTTAAACGGTTTCGTCCCAATAACAACGGTAACGTCGCTTGCAAACTGCGATTTAATGAATTTATAACCCGCTGATACTAATGGAATTCTGAGTAGTTATAAATTATGCATGACAGCACATTTTGGCGTATTTGCTTCTTTCGGTTCTCGCTTTACGAAGGAAGTGTCGGCTCTTTTCCGCAACCATATGCGGACGGACTGCATGAAACTACGAGCAAAGTCTAATGAACGTACTTTTTAACTTTAGCTCAATTTTGCTGCTAACGTAACCAGCTTAATGAACCTTTTCTTGGCCCCAGGTTCACTATAACGACAGGGCGTGGTGAAATCCTCTTAGTGGATGCGCAAAGGACCGGTACGTAAAACCGTTTCCCAGAACCGCATCAGCTGCAAACAGTTTAAGGAACCTATAAGGTGTCCCCCTGTTTGTATCTTTGTTTAAAAAACAAGCGGTTGCAAACAGCCGTTAAGCCAGTTTGGTGTTGGAATAATATATAAAACACAGCGGATGCAGATGTTTTGCCCACGCGTTAC